>NC_046313.1:26317614-26638865 GCF_009819535.1 Lacerta agilis | reverse complement strand
TAGCTAGCAAGTGTACAAGGGCTGGCAAACACATGTGCTTCCTGTACAATTATGGCAGTCAGGGCACAGATGGCAATGAAGGCCTTCAGGGGGTCTCCCTCCAAACTTATTCGCCTGTTATTTTAAGGGTTGCTTCCGATGTGATAAATGCATCAGTTTAGGAAACAGGGTTCAGGCATACATGTGCATTTTGCATTTGCTGCATGGCATGCTTGGCCTGTGTGCTGCAAAATTACAGCTGGGTGCAGCTTCCTAATGTGTGAGCATTATATAAAGTGAAATGCATGCACACGAAATAGTCACACACAGCAGCAGCCTGGTGGTATGCATGCTACTTTCTTCATGGAAGAGGTTTGCATATGGAGATTTTTGTCAAGCTTAAAGCTGTCCTTATCTGCACTGCAGGAATTTGCTTCTCTTGAAAGAGCTCCAACACAGATTGTGCTAATGGAGGTTCTCACTGTGCCTGGGTTGATTCCCAAAGGCATTTCCCAATAATACTGCGGGTCAAAGCAACTTTGCACTGACAGGGAGATAAGGGTTGATTTCTATAGTGTTTTTTTCCCTTTTGTAAAATCTTTTGGATGGCTTGGCACATTTTATCTTCTGCCTTTTTTATTGTACCTTGTAAGGCTGTAAGCAATGGCAGTGTGTTTTACTGTTTCTTGTTCTTACTCTCCTTAACAACTTGTTTTATTGACCATGTTTTAGCATCAAATGCCACTATGCCAGTAACTCTGTACTAGGACGGGCTCCCTATTAGTACAAATATTCCCTTGTAGAAGTTGCCCTGTGGATGTGGGACTGCAATCCAATTTTCATAATGTAAAGATGAACATCTCTTCAGCTCTCAAATCTGTACAGCCAGCCTGATTCACAACCCATTTGACACAATAAGTTTGGACTGAAGCCTTTTTGTTCCACTGAATAAGCGGAACTGATACTTGTTTGACTCCTGAGGCCTTCAACACAATTGCACTGGGGGTCTGTCTGGTCCGTTTCAGTGGTGGTGCACCTTGCAAACAAGCAGCTGTTTCAAAAGTCTCTCTGTGCCTTTAAGTCAGAAAGCTCCTTCACTCTAGGAGGCAGCAGGCAAAGATTTCAGTCTGAAATCTGCTGCATTTTGCTGCAGTCCCCTTTTGCAGACCTCCATCTATGATGCCTTTTCCTCCCCCTGCTGTCCCCTTTTCCTAAGTCAATATATTTCCTGGTGCCTGGCATTGGCAGCTAAGTAATAAAGCAGGGGGTTCTTTATACCATCCAGGTCCCAGCAATGCTACAGGGACATGGATCCTTTCATTACAAATAATTAATTTTGTTACATATTGCATAAGATCCTAAGAAGCTTTCTGGGGCAATCTCTTGCTCACTGGATGCACAGCTCCTATCAATATTGCATTGCATTTGGGTACCAGAGTTATGAAGTTTCATTAAAAATTTAATTTGTGGTTTAAAACTGCAGCATTCCCTTTAAAAATCTAGCAAAGAAACCACAGTGGGTGTAGGATGGAGTGGGGTGACGCTGAGTGGAAGGAACTGCCAAAAAACTAGAGGCACAAAAAGTTCAGATACTTTAAGGAGGGGAAGGGCCGGAGTGTGGAACAGAATAAGGAAGAGCGAAGGCTACAAATCCTCTTGTGCCTGCCTTTCTTTCACTACTCTGTCCATCACCACCGACACCTGGACTTCTCCTAACCCTTTCCACTCATTTGTCAAACCCTGACTTCTACCCTCTCCCCACGTCAATCATAAGTCATTTGGAAAGTGATGAGTTTCATGATCTGCATAACACCCAATTGACTCTTTTAATGCTTAAATGCATATAAATCATATCTGCTGCTGCTGCTGCTGCTGCTGTCACAAGTACAAACCATCTATCATAGGGCAGCGGGGCTGCCAGTCAACTCATATTATAACACTTGTGTCCTCCTGTCGCACACTACTAAGGCCAGCTGGAGTTTCATCTGAGCCAAATCTCACTTCGGCTTTGCTCTAGATTAATCTTTCGCTGCCAGAGCTCCATTCTGGAATGTGTGAAGGCAGAACCCCTGAGCACGTGCAGAAATCCTTTCCATCACTGTTGAGAATCCACAGCCAGTCATTCTATGTATGCGAAGTGATGAATAAGGGCTTCCAAGTCAGAATGGCTTTCGTAGATCCTTAGAACAGGCTTCCTCAGCCTCAGCCCTCCTGATGTTTTTGGCCTACAACTCCCATGATCCCTAGCTAGCAGGACCAGTGGTCAGGGATGGTGGGAACTGTAGTCTCAAAACATCTGGAGGGCCAAGGTTGAGGAAGCCTGTGTTAGAAGCTGAGAGCCCTAGAGAAGGCCAATCACTTACATGCCTTGGGATTTGGGGTTGCCTAACGTGTTACCTAGATCATTGTTCCCCAACCTTGGGTCTCCAGCTGTTTTTGGACAGCAAGACCAGTAGGAATTGTTGTCCAAAAACAGCTGCAGGCCCTAGGTTGGGAAACACTGACCTAGATAATATATATACTACCCATTCTCCATGTTGCCTGTAATGTTAGCTTTGCTCTCCAGGTGATTCTAGTGTATCACATTAAGATTTTTCAATACCTGCGACAGAGACCACCAGGAAGGCATGACAGTAACATGAATCCTCTCCATGTCATGATCCCAACCCTGAGCAGGAGCAAGGGCGACACATGTATGGAAGTAGCTGAATTGGAGAGACTAGTGCTGCACAAGCTGCAACAGTGCTGAAACCAGCCCCAATACCATCCCTGAGCCAAAGACTGTCGTCTATGAGTCCCTTGAGCTGTTGAGTGGGTGGAAATGTTTGGAGAGGGGTAGCTTTAAGTTCACCACATGATTTAGTACTCTGAGCGCAGCCCTAGTCACATGAGGCATCATGCCTGAACAGCACTCTGAGCAAGTTGTTTGCTTGGAGCTATCCAAGGTCCTGTAGCTGCAGCCTTACCTGATTTGCTATCTGCCCAACTAAGCCACCCTCTGATGTGCGTTGTGCGTCATAAGCTCCTGCATATAGCCAGGACAGGATATTTCACACAGTGTATCAGAATAATGTCCAGTGTGGTGCTGCATGTAATAGGGAAGCATGGAGAAGACAATTGCAGGTTCAGTTGTTTAAGACAGCAACATGATCAATATAGTATAACCCCCCCCCCCCCGCCGCCCACTTCTCTTCTTGCATTGTAGCTCAGGATAGATATGGTTGGAGCACAATAGTGATGAGCTTCCATAAGCTAGGATATATGCTAGCATCGTGTGATGAAGGTGTAGCCCCCACATGACCGGGTTCCCAGATCCAGTGGATCTCCACAGTCTGCTAATTCAGCGTGCTTATACAAAGTCTGAAAAGTTTGGCATGGGATTGTGCCCTTAGTATTTACATGTCCTTTCCCACTGAGGCTGAATTTGAAGTGAGTTGCATTCTGACTCGGAGGGACTTACTTCCAAGTAAGCAAGAACAGAAAAAGCCTGCAAACATTGTTGTTGTTGTTGTTGTTGTTGTTGTTGTTGTTGTTGTTGTTGTTGTTGTAAAGTAAGGACATTTTTAAAAATAAAAAATACATTTAAATTTGGCAGCCTTTTGTTTTATGCACAAAACACAGACACACAGTTCATTCCTGGGCTCTGCAGAGCTCTTCATCCTTTTCACATACCCAGCTTTTCTCCAAACCCAGCTGTTGCAGTATGGAATAAACATTTGCAATGAAAAATTCAGCAGAAGACAAAGGCTTTGCTATTTCTTCTTTTAGTTCCCCAAACAAATCAGCAACATCTAGCTTTTTACAGGCATTTTAAGAGAGAAAATATTCTAGCTACATTTATGTTTTTAGCAAATGTGTTTAGAATTCAGCGATATCTATACTTATTACTAACTACTACTTGTAGAAGTAGTAGTTGTCGTATCCATGGTAGTAACAGTAGTACAAAAAGGATTCAAAGGTATTTATACTTAACACCGTAGAAATAGAAGTTCCTGCATTTGCTATTTATTAATAACTACTATTACTGTTACTACTACTACTACTACTACTAATAATAATAATAATAATAAATTTTATTATTTATACCCTGCCCATCTGACTGGGTTGCCCCAGCCACTTTGGGTTAGTAGTAAACAGTATTGGTGGCAATAAAAGCAATTGAGTATTGGAGCAGGAATGAGGTGCAACCACTTATTTCACAGCAGCGGCAATTATTTTCATCTTCAGGGGCGCTATTTGCAAGTCCTTTGCATACCAAATAAAGCTTTTCTCGGAGAGAAATCCACCAAATAAGCTAAGCAGAGGAAGAGGCAGGCTGCATTAGCATGCATGGCTTTGGGTTAAACTTCTGCTTTTATTCTGGAAAAATATCAAAGTCCCTTTATTAAGACCTACCAAAATGTCACAAAGTAGATTACAAGTCTTTAAAACCACTGGAACTCTTAAACAGGCTGGATGTTAAGTGAATAAACAAGCTGCCTCTGTACTGGTCAAAAACGCATTTTTGTTGTTGGAAGCATGACAATTGTCAGTGTGGTGTAGTGGTTAAGAGCAGTAGACTTGTAATCTGGTGAACCGGGTTCGCGTCTCCGCTCCTCCACATGCAGCTGCTGGGTGACCTTGGGCTAGCCACACTTCTCTGAAGTCTGTCAGCCTCACTCACCTCACAGAGTGTTTGTTGTGGGGGAGGAATGGAAAGGAGAATGTTAGCCGCTTTGAGACTCCTTCGGGTAGTGATAAAGCGGGATATCAAATCCAAACTCCTCCTCCTCCTCCTCCTCCTCCATGAAAGGCACCCGAACTTCAGAAATTACCAACTCTGGAGGAAATGGGTATCCTGCCATTCTTCCAAACAGCATAGCAATTACCTCATTTTATTTGTTAGGGTATGTGTGCACCTTTAAAAGCAAATTTCATATTTCAGTGGTGGAGAAATTGATCCAGCCCTGCCCCCACTCAACTTTGATGTGTGGGGCTACCCACTTGTCAATCACCACATGTGATTGTACCTGTTTGTGCCAATCAGCTGCCATATTCGGAAAGGTGGGTGGCGGAGACTTGCCCCTCTGCTTTAAATTACGTAGAAAGTAACAGATAGAAAACATTTCCTATAACTAGCACAAACAAGCAAACAATGGTGGCAAGCCACTGAAAATGAAAGGCAAACAAAGTCCTGTCTTCACTGAAGCAGGAGACAGATCAAGATTTAATCTGACTTCAGTTCCAGGTTCTGTTTTTCACTGCAAAGGAAATACAGGTGGTGGTGATTTGTTTTGCAGGACTCATGACCCACCAGCCTGTCTCAGCTCAGGGAGAAAATGAAGTAGCCGCAAAAAGAGTAGAGCCACTCCCTTATGAAATGGGGCCCTCTAAACTAGTACAGTACACGCCACCTTATCTTCCTACATAGAAAAGGCAATATTTTTAATAGTCCTAGGTTTGCATTCCAGTTTGGTTGTCTCTGCGCCCTTCTTCTTCCCTTATCAGCTTCCATCAGGGGAGCTGCTGTCCTGTAACTTTAATTAGGGCAACATTGCACAGTGGGAGCAGCTTCTCTCCCCAGAGTTATAGTAAGTGGAGCTACTACATTGCCCTTACAACAATCCTGGAATGTAGTGTCTTTCCCGAGCCTGGCAATGACTTAAGTCTCCCAAATCTACACCTGACGCCACAACCCATGAGCAGCCAATCCTATAATGTAAGTGTCACGGGAGTTGTAGCAACTTGGATTGGTGCAGAACAACCCATTGGTTTGGGAGTGGCTTTGTTTTCGCCTACTTTACTGCTTGCACTGCTTACTGAGGTGCCCTGCTGGTGACTCCTAAACAGGCTCTGCGTTAAAATATTATGCATTCCAAGACACAGCAAGCTTCTTGCACACTTTGTTAGCAGAGAGGCACTGCCTCGGGCTTTGAAGTTGTAGCAGTCACTTGCCAAAAGGGTTGGCCACAGCTGCTATAGCCACGGTGCTATACTGGCTTTTCTCAGTTCTCAATTTCATGGCTGTAACCTAGGTCTTTTAATTGCATTCTGGTTCATCTTTAGCCTCGAGACAAGTTAAGCTATCAAAGGCCTTGGTTCGTTTAAAAAAAAAAAAGGCTGAAGTTGCTGCTCTGTAGAAGGAAACAAACTGCCTTGAACAGCACTTCAGTAGTCAATCATTGCAATCACAGCAATATAGATCCTGAAAACCCCTGCAACAATTGCAATGCTCAAAACTCTTCCAGGCGGTCTGTCTACAGTTTGCTCCTCTCTAATCTGTGAGGTCTGGCTATTCATAGTCACCCAACTGATTTTTGCATTGAGGGGAGGAAAAAAAAGAAAAGAAAGAACAGATCAGTCATTTTCAATCCAGTTAGTGGAACACTTATTTTCAACAAATTAAATGTCTGTCTAATGTGCCTCCTGTTCAGCGACTCCTTCAACTAAATGAGTTCACCTGCTGTTTCCATTTATCCTAACTCAGTCAGACTGCAGCAGGGCATGATGGGCCACAGTCCCTTTGCTCATTCTGGCCAGGGTGGAAGGTGAGAGGCCAGGCAAAACCATCCTCTTTGCTCTGGCAGCCTGGAGCTGGTGCAACAATTGGACACAGATTGGACCCAATGCTGTCAAGTGGTAGGAGTGGGGTTGACTTGGGATCTGGTGGGTCCCCAGCCAGTTCAGTCCCTCCCTTGACCCTGAAGTGCCCCATTTGGTGGTTGTTGTTTTTTAAGGGCTGCCACTGGTAGAAATCCCACAGGGAGTACTTTTCCCCATCCACATATTTGGTGTGGAGAATGGGGAGCTCTATACAGTGGTACCTCAGGTTACATATGCTTCAGGTTACATACTCTGCTAACCCAGAAATAATGCTTCAGGTTAAGAACTTTGCTTCAGGATAAGAACAGAAATCGTGCTCTGGTGGCGCAGCGGCAGTGGGAGGTCCCATTAGCTAAAGTGGTGCTTCAGGTTAAGAACAGTTTCAGGTTAAGAACGGAACTCCAGAACGAATTAAGTACGCAACCAGAGGTACCACTGTACCAGAAAAGCATCACTTCATGAGCAAAGGAAGCTGCAGAAGCTGTTTTTGGTTGGGTGGAGGGAGAGCTCTCCTCTGCCGCCCGGACCCTCCCCATCATGGCAGATTGGAGCTTTGGATTGCAGCCGAAGTCACCACACTGCTTCTCCCGTTTTATATCTTTGTCTGCAGCTGCAAGAGATAAAACTGTCCCATTCCCCTTCTGTGCTATGCATAGACAGCTGCACATAAAACTAAGCACTAGAAGAAATAATCCATTCCCTTGCACCTTTCCTTGGGACATGACCCTGGCATCAGCACAGCTGCAGCCAGCAATGCTGCTGCAGAGAAACTCTCCCTCAGCCCCTGTAATCCTGAGAGATGTCTCACAGTGCATAATGCTCCCATGTGAGAGCAGGGAATAAAGTACTCCTGGTGGATCCAAAGGTTCAGGAGATAAGCTCTAGGTATGTTGCATCTGTGCAGCAACTATGGGGGTCCCTGTAACACAGGGCATCTCTAATATCACACACCCTTCCCCTAATGAGGACAGGGCTCCATATATGGGGCTCACCCCATGTTATCAACACAACTGCCCTGTGAGACAAGTTTCCTCTGTTCAAGTGCATTGTCCAAGGCTTTACCCACTGAACTGTACACTATGCCAGCACTCTTAGGTCTTTGCAGACATTAGTGAGTTGGTTAACTTGGGGTGCTGCTTTAGCTACAATCCCCCCCCCCGAAAAAAATGCTTTGCAAGTGTATAGCTGAAGTGGATTTCATTGGCAGACCTGAATCAGCTTTAGAAGAGAAGTTAAATGTGCATGAGATACCAGCATTGATTGAATCAGGAATGTGTTGTCACCAGTTCCTATACCTGGTATGAGCCATGTGGTTAGAGTGATAGGATTTTCTTTGTGGAGACAAGTGGTGGTATTCACTCTTCAGCTACTTTGATTAGATCTAGGTTTGAACAACCTGCTTGTCTCCCAGAGCCACAATATTGCCATTATTTTGGATCACATGACTGGTTTGCAAAAGGCCATCATATCCCGTGTATATGGCAGACGACTAGAGGAGCCAACTCCTAGGGGCTGAAGTCCCCCCAATAAAATATTTGAGGGAGCCAGGCCCCCCACAAAGGTGATTGGCATTGCCCATTCAAATGGTGGTGTGTGGGTGTGTGTGTGTGCCATGTCTGGTTTAGGTCTCAAGAAGCCAGTGCTGGATTTCCAAATAGGCAGAGTAGGCACTGGCCTATGGGCCCCATGCCTTTTAGGTGCACCGTGACAACAGATCAAAATAATATTGATTTGATCTCGATCTAGTTAATTGGTAAAATAAAAAAAATGTAGTAGGAGATAATTTGCAAAGGAGGCCCTGATATTTCGACTGCCTAGGGGCTTCCACATGGTTTAATCTGGCACTACCTCCTTACAAAGTGAACTAAACTGATTTTTCAAATCACATAGGCAATATTGAGGTGGAGCTTCTCCCAGGTTATAACTGGTAGCCAGGCTGTTAACACCATCTAGTCCAGCATCCTGTTCTCACAGTGACCAACCAGATATCTATGGGAAGCCTATAAGTAGGACCCGGGTGCAACAGCCCTCTCCCCTCCAGCAGTTTCCAGCAACTGGAATTCAGAAGCAAACAGCCTCCAACAGTGGAGGTAGAACAACCCATCAGGGTTAGTTAGCTTTAAGGGGGTCACCTGTATCAGCCGGATAGCTCAGCTGGTTAGAGTGTGGTGCTGATAATGCCAAGGTTGCAGGTTCAATCTCCACATGGGACAGCTGTGTAGTCCTTGCATTGCAGGGATTTGGACCCTAGATGATCCTCAGTGTCCCTTCCAGCTCTACAGTTCTGTGATTCACGTGCAGAGGATTTCACCCTAGGTGACCTAAGCAAACACCACCCTCTTTCTCTTAGCCCGAACTGGACCTTCCCACCCTGCTGTGGGATGGAGAAGCAGTGTCTGCATCAGTCCGATGTAGATGGCAGGACCACAGTCTGAAGGACAATGGAGTGTTTGTGCAAATCTTTCATATTCAACTAAGAAGAGGTCAGTGGCCCATCTCATCCAGAATGCCTGTGAGAAGCTTGCAGTAGACAAGAAGAAGAAGAAGAAGAAGAAGACGAAGAAGAAGAAGAAGAGAAGAAGAGTTTGGATTTGATATCCCGCTTTATCACTACCCGAAGGAGTCTCAAAGCGGCTAACATTCTCCTTTCCCTTCCTCCCCAACAACAAACACTCTGTGAGGTGAGTGGGCTGAGAGACTTCAAAGAAGTGTGACTAGCCCAAGCTCACCCAGCAGCTGCATGGGGAGGAGTGGAGACACGAACCTGTTTCCCCTGATAACGAGTCTACCCGCTCTTAACCACTACACCACACTGGCTCTCAAGGAGACCTAATTTTAGCAGGAGGCCACGTAGTCCAGCATTTCTTTATTCACTACAGGATATGCCTTCCTCATAAGTGACTCTTGTGCTGGATGGGCAGAATGCCAGCCCTCCAGCCCTCCCTTCTTGAGATGTTGTGTTTGACACAACAGACATGTCAGCAAGCTGGACATTTTGCCTGAATGCTTCTGGCAGACCTAGACCTTGACCTAGACATGGCTAACTGGGGTTCGTTTGAGTCTGAGTTTTCTTGGATTAGGGGCTATTTTGCTGCCAAACCAGAGCAGATATTGCTCTATAGAACCTACCAAATGTAGGGAAACATTCCTACACTGGAGAAGTGAAAGTCTGTTCAGAGATTTGTATGATACCACTCACAGTACATCTATTTATAATATGCATGGGGTGGAGCTGAGGGGAAAATTTTTTAACAAGTGTTGTGAACAAGCACAGAATTATAGTGATATAACAAGAGCTAACGTTTATTTATTGTAACATCTTATTCAGACAGCTATCAAGAGAGAGGTGTACAATCATGAGGCTGGCCAGGGATCCAGGAAGCCTCTTTCTCCAATTTGCTGCAATGAGGCAGGATTAATTACTGCTAAACTAGACCATCTTAGAGAGAGTTTTTCTCCAGTTTTCACCCCAGCGTAAGAGGTGCAATCCTATGCATTCTACTCAGAAGTCCCACTGAATTCCATTGGGCTTCTTCCCAGGTAAGAGAGTATGAATCACAGCCTAAGTACCTAAATAATTTGGAATTTATTCTATACAGCGATGTAAAATCCTGAATTTCCAATACTCACCCAGGTCCTATTGAATAGATGGAACAGATGCACATTTACAGGGTGCAGGATTGCAGTAGGTCAGTTTGCTCCAGGAAATGAATAGCTCCTCTGTCCCCCACACCCCAAAAATGTTCCCTGTACACTTCAAGAGAGAAAGCAGCTTTCTGATGAGAAGGAAGCCAGCATGTTCATGTTTAAAGTGCCATTAAAAAAAGCAGACAAGAGATTCATTTTTCACTACGGGAAGTGTTTAGTGGCATAAAGGAGAAAACTGGGGTGGGCAAATTTCATGGAGCCTTAGAAGGTATCAGCTCTTTGGTCTTATGTGGCATGTTTCCAAGGTAATCCGTTTTCCCTGGCTCCAAACAAGGTTCATGGCTACCATGTGGAACATAAGAAAACAAGAAGTGCACTCAGGAGTGCCAACTTGGCCCCGTGACCATAGATGCCCAGGGTCATGAGTGCAATGCAGCGTTCATGGGCCCTGGCACTGAAATTTGTGGATGCCCAACCCCTTCATGGGGAATTTTGTGGGTGATTGGACCACTAGAGCCCCAGGACTTGCACCTATTAGTGCACTGCTGCATTTGGAGCTTCTCAGTCCAGGTTGTGGCCAGTCAATCAGAGTGTGAAAGCAATCCCCTTCTTTCCTCTCCACATGCACCTCCTAAATCTCTTCTAGGGGTTCCCCCCAGAGGAAGTTTTAGGGTAGTTGTAATCAGAAGCAGTTGCACTGGGCGCTGTGCTGCAGGGGGGTGCCAAACAATGCTGTAGAACAGAGTGTGAGAGGCGCGGGGGCACCAAATTTTAGTGTCACACTGGGGGCAGCTGAAATTTGAGAGCCCAAAGTCCACCGCTGGTTCCCCAATCCTCTGGAGCAGATTCAGGGAGGGTGTGGGGTGCACACAAGGGAAAGGAGGAAGTCCCATGGCAGTAGCGGTAATCCTTTCACTGAAGGAATGTTTTAAGTAGAATTACCAACCTATGTCTGAAATAAGTGTCTACGCCTTTTAAAAGCTACAAACTAGCATCTTTAGCAGTGGATTCTGCATGTTAACGGTGCACCTCATGAAAAGAAATCCTTCCTTTCGGTGTGTCCTGAAACCTATTGCCATATAATTCTGAATATTTCATTTGCCGTGAAATATATGTGTATATAGACCGTATTTTTCCATGTATAAGGCTAGGTTTTGCCCCCTAAAAATAATGTACAAAATTTGGGGGCATCTTATACATGGATACAGGAACCCGGGGGCGCTGTGGGTTAAACCACAGAGTCTAGGGCTTGCTGATCAGAAGTTTGGCGGTTCGAATCCCTGCGATGGGGTGAGCTCCTGTTGCTCAGTCCCAGCTCCTGCTCACCTAGCAGTTCGAAAGCACGTCAAAGTGCAAGTAGATAAATAGGTACCGCTCCAGCGGGAAGGTAAACAGCATTTCTGTGCGCTGCTCTGGTTCGCCAGAAGCAGCTTAGTCATGCTGGGCACATGACCCGAAAGCTGTCTGCAGACAAATGCCGGCTCCCTCGGCCTATAGAGCGAGATGAGCGCCACAACCCCAGAGTTGGACACGACTGGACCTAATGGTCAGGCGTCCCTTTACCTTTACCTTATACACGGATAGATCTCCCCCCATTTCTTAAATCGGAGTCCCCAAAAATAGGGGGTGTCTTATATATGGGGGCATCTTAGAGACGGAAGAATACATTATGTTACTTATGTTCTGCCTAGTCCCCTTTACATGCACATAGCATGTTATTTTTCATTTGTTAAGAATGGGGCAAATATGCTTGCTCTTCCGATTTGGTGCTGTATGCTTTGGCAGACTAGCAGCTTTTGGGCTGCTGTCTCTTTTTGCTAAAATGCCACAGACATAAGCTGTGTGTTCACAAGCTATGTGCATGTTTAAAGGGGACTAGGCAGAACATAAGTAACATCATGCTTTCTCTGCCACTGAAGGAGAAGGGCGTGCCACTAGGTCCTGTAGGAGTGAAAGCTGGTCATTTGGCTCCCCCAGAGGGTAGCTGCCAACGTGAGGTGTAACCAGTGCCAAAGCTCGACACTCCTGAATACCCACCCACACGCCCCTCACAATCTTGCCCTGTTTCTCGCCCCTCAGTGCTCTGATTCACATTTCCTACAAGGAGGCAAGTGCTGGTGTCTGTGTGCTGCAGACGCATAAATAATAGAACTGAAATCACCCTTAGTTAAAAATAGATATTCTTCTTAATAATATTTACTTACTGTCTTTAGGATATAAAGCTCCCCTGACCAAAACCTTGGTCTTCTGCCCAAAGAGCTTAAAACTACCCCTAGTTCTGGGCTTGCAAACAACATGGGACTGGGTTAAAAAGACTCTCTTTGTTTTCTTTCTTAATGTCTATTATTGGGACCGGGGGGGGGGGGGGAGTAGAAATCCGTGCTGCTCAAATATTTAAACTATTGAAATACAATGGTGAGTCAGTTTGACTAAAGGGCAGCTTCTCATTTGGTGGATAATTTGGGTAACCTTTGTACTTAACTGATGCAATTCATAATGAAAAGTATCCTGAAATGTTATGAGTTCCTTTCTTTTCCTTGGTTCCATTGTCTAAAACGAGAGCAGGAAAGTGGATGATTTCAATAACTGGCAGAGCACCAGGATATTGAAAAAGGCTTTGTAGGGTGCTGGAGTTGGTCTTCTTGGGACCCCTGGCTAAACTATAATTAAAGAGGCATTAGAGGTTACATACCGAGGGAGCTTACTAAAGGAGATGTTAGGCCACTGATTGGCTTACCGTACTTATTAAAAGGTAACAAACACTTTCCAACACCAGTGACCCCTTTTCCTGTAATAGAATGCATACCAACACCCAAATCTGCAAGAATGTGTAGAGAAATACAGGCGTGAAAACACTGAAATGATCTCACACATGGAGCAGCGATGTTCAAGAGACACTGTATCATAATCATCTGATGAGCTTGTGTCAACCTTCTATGAGCAAAACTCCCAAATCTTGTCAATATCTTCCCGCAAATTGAACCTGGCCTAAATATTTTTGGTAGCAAACTACTTACAGTAGTCCAATAGTCTATGGTGTTGAAATCTGGGGCTCCAATTTGAACTCTGCTAAAGTTTTGGGAACTCCGCAGATTCCACCCCCCAGCTTTCCTCTGTACCATCAGAGTAGCAGCAGCTCTTCTTCGTACAGAATCTGGGGAGCCAACAATTAAGGCAGAGCAGACTGCACTGAGTTAAAGTATATTTTAAAATTGCTACTGTGCCTATTTAGTGTTTTCCTGCTCCTGGCTATATGGAATTGGTGATAACCAACTATAGAAAGCATTTGTCAAGGTGTTTGGACTATTATTATTTTCCAGAACTGTTGAACTCTTCTTTGACCTTGTATAAGGGTCAATGAAGGAATTGTCTCTTTTTGATAGAATGCAGAATCTACAACTAAGTAAAGGTAAAGGTAAAGGTACCCCTGACCATTAGGTCCAGTTGCGGATGACTCTGGGGTTGCGACACTCATCTCACTCTATAGGCCGAGGGAGCCGGCGTTTGTCCGCAGACAGCTTCTGGGAAGAGCTGTCAACCTTCCTTGTTTTTTGCATTGGAAACGGCCATAGCTGTCAACTTTCCCTTTTTTGCAATGGGAAACAGTGCTGGAATAAGGGAATTTTCCGCAAAAAAGGGAAAGTTGACAGCTATGCTTCTAGGTTATGTGGCCAGCATGACTAAGCCACTTCTGGCAAACCAGAGCAACGCACGGAATGCCGTTTACCTTCCCTCCTGAGCGGTACCTATTATCTACTTGTACTTTGACATGCTTTCAAACTGTTAGGTGGGCAGGAGCTGGAACCGAACAACGGGAGCTCACATCGTCACGGGGATTGAACCACTGACCTTCTGATCAGCAAGCCCTAGGCTCTGTGGTTTAGACCACAGCACCACCCACATCCCCCTTGGTATCCTCTCTTGAGAACAGAGCATTTTAGAGCTAGTTATTTGACCAAACTCTTACCAGTTTCCTTAAGAAATGACTTCATTGATCTGTGTTTCCAAGTGATGCCCACTGCAGTCTTGGAGGGCCTTTACAACAAGGTCTCATATACAGATAGGCTTTGTATTTGTGGTCAACCCTCAGGTGGGAGGCATCACTCTTAGCTGTTAGCCTGTCCCTTATATAGAGATCCAAGAGATTACTTCTGAAACCCTTGTCAGAGAAGCAAGCAGGCATATCCTGGCAGAATGGTTTGTGTTTCTTTTGAGTGACAGTAATAACTTTGAAACACACAGAGTAGCCCTTGTGCAAAGGCTGCAAAGGAAGGAAGGAAGGAAGGAAGGAAGGAAGAGGGAAAAATAGGTTAGTAAGATAGAATAGCTAGAAACTATTGTGTTGATTCAGAGGTTGGATCTGAAATCAAGCGGAATTGAGCTTGCTGGTGTCTCTGGTAACCTCTCTCTCTTACATCATGGATGTTGGCAAATTGGATTTTAAAAAGGCAAAATAATAACAGAATTGGAGCTGTCAGAGATGCGCAAGGGAAACTGTTTTTTAACGCTCAGTAACTTTATGGATTTTTATAGATGTATGTTCTGCATTATTTTATTAATACATTTGCCTAATACAAGTTTGGCTAGAACAATACACTTATGACCTTGAACTTGAATTTAATTAAAAGGCATGGCAACAACAACAACAACAAAATATTTGCAGTTGATCAGTGTGCTACTATTCCTTTACATCAAGTTCATCATGCTACCTGTGTAGCTTAGTCTGGAACTTTTTGCTGTAAACAGCATTGGAGTTTTGGACAGGGCAATCATGCCAAGCACACATAAGAAAACCATTGCTCCAAAGAAAGCACTTGGCAGGGTGCTTTTGGTTTATGTCTCTGTTGATCTTGAGACACCAATCTGTCCATTTGTAAGACCCGCTGATTTCAGGGCCTCTGGGTTCCTTGGCTGTGTACACATCATTCATTTAAAGCACATGGCTCCCTGCAAAGAATCTCTGGGAATTGCAGTTTTACTACTTACAGAGTATAATTCCTAGTATCCTTACCAAACTACAGTTCCCATGACTTTTGGGGGGTAAGAGGGAAGTCATTTGCTAAATGTATGGTGTGTGTACTACTTTTGTCCTTCTAAAACTATGTATTAATGTATATATGCTCTTCTAGAATGCATATCTGCAAGTTATTTTGTGTTTTAAGTGTAATATTCTGCCTAGCTGATTACTGAAAGTGGCTCAAAACAAAGGGCAGACAATTAGATTTGTATATGTGTGCATGCCTGCACACGCAAGCATGGAATGGTGAATGAATGATGAATGAATGAATGGCTGTAGTTGAGGTCACAATAAAATAGACAAAAGCTGCTCCCACATCCACAAATGCTTGTTAATTTGTTTTCTTTAAAATATTTGTTCACATCAGGTTTTATAATTAAACTAACTATTATCAGTCTGAATAACAGGCCTGGAAGCTAACTGATTACCCTTTTCTCCACAGGTCTTAATGCCTTTCCATGGGTAGGGACGCGGGTGGTGCTGTGGTCTAAACCACGAGCCTCTTGGGCTTGCCAATTGGAAGGTCGGCGGTTCGAATCTCCATGACGGGATGAGCTCCCATTGCTCTGTCCCAGCTCCTGCCAACCTAGAAGTTCAAGCAGTTCAAGGTAAATGGCATTTCCGTGCACTCTGGCTCCTGTCACAGTATTCCTTGTGCCAGAAGTGGTTTAGTCATGCTGGCCACATGACCCAGAAAGCTGTCTGTGGACAAACGCCGGCTCCCTCGGAATGAAAGCGAGATGAGCACCACAACCCCATAGTCGCCTTTGACGGGACTTAACCGCCCAGGGATCCTTTACCTTTTTACCTTTCTACCTTGGCTAGTTTCCCTCATACCAAGGTTGAGAAATAGACAATCACTACCCCCTGCTCCCATTCGGTTAATCGTCGTCTGTGTGCTTCTCGGATGCACGTCTGTGTTTCACTTCCTGATATTGTTCAAACCAGGCTTCGTGACATCCATCCCAGTTTCCATGGTGTTCAATTGTGATGCCCCAAACAATTGCAAAAGCCAAAGCTCTTTCAGTTCCAAGACTTCTTTTCAAGAAACTTAACATAACTGACACTTCAGTGTGAAGAGACATGCATTTCCTATTATCTCTAGTTTCCTTGGCAATGAAGACTGGACTGATTAGGTTTTTTTTGTAAGTGATAGAAAATAGTTGGCAATGAGTGGCTAGAGAGACTAATAAGTGGGGAACGTCTTCATTTTGCACACTCTTACAAAATGTAACCATTTCCTTCTTTTTACACTGGCTTGATACTTCTTCTTATTGCTACTGATTAGTGAGGGTTCTATCCTGCTTCCCACAGCCTCAAATATATGCTTTCTATTATCTTTGATGGGAGTCAGAGCATTCTAAAATTACTGGCATACTTGAAAGACCCATATTCTGCACCACCTAGTTCCTTTATTGATTCACTAATGATTTGTAAATCAGTACTGAATAGTACTGAATAATCTAAAGCAACGATTTCCAAATGAAAGGTTGAAACCCACCATGGCCAGATGCGGGAAGTCTGAGAGAGAGAAGTCCACGTTGCTGGTTGTGCCCAGACAACAAAAGTACCCATGGGCAATGGTGGAGAAAAGGGGGTGCGATAGGTGCAGTCTGTCCCGGGTGTCATCCCTGAGGGGGTGTGTGTGACATCACCACGTTGCCCCCCTGGGACATTCACCCACCCCCTGGGATGCTTGCCCCGCCCCCTGGGCAGCTAGCCCCGCCCCACAGGTGGCTAGCCCCACCCCCACGTGCACAGCATGTGCGCCGCTCCAGATGCTGGAGCAGCTAGCTCTGCCTCTGCCCATGGGCAGCCAGCCTAATACTCATTTTTATGTTTTTGTCTGGCTCTGACATCGGCACATGCTAGAATGACCGGGTTGCACATCTGGCCAATCCTCTGCCTGAGCAAAGTGCATCGTTTTAATTTCAGCTTAAGATTGTTAAATAAGAAACTGTCTCTGTTCTGACCCCCTTGGCTTCTGTACTTTTAAAAAGGTTAATTGTTGGCCTCTGTAACAGGGCTGAGGCTGTAAACACACACACACACACACACACACACACACACACACACACACACACACACACACCTACCCCCCCCCCCAGTAAATCTCTTGTTAAATATTTATTTCCTTCTTTTATAAAAGGACCTTTGTATTTGCTGGGTTTGGTTAATCACTGAGCCCCAGATGGAGATTTGCAGAAGTAAATGTTATGCCCTTTTCGTGACACATTAAAAAGTAAAGTGCATCCACAGCTGTGACCTTGCCATCCTCGTCAGCGATCAGTTATCCACATAACAATGGCATCAGTTCCGCCACTGAGCCGCTGGCATGCTGAGAAGCTGTCTTTTGCTCTGGAAGGAGCTATTATAACCTAAATTTTGCTAAGGCAATGTGGTTCCACTATCTTAGGTATGCCCTCATTTGCAACACTGCAGGAATACTGGTAGGTGGAATTTGCCCTTTATAGTTAAAGGAGCCAAAATGGGAGCCTCTTTTACCTTTTTCAAAAATGTGCTCCTCTCCTGCTGCTGTTCCTATCCTCTAGAACAGGCATAGGCAACCTTCGGCTCTCCAGATGTTTTGGCCTACAACTCCCATGATCCCTAGCTAACAGGACCAGTGGTCAGGGATGATGGGAATTGTAGTCCGAAACATCTGGAGAGCCGAAGGTTGCCTATGCCTGCTCTAGAACTACAATACACTTGATCTTAGCCAAAAGGCTGAGAATGAATGGCGCTATTTAGCGGGAAGAAACTCCAATGAAGATCCTCGTTATTGCATATTTACATGGCTGTTTATTTGTATATATTTTAAAATTTTATATATGGATATTTTATGATGGCCTATATTTGTAATGCCTAATAACGGTTTGGCGAAGTAAGTAAATCCTCTTGAACTATCGTATTTTTCCATATATAACATGCCCCCATGTATAAAACGACCCCTATTTTTTTGAGCCCAAAATTAAGAAATAAATTTATTTATATATTTAATTGCAACATTCCATGTATAAGACGACCCCAAATTTTAAACTTCAAAAAATTGGGGGGGGGGAATATAGCCTTATACACAGAAAAATACAGTATATACCAGGCATAGGCAACCTTCGCCCCTCCAGATGTTTTGGACTACAATTCCCATCATCCCTGACCACTGGTCCTGTTAGCTAGGGATCATGGGAGTTGTAGGCCAAAACATCTGGAGGGCCGAAGGTTGCCTATGCCTGGTATATACAGATACAGCAGCTATACCTCTTCACAGTATTGGGAGTCAGAGAGGGCATGCCCCCTTACTTACAGTAAGTAAGCTGTTGTTTTTAGGAGGGAGAATGATGCTTTGAATAACTTGGGGTGAGGAGAAATTAGGGTTGGGTCTTGTGGATTTCCATAAGGCCCCTCTGCCTTTCTCTCCATAACTGAAACACTGCTTTCCCCGCATTGTTTATCCTATTCCATCAAGATCCTGGAAAATGAATAAGTTGAATAATGTCTCCTGCGTGAATGCTGAGCTATGGGAATTTCCCACGCTCCATCTGTCACTTAACTATGCAGAGAGTGCAGCAACTTTTCCTTGGTGGTTTGGACAAGCACAGGGTGGGGCAGGGGAACATCTCTGACTCGTAACTGCTTTCTTCTAGAGAAGATGAATGCCTGAATGAATCCACAGTATAGAACACTTACTTTGATGCAACATTAGATGCTAATTAATTAGCCAGCATTGTATGATCTCCAGATATTGTGGACTACATTTCCAATCTTTCCTTATTGTTGGCCATGCTGTTTGGTGCTGATAGTTGTACCCTGAAACATCTGGAGGGCATCAAGTTGCCTATCACTGGGAGGATATCTAGTTTGCCTGGGACATTAAACAGAGGAGACGGTGTTGCCGTTAAGGCCCTCAAACGAGCACCCAGAGTGCCAGAGATAATGAGGGCGATGACACATAAGTCTCTCGCCGAAGAATTGATGCTTTTGAATTATGGTGCTGGAGGAGACTCTTGAGAGTCCCATGGACTGGAAGAAGATCAAACCTATCCATTCTCAAAGAAATCAGCCCTGAGTGCTCACTAGAAGGACAGATCCTGAAGTTGAGGCTCCAGTACTTTGGCTACCTCATGAGAAGAGAAGACTCCCTAGAAAAGACCCTGATGTTGGGAAAGATGGAGGGCACAAGGAGAAGGGGACGACAGAGGATGAGATGGTTGGACAGTGTTCTCGAAGCTACTAACATGAGTTTGGCCAAACTGCGAGAGGCAGTGAAGGATAGGCGTGCCTGGGGTGCTCTGGTCCATGGGGTCACGAAGAGTCGGACACGACTGAACAACAGTGACACATAAGTCTGGTGTCTGCACCTGGGCTAACATGGGTGTGCCAGGGCCCTGGGGGCTGATGCTAGTTGCTGCAGCATTCTGCTTCTTGTTGCTTTTAATTAATAGGGGGAAACCCGCTTGCCATGTACATGGTTACAGAATCCTGTTTATTATGTCAACTTCAAAATATATCAGTGTTAACTGCAACTAACTGGTGCTTATTTCCAAGTAAATGTGTTTATCAACAGAGGCGAGCCCCATTTTACCCCTATTGTTAACAATGGTGCCGTGATTTAAGTATGTTTCAAATGCAAAACTGCACATGCTCAGAATATTTATTTCTTCTTTAGCAGACTTGGCAAACTGGTTTTTGTTTGTTTGTTTGTTGCTCTGTGGAATGACAGTGAGGCGTGGGAGGAAAAATGCCCATTGTATGCTTCATAACTGAAGTAATACACATGGCTGTCTAAGGAGGCCTCTGAAATGACCTAGCTGCACCACTGAGAGGAGATCAGTCCTGCTGACTGGAAGCAGATGAGTGCAGGGACTGAGTGATTCTATTGCCGGTCCTTACTTCTGAGAGATGGCTGCCTATATACCTCATGTTTTGCACAAGGCGCCAGTTATCAGGGGCCAGAGCTGGCTTCTCTAAGTAGCCAAGACAGACAGCGGCAATAGTGGAGGAACATCCCATTGCCTTCACTCCCCCATGCCTGGCACTAGTTTATTTCCTCAGCTTGAAGAGAGCTGCAGCAACATTATTTTACTGAAGTAGTACTGCAGGATTTAGACTACTGATCTCCCCTGACTGGACTGGATACACTCTGGTGAGTTTATCAGTTCTTGTATGTTGCATTTTGCACCTAATACTAGAGTATCCTGTCCAACTGGCTGTCTTAACCTAGTACCAGATTTCTTCTAATCTTTTCCCGTATTCCCCCCCCCCATGGAAAACCTTGAAGACTGTAACCTACTGAATGCTGCTACTCCCCCGGCAAACATCCATTGAAACAAATAGGGTTTCTGTGGGATCAATAATCATGGTAGAATTGGTGCTTGTAAAATTCTAAATATTGAACATTGAGAGTGGTATTTGTGGCGCTTTCACATATAGAATAACAGGGTTTGGGGTTAATATCTCAATATATGCTCTCTAGGCGTGTGGGGTAGAGTTTACATTTGGGAAAGGATGGACACTTCAAAAATTCTTTGTCTTGGGGGGGAACAAACCATTGGCTTTTGGAAAGAAGGCAAAGGAACTAGGCCTATGCTTTTCCTCTTGCGCCCTTGTGCACCATGGGAACGACTTTCTTGCCTAATGTGGAAAACAAAGTGTACCTATATTCATCTGTCAAAGTGGTGGAAGGTATGCACCCATTACATGTAATGAATAAAAATACTGCCTGTGCCACGCAAGTCCCATAATATCCAATACTTCTTCATTGCCTGGACTGCTAGACTGGATAACTGAGTGAATTATATATGGTGTGTTTTGTAAGAGATTGCCTTGCTCTTTTCCATTCTTCTGGTGTTTGTTTCCTTTTTCTTCAGCAATGTTTTCTGGCTAATTTTCAGACTGATGTTTTATCTTACTCCATGTTCTTGTTTTTTTTGTTTGTTTGTTTTTAGGAGCCAACACCACATCATGGGATATACTTGGGCCTGAAAGCCTGAGGAGTTATCCGTAACAAATGTATGATCTGTGAGGTGTAACTGTGGGGCAGTCATTCTGGGCTTTCACTTCTTCTCCCTTTAAAGGCGCAGGAGGGGATATTAGTTTGCCTATGCACATTAATTTCAGCACATGCATCTTCAATTTTCCCATTACTAGCCTGGAGTATTAGCTGGTTATGTGAATTAACTTACAGACAGTTGAGCTCTTGCAAAGCCCTCTTTTTGACCAACCAGATTAGCTCAACTGCAAACATGTGCTGTCCTTGATGTACTGCCCTAAATCATGACTCTGTGATGCCAAATTGTTCCTTAGAGTGTAAACCTGTCAGCTGGACCTGTTTAGAGTTTTATTCGCATAGATCCTGGATCCTGCTTAATGAATATAATGCCAGAGGTTTTGCACTCCAGCAGTAAAATTTTACAGTTCTTCTGTATCTTCTTGTTTTGTACAGCTTGTATGTAATTGAGGATACAGCGTACAAAGATAGAGAAAGGAGTATGATGGCTATTAACTGAGAATTGGCTTGGGTCCTGCAATGTAAACTAAAGTACTTGATTCAAACAAAACCAGGATTCAAATCAAGCCTTGGTTTTATTCCTTATTCCAGAAATCTCTGCCCCACAGAATATGATTGATGTATCTTATGTCAAATAGCAGAACTCCAAAATGTCACTTATATTTGGAATTCTAATTTGGCTGCTTTACCAGTAAAGCACATTTGTTCAAGTGTATGCACACACACACACACACACACACGTGCGCGCGCACACACACACGCGCACACACACACACGCACACACACTTCACTTCTCCTTAAAGCATAATACAGTTTTGAGTTTCAAAATAGACTAAACCATTAGGGCCAATGTAACAGTATTTTTTTTCATTAAGGAAATAACCATGGAGGCACAGTCCCATAAGGTTATATAGCTGGCAAGGTTTTGTTTGTTTTGGGTTGTTTTTTTTCCAAAAAAAATATTAGTTCAGCTGTGGCCCAGCGGATACTTAATGGGGTGGGGAGTTGGGTCATCTGGCAAGGCTGGACTGGACCCTGCTTACATTTGTTCAGTTCTGCCCATCCTTTTAAGGACTGCAGCTGATTTTCACCAACTTACATAGACACCAAGGACTAGAACAACAAGACAGCAGAAGCATATATAGATAGAACTGCCTGCTGCCTTTGGCAAGGAATAGCTGGGGAGATCAGAGCCGTGTTTCCCATTGGGCTTAGTGGCGCGTTGCACCAGGGTGCTGGCCTCTCAGGGGCGCCCCAGCGAGTGGGGGAGCTGCGCGGCTTTGCTGGGGGGCGTGCAGCTTGCCTCCCAAGTCTCCACAGGAGGAGAGCGATCCCTGCAGAGGCTTAGAATAGAAGCTGCGCCCCACCAACTATATGGCTGGCGGGCATGCAACTTTCTTCCCAAGCCTCCGTGGAGGAGAGCAATCTCTGCAAAGGCTTGGGGAAAGGTTGACAACTGTAAAAATGGGGGGGGGAGCGTGCTGGAGGGATCTTTGCACCATGGCGCTGGATATGCTTAAAACGGGCCTGGGGGAGATGTGCAGTCCAAGGCCAGAATGGGAGGGAAGAGTGCAAATGAGGATTAAGTTGCATTGGTAGAACAGTGGGCCTCTCAGCTGGACGGCTGCAGGTCAAGACTGTGGAATATTGCCAAGCTGCAAGGGGAGCATATATCTCAGCTAGAAAGGAGTGCTGCGGGTCAGAATTGAGATGCATTAGCAGAGACGTGCAAAGGAAGGTTGTTGACAATCTGTCTGGCACTAACCCATGCTCTTAAGTCCTCACTGGCTTGATTTTCAAGGCAGGTTATTTTTCTTGTTTCTTAAAACAACAACAACAACAACACTGCATCCTAGTTTACATTTAGTTTTCCAGTTTTTTTCCTTCTCAATTTGTCCTTTACTTATTTTCTTCTTTCTTTTTGCTGCTGCTGTTTTGGATTGCTGAAGGAATCCAAGCTAGCACATTCCTTCCTGAAGGCAGAATGAGCACGGCTAGCTTAGTTCTGTTCCTTTTGTAAATCCCATATATGTTCAGGTAATTGACTCTAAGTAAGATTTATGTTTCTACAGTTGTAGCATAAAAACAAAAGGAAAAGCATTAGTTTTGCAGAGGGGAGGATGTAACAAGCACGTGTTTATACACCATATGCTGCATGCATATTTAGGAGGCTGCAGAGTTTTATGAAGATGAGATATTGTGATCTATTGTAGCCTCATGGAACATGTGAATAGGCAGTAGCTCCATTGTTGTGTAGGACACAGCCTGGTTTATGTGACCAAGTGACTCAGAAGGAAAATTTGCTATGGGAACATCAGGCACCCATTCACCTAGTCAACTCATTACTATCCATGATTTTACTCTTTCATTGTGGATTCAGAACATAGGCATTCTAGAGGCAATGTATTATTTCAAAAAGATGATGTGGGGAATCTGAGCAAAAGGTCTATATGCCCCCCCTTTTTTTACAGAGCATTTGGCCACACCATTTGGCCAACATTCAATTATTAGATTTGGGGGGTTATGGTATGAAACATGGCTGGCATGCATGTCTATGGTATGGTAAAGGTAAAACACATTAAAAAAATTGAATCATGTTATTAGGGAAAATATAGAGAGAGTTTGGGAGGAGTATAAAAACCTGTTAGAGAGAAAAATACCTTTATGGCTGTGTGTATCTTCATCAGTCCAGAAGCTTCAAAATCAAGGAAACTTCAAAAACTAGCAAGCCTCAATCTTCAAAATTTCAAAATATTCTGACTGAGTAACACAATAATACAACATGAGGGTTGGAGATTTCAGTATAATCTTCCCTCCCCCCTCCCCCCCCCTCTCTCTCTCTCACACACACACACACAGAGAGCGCTGCTGCTAATCCTGAGTCAAGGAGTTATATTTTATACAAAGATGGTGTCGCGAAGGATTGAGTGATATAAGTAAATGAATAAATAAATGAATGAATTTAAACAGCAGTAGTTATTTGAGTATCATCTCCAGCCAAAACAAATATGGTAAAGGACTTGCACTTTGTGAAGGTGAAGCTTTGAAGAGGAAGGTGGCAAACACAGAGGAGTGGAACCAATTAAAAGCTATTTGAAGACTCCTCAGCCCATTGTATCTGTTCTTAGTTGAATCCCACCCTAAGTGTGCATAATTTTCAAGCATTGAGCAAATAGGTTAGGCTGCAGTTCAGAGCCCTGATCCACTGTGCTGTTGCTGTTGTTTTAGATTGGGTGGTGGAGGTCTTTCTCTGCCAAGCCCAAAACAGCTCTGCCTGCCTCTGCAGCATCACTACTGTGCAGAGGGAACAAGCATCACTCTTTGGGCATGGAGCTTCCTGTTCAACCCACCAAAAGATGTAGGTAGGTGGCAGCACCACTGCCGGCATTCCTGTGGGTGGTAGTTCAGAGGTAGTGGCTATGCTGCTTCATCATGCCCCACTGATGCCAGGCTGGGGTTAGGATTTCTCTGCCCCCTGGTCTGCTGAGAGCAAAATGAATTACTCCCTAGTAAATGCGCTTAAGATTCAGATTAGAGTCACAGGATGAAGAAACGGGTCTTCACTAAATTTGATTCTGATGCATAAGAGACATTTTAAAGTTTACATTGAAGGTGTGTGTTCCTTTACACAAAATATTATTTATTGGGCCAACTTCCTCTGCTTTCTCCAGGTGAATTCTAGAACTCAATTTACTCTACTCACATTTCAGCAGAGGGGAGGGACAAGGAGATTTTAGTGATGTGGGTGAGATTCACAGCAAGCTCCAGTAGCTCCTGCTCCTGTATATATTGATAACGAGATGGGATCATGTCCTAGATACACATGCCAATCCTTTTATGTAAGAAAGTGACAGTTTGATAACATTGCTGTAGTTACTATGAGATATAAATATAAAATAGCTAGTTAAATGCTCCTACTTTTCCATAACAAGAAGACATGATAGAACCATTGAATTGGCTAGAGATATATGTTCCACTTAGAAATATTAATTGTACCAGATTTGAAATGTTGTGAGGAATGTCCATCCTTAAACGTGTATGAAATAGGGCTGCCATATGTCCAGAATTTCTAGGACGTAGCCGGGATTTGGCCAGTGGAAACAGTGCCCGGGTGGAAATCACTTTAATGTCCGGGAAAATAATTTAATAAAAATCTGGACATATGGCAACTCATGTTGGAAGTGTAGATTTTGGCAAATTTCCATGAAAATAGCTCCAAACCTTTCACTTTTTGAAATATGGCAACCCTAGTATGAAAGCTAATTTAGTTGCTTCTTCCTTTTGGCCCACCATTTGTGCTGTCTTACATTTTCAGCTGACATTTCTTTATTTTTCTTGTACCTCTGGTCAATTTTATTGCCTTTCTCTGTACCTTCTCCAGTTCTATTATATCATTTATAATGTGTTGCAGAAAAGCAGGTAAACCATATCCTGCATCAGTTAGGTATTTAGTAACTGAAGAAGTGCATAGATAATACTGCACTGAGCTCCTTGGGTTTGGCAAAAGTTTTCATTGCTCCTTGCTGTCAGTTGCAAAAGCTAATAAAAAAGATGTCCCAGAACAAGGAAAATTCTATTCCAGTGCTAAGTATGAAATTCATGACAACATGTAGTCAATTATTGGATAGGCTAAAGGATGGTTCTTGTGGTGAGAAAGTGAGAATTTGTTTAAGTTATTCAGAGATATTACTGGTTGTTTATTGAATTTGAGAATATATTAGGATAAACTTGAGAGTTGTGAAAGGGTTTGAAAGATATTTACATAGTTCTGTAGGTTGCCGTTTCTAGAGGTGTTATGTGGTTATTTTTAACCGGCCTTTTTGTTTCTTTCTTGCCATATGCTTGAGTTATATTTTAGGTTATCTTCAATGGTAAGTGAGCGTTTAATTTTTAATTTATTTTTTTAAAAAATATAATTTATTACATTTATATCCTACCTTTCCCTTCAAGGTGGTGCATATGATTCTCCTCTTCCTCATTTTACCTTCACAACAACTCTCTGAGGTAGGTTAGGCTTAGAGGCACTGACTGGCATAAGATCAACCAGTGAGCTTCTGCAATCTGTCTTGCTTTCTAATGAGAAAAATTGGAACACCATTTTTGATTCTGACAAATGCCAAAAATTGGGAGGTACATCAAACTTTGAAGCCATACATTTTGGCACAATGTAGTTTCAGATTCCACTGTTAAATAGCCCCAAACATACTGGTACCTACCCCCTCTATTCCTTGAACTAGGAGTCCTGGCAGGGTAAGTCTTACATGCACACAAGTTATAGATAAAAAAATAAAAATATCCTTTAAAGCAATTTGATGCTTCAACGGAATGTCAAACAGGTGTGACTGTGACCATGGGGGAGGGCAGGCTTTATGTTGGGGCGGGGGGGGGGCAGAACTGAGTTATCTGCAGTGCAATTGGTCAGTTAAGTATTTTTTATTTATTTATTTGATTTGGTGGGGGCAGTTAGCCCCCTGCTCCCCCTGCCCTGGCTACTCCCATGCTTGTGACTTTACGATAAAAGTAAATTGGAGCTCCCTACATCTTTTGTAATATACATTCCTCGAAAAGATACACCTGCAAAGGAACTTTTACTATTGCCATGGAACAATCCAAAAAGAACGTACAGAGAAAGAGATGCATTGTTCTAACCAGCACTACAGTAAAAAAATAAAAATAAAAATGTTGGCATATTTTCAGTGGGAAGTTGGCATGGTGTTTTTCAGTGGGAAGTTGGCATGAAGAATTAAACGGATTTTGGTTCATTTTGACAAATTTCCACCTCCGATATTAAATAATGAAGATCACGGTGATCTCATCGCCTTATCTAATCTATCACCCAGTAATTTTCAATACAGCAGCTGCCCTATTTCTGAAGCTGGGCCAAGGCTATTTCCTCTGTGCCGCCCCTATAGCTCTGCCTGTTGCGGGCGGCGGCGGCGGCAGCGGATCTTCGTGCCAGGCAGCAGCTCGTGAAGCTGAACGCCGTCAGATCTGTTGCCGCGGCAACCTCGGCGCTCTCGGCCCCTCCCACCACCTTTGCCTCCAACTCTGTCGTATTTAAAAGGCGTCTGACGCGGTATGAGCCGGCCGACGGCTCGTCGCCGCAATGCATTCTGGGCCTCGGCAAAATGGCTGCCTCCTTGGTGCGTTGCTGCTGAGGAGAGTTTGGCTGTCCGGCAACCCGGGACGTTTTCATTTTAAGCTTCCCGAACCCCGCTGTTTTGGGGACTTTTCTTTACGCGAAGAGGAGCCATCAGCTGTCCCGAGACGGGGGACAGGATGGGACGAAGTGGTCGCCCGTCGCGGCAGCCGGGCACAGGGCAAGTACCTCCACGGGGGTAGGACGTTACTTCTCGGCCACGAGAGACCATAAGCTTTCGGAAACAGGCCCAGTCCCTGCTCCTGAGCCCGACTGCACCGCCAAGGGCTGGACTTTGTCGTGAGTGAGCCCCCTTTCCCCTGCATCCTCTCCGAGGATAAGGATAGCCGCGCCTGGAGCAGAGGCGACTTCGGCTAAAGCTGCAAGCTTCATCTTTGCTTCCTATTATTTTGTCTGTAATAGGACAGACATCCCGACCCCACGTTCTTAAGAGTTCTGCCTTGAACAGGGTACTACGTTGTAAGCCTATCCCGCTCTGACGGTTCCCTTGTGGCAAGAATCCTGTGCTAGGAATCTCCATATTTGAATCCAGAGTAGACCCGCTGAAACTCTGTACATCCCCCTGCAAATTTTGCCTTAAAGAGGACTTAGCTGAACAGCAGTTCTCACGAAAAACTCCCACTGTTGCTAGAGATACAAGAGGTTCCTAATCTGATTCTCCACCCTGGATAAGAACTTTTGTCTCTCAACGTCTCTTACATTGCCTGCAGTCTGTGTGGTATAAGTCGTCAACTTTAACCTAAACAAGACTACCAAACATCCTGCTACTATAGTAGTATTTACATATTGCCCATTGATTTGCAATGTTTAGACCACTTGGCTAGATTCCCAATCTTACGTCACATTCTTCTACCGAAAATAGTTCTATGCCCATCTTCTAAAACTTTATTCTGAATGAATATTCATTGATATCATTTCTGCTGGGTTATGTCATAATTTCTGTTGTGACCAAGATCCGCATAACTCCCTAATTCTGAGATAACGGTGACAGTGAACTATATCTTATTCCTGAAGAAGGCAACAACAACAACAACAACAACAACAAAGGATTTACATACATATCTCTGACCCATGAAGCTAGACGGTGATAATCCATTTGCTATCAGATACTGTTAGTTGTCCCTTGTTTAAGGATTGCATCACTCCTTAAATTTTCTCATCCCAGATAGGAAACCCCCAGTTGCTGAGCAGGGAATATTGCAACACTCTCTGGAACAGTAGCACTTGCAAATCCACTTTGAAAACGGCTCCTTTCTGGCAAACAGCTCCTTCCCAGAAAACATCTGGGAACAAGAATTGCCAGATTCTTTTGTCCTTCCAACTACTTTTTTCTGGAGATTGTGTTGGAGTGGAGGTTTCTGATCCCTGGTTACGTTGTTTCCTTTTCTTCTGATGGAGTCTGACATGCTGCAGTCCCCCCTCCTAGGGCTTGGGGAGGAAGATGAGTCGGACATGACTGACTGGAATCTGCCCTTGGCCTTCATGAAGAAGAGGCACTGTGAGAAAATTGAGGGCTCCAAGTCACTGGCTCAGAGTTGGCGGATGAAAGACCGGGTAAAGATATATAGTAGCAAATTTTATTTGAAAGAGATACTCTAATTTTATTCTTTGCTTGCTTGAAGTCGGCACGTTGTCCTTGGGTACACCCCTGGAGCGTTATAATTTTGTTTAGCTTTGAATACTTATTAAATTGCTACAGTTATGTTGATAAATTATGAATTTGGTTAAATAATACGTCAAATTGTTTGTCATTTGTCTCCAGTCTTATGCATAAAAGAAAGAAAGCTAGCTGTCTTGGAGGGGATTTCACCTAACAAAACTGTCAGTGGAAGCCCCCTGAAATTGGTTTAGGGAGGTCAGGAGAACCCTCCAGAATATTGCATGGGGTGGGCATGGGAATTGTTCCATCTGACAAGCTGATATAGTTGCACAGACAGGATATTCAGCGTAGTGTGACACTAAATTCCACCCTTGGTTCATTAGAAAAAGCTCCACAGTTGTATAATAATCAGGTTACACATAACTGTTTATTTAAATAATTAAAAATGTTGAGGTGTTGGAATCTAAAAAATAAAAGGTAGAAATAAGATGTAATGATAGTGATAGTGAGAAGGCAGTTTTTTTTCTATGAGAAAATTAAAATTAAAAGGCCTTACATGACCGCCTATTTAACGACATCATAAAAGGGCCCCCCCAAAACCTTGACCTCTTCCAAAATGGTCTCTATCCCGAAACCTCTCAAAGATAGCCTCAAAATAGAATCATACCACCCAATTTCATTGATAAACCAAGACTACAAGATATGCACATCAACCCTAGCTAACTGCCAAAAATCCTTCTTCACAAACTAATCACCCCGAACCAGGCAGGCTTTGTCCCTGGTCGCAACATAACAGACCCTGTTAGGAAACTACTGAATCTGATGGAACACAGCAAAATGACGGATCATGTCCCTAGACACCCTTAAAGCCTTTGATTGCTTAGAATGGAAATATCTATTAGCAGTATTAACTAACATGAAATTTGGCC
This sequence comes from Lacerta agilis, assembly GCF_009819535.1. NCBI lineage: Eukaryota > Metazoa > Chordata > Lepidosauria > Squamata > Lacertidae > Lacerta > Lacerta agilis. The sequence continues at coordinate 26,608,943 of NC_046313.1, read as the reverse complement.
CCAACTTCCTACAAACCCTCAAACAAATTTGCTCCCAAGCCTTAGCAAAATGTAGAATTAACAATATGGGCTCCAATACCATAGCAATCCAAAGAGGCACAAAAAATGGATACCCACTGTCTCCCTTCCTATTCATCTTGGCCCTGGAACCCCTAGCAATCTGACTCCAAGCAGCCCCAGATATCAAGGGTGTGGAAATAAAAGGTAAAACCTACAAACTAGGGCTCTCTGCAGATGACATGATGGTCACAACACCAGACCCCATAACACAGCAACCACCCTAATTAAAAAACTCAACACATTCGCAATGGTGTCGGACCTACAAGTTAACTTTGCAAAATCTGAGGCTATGTGCTTCAAACCGCCCCCCCCCCCACTCAAAAGGAATTCACCAACATCATAAAGATAAAACTCTGCTGCACCAAATTCAGGTACCTAAGGATTCAAATAACCAGAAACCTCAACAAACTATACCTCCACAATTACAAGTCCCTGTGGTGACAAATCAACAGAGACTTGAGGAAATAGAACAACACCAACTTCACCCTTTCAGACAAAATAGCCATGATCCAAATGATCACCCTCCCAAAACTAGCCTATTTATTCCAAATCCTCCCAATCTGGATCCCCCCAAACCAACTCCAGAAAAACTACACTTGTTTATTTTCTCACACAAAAAGCCAAGAATAAGCCCCCAATACCTGCTTCCCCAGCCACTCTGGATGGCTCCCAAACGAATGTTAAAACAATACAGCGTTAGATATTAAAAAGGTCCCTAAACAGTGCTGTCTTCAGATGTCTCTTAAAAATAGGATAGCTGCTTATTTCTTTGACATCAGATGGAAGGGTGTTCCACAGGGTGGGCGCCACTACCGAAAAGGCCCTCTGTCTGGTTCCCTGTAACCTCACCTCTTGCAATGAGGGAACCACCAGAAGGCCCTCGGTGCTGGATCTCAGTGTCCGGGCTGAACGATGGGGGTGGAGACGCTCCTTCAGGTATACAAGACTAATATGAGTATTATGAGTCTCTGGTTATAATATTGGAATAGTTATTGGGTAATTTTATATTATGCTCTTTTGCAAGATCAAATTATCTAAGTATTGAGTTAGTTGATACATTTACTTTTTATAATAATAATAAATAAATAATAAATAAATATTTTTTTAATTATTTATACCCCGCCCATCTGGCTGGGTTTCCCCTGCTACTCTGGGCGGCTTCCAACAGAATGTTAAAATGCAACAATCTATTAAACATTAAAATCTTCCCTAAACACGGCTGCCTTCAGATGTCTTCTAAAAGTCTGGTGGTTGTTTTTCTCTTTGACATCTGGTAGGAGGGCGTTCCACAGGGTGGGTGCCACTACTGATAAGGCCCTCTTGTAACTTGGATTCTCGCAGTGAGGGAACTGCCAGAAGGCCCTCGGCACTGGACCTCAGTGTCCAGGCAGAATGATGGGGGTGGAGGCGCTCCTTCAGGTATACTGGACCGAGGCCATTTACTATCGCCTATTTTTTAATTCAGAACATAATCCAGAGTTTATATAGCACCAATTTGGAAGACACTGTTTTTAATTTACCACTGTTGGTGCTCTGCAGAGAGGGCAGAATGCAGGTTCTGGGGTTATATCATAAGAGGTTTTGGATCAAGTGGATCCAAAGCTCTCCTATTCCTTTGGCACACAGCCTTGATGGGAGAGAAGAATGCCAGCCTTGTATTGCTTCCCCTTCTTAGCAGCTCTCTTGATTGGGTGGATCTGTGGCCACAGCTTTTCCTTTCCGACCCCTCATTAGATTAATCCTCCCGTATGTAATTCTGCATATATAATATACAATAGATTCTGAGTAAACCTGTTAGCGATCCAGTGATAATGCTGTAACACTAACCTCATGACAATAAATTGTAATACTTTCTTAAAATGATAGTCAGTTTAGCAGTGTTTTTTTGCCTGACTGACAACCTGAAACCTTATGGAATAATTTTTCATTGTGCTGCTGTTTGGTGGCACAGTTCCATTTTAAGAAAAAGTCATTGATAAATCTAAACAACATAGTTAAGTATTCACTACTCTTTGCCCAGAATTCTGTAACTTAGTAGAGGATTTGCTCTTCGTAGCCTAGATCCAAAGTATCTGTATGCGATGAGAATGACACTCCTTTGATCTATTATTTATTCAAAGAATCTTTTTTTATCACACAGAGTAGGAATTTCACTTTGAATGTGGAATTAAATCTCATAGTTCTGGTAGCAAAGACTTCATTAAAATAAAAGGGTCTTGAATGTGTTGGATTTTTACTGACAAGTTGCTACCAAAGTCAGAGCTTTAAAATTGAGCCACATTTACTTATATTGATTTTTAAAACAGATAGGAAGCAAAAAATAAATATCTGGTTGTAGTGGTTTCATTTTAACAATCCCCCCTCCCCCGCCGGTTGCCTCATAACCTGCCAAGTGAGAATTAAAACATTCCCTTCATGGGAACAGGCAGACCATGGGTTTCTATGGAAAATGAAAAGAATAGAAAGGGCTGTTTTAATGGACTAATAGTGCTGACTGGTGTCTGAATGACACAACATCTTCCTTAGAGCCAACAATAATGGATGGATTTACCTGCCATTTCAGTATCAGAACTATGAATAGAAACCTTCACATTTCAAATGATTATTGCTGAAGGTTATAATAGTCCTGCTGGTTTATAGCCTGACCTTCCTTCCTGGCCAGTACAAGTCTTCCTGTTTTACCTTTGGTTGGGGTTTTTGAGGTGGGGTGGACTTGTTCAAATACTGTTGGTAAGGGGGTGGGAAATAACAGCAATTTTGTAGAGAGGAAGGCAGGTGTTTCTTAAGGATCATTGCTGCCTACCCCCCCCCCCCCAAATAACCACATTGTGCTGTACTCTACCCTTCTCCATTCAATGACTGGATAATGCATTGTAGTACCCGCTTTTCTTGTCCCCTGGTCACAGAATCATAGAATGGTACACGTAGGCCACATCCCCGAGATTAAGAGTCTCTTGCTCTACCAGTGGAGCTATCCCAGAAGTACCTTCTCTTTTATTCCATTGAGGTAGCTGATAATAGTAGCTGGAACTCATGTTAAAATATATTTATAAATTGTTAGTCAGTACATTGTCAATACATTGTGTTTCTTTTTGTGAAATATTTTAGAGAGAGCTCAGATCGTATAAGCTGCCTTTTAAGGTAAAGGTAGGCAATTTTTTAAAAAAAAAACCCCAATCCTGGCTTATGTTTTGAAGTAAGATTTATAAATGCAGATATTACTTATGAGTAAGCAGTTTTATGTATACACTGCAGAATGGTTGAAGAGACTATAGTTTTATAATGTTGTTGTGTTGTTGCTTTTTAAACTCTTCCTACCATAGAATGATATATTTTTAAAAAGACCTAATGATGTTTAGCTATTATGGAGGACTAGACAAACTTCATTGCCGATATGTAGATTTACTCTACGCAACTATGTTGAACTTTCCTGAGCATCTTCATAGTGGTTCAGTCTGTCTTTTATAGTTTCAAGAATGGGCAAGTTGCTGGGCAGGAGTCAGAAAATGGAAAGCATATATACAAATATAGTTTCAATATTGATTGCTTGTTCAGATAAGTGCTTGCTTAGTAAATGGTGAATCTATCAGCTTTGCCATTTATTAAGAGCAATATTTGCATTACCGTCTGTGCTTGAGCATTGCTTAGTTGTTTGTTTTGTTTTGTTTTAGGCAGCCTTTTTCACCCAAGAAAAGGAGGCTGCTGGACCGCTTCTTGCACCTTGCTGGCGAAGGCGAAGGGAGCCTTGCAAACCGAGCCTGTCAGGATCTGATGCTGGGCTCCCGCTGTCTTGGGCAGTGGGGGGCTAGCTCAGCTGGGGAGCAGGAGCCTTTGCGCCCCCCAGCTGTGCAGCAGGCTGGGACCAACTGCATTGGCCCCGATCTGCAAGGCGCTGGGGTGAAAGCACCTCAACTCCTGCTGAAGCTGTTTCACCCGGGCCTTGCAGGCTGGAGTGAATGCAGCTCTTTCAACATCGTGGTATATCACCAAACCGCGATGTTTTTGCTGGTGATACACCGCAATGCTGAAAACCTAATATCGCCCAGCCCTATTGTGGAATGTGGAGGTTGAGAAAGCAAACCAAGCAGTCTCAAGCAGCTGATTGAGGAATCTAGTGCACATTGTCACCATAGCCACAGTGAGAACTGACCTTTCAGGATACATGTGGCTGTGGACTACCTGCAGAGTCATGTGAATTATTAATATTTTTCATGGTTTTGTTCATTTTTTATGCTCTTATTTAATTCATCAGTGCTGAAATATTTGATCTCCTTTTTCTTAAATGTTATCTAAGCCTCTTACAGATTTTTCCCAAGCTCTTTCGGAAACAACTGAGTAAAATGCGGATAGAGTTTATGTGAACATCTTTGATAATTGAAAATACTCTTTAATGCTTTGTTAAGAATAGAATGTTGTTATTTACTTGGACCAGCATACAAACCTCTTTGACTTGAGTCAGGGCCAAATAGCACAACGCATATGTTTTCCTGATGGAATTGCCATTGTGGATAGAGAAGCCTGGGGAATGTCAGGACTTGTTGGTTTGCTGTTGGATTTGTTGATTTTTCTAGACACTTTCACTAGAATGAAATTCCTTAAGTAGGGTATAAAGCGTTACCAAGTTTAAATGGCAGGAGTTCCCCAGCAACGCTTTGTAGTGAAAAGACCCAAGAGGCTCATGGAATGAAGATTCCTTTAAAAATTTTGTATTCTATTCCAGGGACCTCTGAGATGTTAATTATTTGGGAGGGCTGGATGGAAAAAAAGATTGGACTTTGCAGCTTCAGCAGAACCCATCCTATTTCCTTTTTTTAGTTAAAAAAATAGCCCTGTCTTATGCTTTGCAATAAACTTTGAAAGCATCTTTGATCCATTGACTGGCTTTGTGCATGGTGCTGTGAAATCATGTTAACTAGGAATTAGTGTAACAGAACTAAACTGTCAGACTTCTTATGATGGCTTGTTTGAGTTGACAAACTAATAAAAGGTATCATAGGAACACTGGGGTATAAAAAAAAAAGACTTCAGATAATTAGGCTGTAAAGAAATGAAAAGCTATGCTTTATGGACGCCCTAGAAAGAAAGTTTTCAAAGCACACATAAGGCAATGAGGTATCAGAATACAACTAAGCCTGTGTGGTGGTTTAACCAGCAAGGGTTAATATTGTTCCTTTGATAAAGGACAGCTATTATTTGTAAATGATGTACTGATAACAGAGTTGAAACAAAGTAAGCACTGCAAAATTGAGTATTCTGTTGCAAAATGAATTACAACTGGCTATCACTGTAAATAGTTAGGTAATGAATTGAGTAAAATATTAACTGACTGATTAGGTGACTAGATCATGTATTTGTTAATATATAAAAGCAAGTTTGCATTTCACTCCAATCTGATGAGGGCAAAGAGAGATAATGTGTTGGAGAAGTATAGCCTTCCTCCTTCCACTTCCAAAGGCAGCTTCTGAGTTACAACTGTTTGTGTCCTGCCACTGCTCTGTGTGCACACCTACTTCCCCTCTCCTTGTGTTTGGGTATCTAATACCATATATAGCTATAGGTGTGTGGTGTGTATGTGTGTTCATGATACTTTGGCTATTGCCATTGCTGGCATGCAGCTCTTGGAGAGGTGCCAAACCTTCAAGCTGAGCCATGGGCTGAAGAAGATTAGTCACCCCTGCTCTTAGTCAAGCTGTTGTTTCTGCAGCTCTTGTCCAGATGTTGCACAGACAGCTGCGGCCTCTGCTGGAGGATGATCATTGGTTTTGTTTTAAAAATGTAAAAATGCATACCTGATCCCAACCTGATAGTTCTTCTTACTCTACCTACGAATGATGCTTGCTATAGAAGGAATTGCATTCAGAAATTGTTGTGTTAACAACTAACTATAGAACCTATCCATCTAAATATGCTTTTAAGAAGGAATTTTGCTCCAGAATGTTGCCAACATTTTGAGTCATGAAGTATAAATGCATTTTCTTATTTGTTAGGGCCATTATATCTGGAAAACCACTTCAGAATCTGTAAGCAGGAGCTTTCTTGTTGCCTCAGCTTGTTTCCTTGAAATTATTATATTTCAGCACCTTGGAAAAAGGGATCAGATGAAAGGATGTATGAAGTGAGTAATATAATACTGAAGCAGAACGATTTATTTTGAAGGAGTTACCGGTAAATAGCTGTAGTGTGGAGTCCCATACACTCTCTCTCTCTCTCTCTCTCTCTCTCTCTCTGTGTGTGTGTGTGTGTAGAACACAGAAGGGAAATAACCCTATTAGTCTTCAGGAACAGCCAGCTAGACTATTGCTTATCCATGCCAGTTTGGTGTCACTTTTCAGCAAAAAATGCTGCTTTAAAACACATGGAACTGAGGAATAGACAATAAATATTGGCATGCACAATGCTGGTCCCAGATCAGGCACTTGAAGTGAAATATTTATAGATAAGTCAGTGTTAGGTCACAAAGGAAAAGTAGCAAATAAATGGGGGGCGGAAGAAAATATTATTTGGCAGCATGCTTTCTCTAAGAAGAATTATTTGTGCTTGTCCTCTGTCTCAATGGGGAAATCTGTCATGTAACAGGCAGGGTCCCCCCCCCTCCCCGTGTGGTTTTAAGTAGCAGTTTTCCCAGTATATTATTATTACTTTTAATATGCTAATGTTCTCCAACAGTGTTCTCTTAGACTGTCTGAACTCATACCATTCTTGTTTAGTAAGATTGCTTAATAGATAAAACCCAGCACAATAAGCACTTCTAATCCTTCCTAGCAGATTGCCCAATAGTTGTGTTCCACGGTGCACACATGTTAACCTTTGAAATGGCTCTTGGTTTCCAATATGATGGGTTTTATTGGTCTTTTCATGACCTGAATGACTCGTCATAATGATTAATCTTTATTAACACCCTCCCTACCACGCTTGCAGTCTTTTTGCTTTGGGTTATGCTTTTCAATTATGTAAAGAATGCAATATACCGTATTTTTCGCCCCATAGAACGCACCGGACCATAGGGCGCACCTCATTTTTAGAGGAGGAAACAAGGAAAAAAAATATTTTTCCTCCTCTAAAAGCCCTTTTTGTGTTTTTTTTTTTTTTTTGAGGATCAGCTAAAAGTTTTGCAGCTTTTTTGCAAAGGGAAAAGCCCTGGCTTTTTGAGGATCAGCTAAAAGTTTTGCAGCTGTTTTTGCAAAGGCAAAAGGCTTTTTTTTAGGATCAGCTAAAAGTTTTGCAGCTTTTTTTTTGCAAAGGGGGAAAAGCAAAGAGGAAAAGCCCCATTTTTATGAGGTTTAACTCACATTTCTGAAAAATCTTAAGGAAAGGGAGCCATTTCTACAGTTTCCAGACAGATAATCTAATCAGCCAGTCACATGTCCTGGGGAAACAAACAACCTCCCTCTGCAGCACATTCAACAATGGAGGGCGGGGCTGAAAGGGAGCAGGGACTCTTCTCTCTCTCCCGATCTCTTGCTGATCAGCTGCTGAGCGGGGTCCTTTCAACACTCCCTTTTCTCTTTGTAAAATAAAAAGCATGATCCTCTTTTGGCCCCTGGGCAATTCAGCTCCAGGGACCACCATTCGCTCCATAAGACGCACAGGCATTTCCCCTTACTTTTCAGGAGGGAAAAAGTGTGTCTTATGGAGCAAAAAATACGGTAATCCTATTATGGGGTGGATGGAGTAATTCTCCCTGAACTGGGTTTGTTACCTGGTAGTAGGATTATTGTTGATAGTGTACCTTGCATGTCTGGCCAGATCTGTGGAAAGAGGTAGGTAGAGTCGGCTCTGCCCCCCTCCCCACTGTGATTCCTTTTTAAGACCTCAGACCTTTTTAAAACAAGTAACCTTCCTTTTGTAGTTCAAGGGTTGAAGTAGTGAAAAAGACTAGTAGTGGTGGTGGTTATAAATGAGGTTATTTACTGAATTATTTGTATTTTTGTTTAATTTAGTAACAGAAACTGTTGCCCTTTTAAAAAATAATGTGTTGAAGGATTTTAAGAGAATTTATGGGCAGAATATAGGATATGGGCTGCCTTTCTTTCAGTATAATAAGTCTGGTATAGTTTAGCATGGAAACTGATAAAAGGGGTGAGGATTTCCCTACTGTTGATTTGTCATCTTAACAAGACTAAAAAGTGGGATGCTAAATTGAGTCAATAATGTTTGGAGGATGCCTTGGAAGTCAACAGACATCTAGCCTGATAAGCAAAACAGTTAAACAAAAGGAACTAGTAGAGGCAGCTGACTGTGTTTCTTATCATTTGGAAATCTGAGCAGAATACAAGTCTTGAAGAAATGTTGACAAAGGATATAGGGTTGCTTGACAAAGGTATGGGATTCCTGATCAGGAAGTGTTTTGTCTAGCTTTGTGTTGTTGTTTAGTCGTGTCCAACTCTTCGTGACCCCATGGACCAGAGCACGCCAGGCACTCCTGTCTTCCACTGCCTCCCGCAGTTTGGTCAGACTCATGTTGGTAGCTTGGAGAACACTGTCCAGCCATCTTGTCCTAGCTTCATACAGGGAAGCAGTTGTGGCTTAAGAAATGGCTTAAGAAAGGAATTGACCTTTCTTAGATGGCCCCGTGAATTTAGTGGTGAGCAGATCTCCCAGATTGAAGTCTAGCACACTGACTCTTCTTTTTACTGCTTTCTCTTCCTTGGGCTCTCCAAACTGGTTCTGAGGTGCCTCTTTTGAGCTATGTGCTGTCGAAGGTGATGCAGATCTTCCTACAGTACTTGCTTTAGAATTTGAATCTGATGCCTCAAGAAAGACATTCTGTGTTCACTCACTAGTTTCTAACGTATTTACAGTGACTGTAGCTGCATAAACTGCTTACCTTCTATTGTATCCTATCCTAAAGTTGGAAGTGCAGGTAACTGTAGCAGGAATTATAGACGGTCTGCATTTTGAAACTGACTGAGGGAGAGTAATGTTCATACTTGATCTCAGGGTGAGGAGGATGTGGTATGAAACACCAGCTAGCTGGATCTGATTCAGTTTATGATGATCTCCAAGTGTTACATTTTTAATTCATCTTTGGATGATGACTGTAAAATATACTCTTGGAAGATGTCATCAGAGTGGGTCATCCTTGCACATTTCCTGTTTACAATTTGCCACTGTTTGACTCAAGCTGGACAATTTAGTGTGATTAGAAGAGAATCCATGTTCTAGAATGTTGAGATTTTATTTATTTGTGGGATTTACATACCACCTTTTACCATGAGTGGCTTCAAGGCAGCTCACTGTAATAAAACATAGTAAAAAACCAACAACCAGACAAATCCAATATTGTGCTAGCAGACTTCCCACATCCTGTGGAGGAGAGGACTTCACTCATGAATGAGCTTGCACAAGGACAACTTTGGATATAATAAGAATAAGCATTTAGATAATAATAAGCCTCAGTCACATAGAGAACAGCAGCACACTAACAGATAAAAACTATTGCATCCATTAAATCACCATAAATACAAAGCATGAGAGAAAAGGATAGCCTTTGGAGACTAAAAACTTGCCTTAGGTAAGACAAGCACTAAGCTTGGTTGTGATCCAGCACTTATTAAATACATGCTTGTTTTCCCAAGCATTTGCTGATTCTTAATATCAAGCTTTAAGTGATTTTATTCCTACTGTGGCTTTTGTATTTAAAATCTTAATGTATTTATGTTGATTTATTATATATGCCCGCGTGGCTTCCTTCCTTCCTTCCTTTCTTTCTGAAGGGCAAAATTTGAATACTGGTACTTTAAATCAATAAATGGAAGTTAAGAGATGGAGTCAGGTGAAAGGGTTAAATAATTTTGGGTGTACCTACATAAAAGTAGCTTCTTTTTCCACCTACCTGAACTCAAAAAGCTGATAGTCTTCAGAGGCCCTTGTTCAAGTGCTATCTTAATGGGTAGGGAGGTTCATGTGAAAGAAGTCAATTCTTTGAGCATCCTCACTCCAGGCCGCTTAGGGAATTAAACTTTAAAACCAGCACTCTGAATTGTATCCAGAAACAAATTAGAAACCAGTGATTTTTTTTAAAAAACACTGGATTTATGCTGTAGGCAGCATGTGTTAGCAAACTATCCACCGCCTTCTGCACTAGTTTTTGAACAGTGGTAGATTTAAGAGTGGCTGGGGTATAAATAAATTATTATTATTATTATTATTATTATTATTATTATCACCACCACCATCATCATCATCTGAATAGTAAAGCTGATTCTTAAGGGCCAAAATAGAACACCTGGAATACCATTTCCTTCAGCTGATAATTCTTTTAAAAACAGCACTTCTTTCATGTCTAGAGCTTATCTGGATTTCATTACGGTTCATTGGGGCATTTCTCTATCTAAAAATCTATGGATGTTATAATTTTATTGCATCACATGCAGAGTATGAATGACTACCTAAAATAGTTATGCCTGCGCAGTGGACAAAAACACTTCCTCCTTTTAGTTTCTAGAGAACTTTCTTAGTTTATAAGTGGATAACCATTACAGTGGATAACCATTTCTCAGAAAGCTTTGCGCTGAAATTTGCAGGATTTTAATGAGTGGTATTATGGATATTAACATGATTCAGGATATGTTAGAGCTGCTTAAGCTTTTTTTTAATAAACAGTGACCTCTTGACATCCTGTAGAAAAGTTAAGTTCCTCTGCATCCATTGCATAGTAACAAAGCCCAAAGTTGAAATTGTTAATTTGGGGTTCTCATCATCTGTACGCCATAATCATCACAATTATAACAAATACAGGCTTAACATATCTCGCTTTGCATGTCATGAGTCTATCTCATATATTAGTTTCACCTTTTAAGTTGAATTACTGAAAGAAACGAACCTTTCCACGATATTCTAATTTTTTGAGTTTCACATGTAGATCTTATATGACCATGCATATACCATTTGGTAAAAGGAATTTTATAATAGTTTTCTGTTATGTTTAAGTATGTTGACAAAGCTGAGCCTTTGATATAAATAAAATCACACACATTTCTTCTGAAATTGACATGTAAACTGTTCCTTCACAGGTAGTTTAAAAATCTATTTCCTCTAAATTTGTCCATGGTTAGCAGTAGATAATATATTTTAGTTAATGAGCTTTTCTTTACAGCAACTTCAAAAACTATATGTAACTTCATGCAAATTACATGCAGGTTAAATGGCTAATTGGTGCAAGTCCTTTGTTGTGTTCTAATTTCCCATAATTGGCTTGTGGTGATCAATAGCTTGCTTTCCCTTACTGTATAAGATTTTGATAGAAAAGCATGCAAAGGCAGTTTTACATTAACTGGAAGAGAATGTTAACATTATCTCAACAAGTATAGCACTTGAATTTGTTTTACAAGTGTTTCCTTTTAGGTCTGAGAGCATGAGATAAAAAATATTGAACCATCTTCTATTGATGGAAGCATGCCAGCTTTTAATTTAAGGGGGTTCCTTTGATACACACGAAGATTCTCTGTGGCTTGTAAGTTTACATCAGCTGGTGAAATGGGAGACAATAGTTTAATAACTGCAGCATCCTGCTCTCTCTCTCACAAAACCATTGAATTCACACCTAGGTACTAGTCTTTGATTCTTAACATTATCAAACCTAATTTGGTAATGTTGGATAAATAAACTTTTTCTAATTTTTGGGCCATTGTTAGTCATATGATTAGTGTTCTATATAGCTTATATCCATGTTACTAAGAAGTTACTTCTGGGATGATTCTATGGCCCAATGGAGATAGGATCTGCAGATAACTAAGAAACCACTTATAGGAATCTGGCATGGACCCAAATAACAGCTTAGGGCCTAGGTGCTTACAAAGGTGAAGAGGTTAGCTCCCGGTATTTCAAGGTTCCTAGCCCAGAGGAATTTAGAGTTTTTTAATGTAAAAAACTGACCATTGTGCGATATCATAAACTACCTTTTAAACTCAACCTTAAAAAAGCTCCAGTTTGTGTGGTACCGGAGGAGGGAGTGACTGTTATGGAAATATTATTATTTATTAAATTTGTGTACCGCCCTATACCCGCAGGTCTCAGGATGGTTCACAAGATGAAATCACAATATAAATACACAAAATACATTATCAAAATAAAAACAAAAACAACCCAGTAACAACCACCCCTCCAACACATTTTAAAAGGGCATTGGATGTCAGCCAGCCAAAGGCCTGGTTAAAGAGGAATGTTTTCGCTTGGTGCCTATAGATGTAACAACAACAACAACAACAACAACAACAACAACAACAACAACATATTAACAATTTATTATTTATACCCCGCTCATCTGGATGGGTTTCCCCAGCCACTCTATAATGAAGACGCCAGGCAAACCTCTCTGGAGAGAGCATCCCGCAAATGGGGAGCCACCGCAGAAAAGGCCCGTTTCTGTAGAAACTCATCTATAGACCTTTCAGGTACACAAAGCGTCTTTGGATCCTGGCCTTTGTAATGATCATAGACAGACCTTTATTAAATTATTGCAGAATGTCTATGATCTCAGTAGTGTAGTTCCTAGTTTGGTAGGAATGGGGAAGCATTATCTTTAAAAACTGCTCTGTTTAACTGAATCAGTACTAAAAGAGCTAAAAGAAAACTTCCTTTGTTACCTAGCAGTGCCTTTTAAAAAATGAGTACACATAGTAATTTATCCACTAATTTAAAATAAGATTCTGATTTGCACAGAAGATAGATATTTTAGAACCAAAACTTTTTAGAAGATTTAATGTTTATGTATTAAAACGTCTTTTGGTATTTTTGCTAGTGAATACAAGTCAGCACTGGATGTGAGACATGGTTGTTGGATTTTGCTGCTGTAATTGCATTATGTTCCTGCTGTACTAAATCACTGCAGCTCATTAGTAAAAGCAAGCCTGTATTAGTCATAGACCATCACACTTTCTTTAGTAAGAATAAACCGCCAAGTTGTAATGTACTTGAGTGTTAATTAAAAAGTGATTAAGCTATAATGTTGCTTGCTTTCTTGCTGGCTTGGGCGGGCATTGACTCTTGGGAAACACTGTAGCAAAAGAGAAAACATAATAGCTGTGGTGACAAACACTTTAAATTTTTGAACCAAGAAGTCCGAGGAAGGTTTTTAGAACCAATCTCCCAGCTGCCTCCAGAGTTTAGCATAGAATTTCAGATATGCTCTCCAGTGAATTGCCTTTCAGTCTTTTTTTATTATTATTAAAAAAAGAGTTAACAAACTATTATTTTTTCAATAAATAATATTGTTTATTGATTTATAAAAGAGAAATTATACAGGTGAATTGACATTGCAAAATGTTGAAAACAAAGCCTTTCAATATCATACATGGTTCAACGCAACCAAAAAGTAAAGAACAGAAAAAGAATGTTAAAATAATTTTTAAAAATAAATAAAATTTTATTCATATTTGATTCATTGGTGTTCCTTTAGCTAATTGTGAGCCACTTTTAGACTACAACTCCCATCAGCCCCAGCTACCGGTAGCATGGCCAATGATCAGGGATGATGGAAGTTGTACTCCAGCAACATCTAGAGACCCATGCTTGGTACAGAGTGCATTCAAAGGATCCAAGAGTTAGTTTCAGTGTTCAAGTTCTCCGCTCCCCCCCCCCCCTCTCTCTCATCTGCATTTTACTAGCAAGTCATAGGGTTGCATCAAACACGGCTGGTTCACTGGTGCAAGAAACTTTCGAGCAGTGGGACTTTTGTTTGCTCTCCTGTCCTCTCCAGCCCCCTTATGCGCACTCAAAATCAGCTATCAGCTCTGGAGGTTTGATGGACTCTCCAAAGCAGATTTGGGGGTTGGGGTGTACAGGTGGAAGCAGAATACAGTAAATGGCAATTTCTTTGCACCAATGGAGCCTGCTGGCTCAGCATTGGATACATTCCACAATCTTTTACAACCAGGATCAGTAGATTTTTAAACTAAGTGTGACCGTGGCACAGTGATGCCTTTTACTGTTGAGTTTCCAATCGATGGCAAATTAAAGTTTGCATACTTGCTGGAGCTGTAGAACCTGCTATTATACATTTCCATTCTGGCCTTTGGAACTGAAGAGTGGTTAGTTTATTATGGTGTTATTGTGCCATTACAGTGTGCTTTTTTGTGTCTACAATTTAATTCCATGATTCTTGCGCCATACCTGTAATTTATAGCTGTTTTGTTCTCCATGTATTTCTCTCCTTTGAGAGTAGAATTGTGGCTGTTTGTTAAATGATGGTTTTGATTACAAATAAAGCACTTGTAAAGCTCTTTCTGCAATTTTCCAGTAAGCGTAGTTGGAAACTTAATCTGTATTCCAGCAAATATTACCTTCATTTACTGTTTTGGAGAACTATATAAATGTATGCAAGAAGGTTATGAAAGTTTCAAAAAGTGTTCCTTTTTTCTGTCAGGGCATAGCATTTGCTTGTTAATGTGACAATAGTTTAAAAGGAAAATGAAATTCATCTTTAATAATCCTGTAGTAATATATCCTTGATTTGGAAAGATCTTTCACTGTCAGCTGAGTCACTCCTTTTGATGCATCCTGCTGTGTGAGTGCATAAATGAATCAATTACATTGACATTATTAAAACAACTTTGTCACAAACTAGAGCTCATTACAAATAAATCATAATGTGTATTTTGCCATTATTTTCAATTTGACAGTCTAGAATTAAGGCAATATTTTTTAAAATGCTGTGCAGCATGGGATCACCTTGACAGAGTGTGAAATCACAAAGGGAGATCTGCAGCTCATTCAGGCTTTTGCATGAACATGGAATTGTTTAGATGACATTTGTCATTTGTGTCTGATTTGTAATTGTTTCCATGCTAAAATGGTGCTGTGTTGAATTGAGTATACTATTAAATTGCAAAAAGAAGGATCACCCCCACATTTATGTACATAAGTAATAGGAAACTTGTTTTCACACATTTTTGGTGCCAATATAAGAGAGGGCAATTCATAGCAATGAAAGGGCATGTCTGACTGGCTCAGGGTGGGATTTGCCAGTCTGACTGGCTCAGAGGAGGAGAGTGCAAAGGATGCTGCCAACAGGGAGGGGCTGGAGAGGACACCCTCCCCCCTCCCACTCCTGCTAGTTCCCTCTTCTGGAGCAAAGAGTTTCCCTTGCATTGGGAGACACACACCCCATGGAGAAGTGCATGTTTCCAGTCTTGTAGGGAGAAGGAGTCTTGCAAGTGAGCACATCATCTCTTGCTTTTAAAAGCTGGTGAGGGGGGCATGCCCATCTGTCAAGACATCATCATAGGTTTAAACAAAATAAAAAATAAAAATGAATTCCTTCCAGTAGCACCTTGGAGATCAACTAAGTTTGTTCTTGGTATGAGCTTTCATGTGCACTGCAGTTTCAGACCCTGATGTTCTTATTGAACACTTAGTGATCTGTACCTGTACTAGTAAGTGTTGAATAAAGCTTTATTTATTATGTGTATGTGAGAACCTCTGTCATTGCATTGTGATGGGAGCCAGGACGCTTTAGGGTACATGTTAAATGAGTAAAAAGTGATCATACAGTCATATGAGTCCGCTAAACACTTCAGTTGCTTGTCTTAAGTTTATCAATAGACATTATGGGTTTGTTCACATCCATGCTGTGAAACAGCAGTAGGGTACTCTATCAGAGAACTCTATGTAGTTCTCATCAAATCAGTTGGCAGTACAGATGTCAAGTATACGAGATGTTGGCAGTCCTGAACCCAGTATGAAGAACAACAGGATACAAAAAATAAGAAAAATAAGTAAGAAGCTTTACTGCTGGAGTAAAATACAGCAGTATGAGATTATATGTATGAATACAGTTTGATGTAAATAAATATCTTCATACCTCATACTTTTTTCCTTTTTAATCCTTGCAGTGTGGTTTCTAACTGATATGTAATCTGTAACAAGGAATGATGGTTGGTAAATAATAAGGGGCTTGAATTTTCTGGGTCATAGACTTAGAGGGTCAGATCCTATACAGACCCTGAAGTTTATGTGTCACCTTGGAATCCTAAGGAAAGGTAAAGGTAAAGGACTCCTGAACGGTTAAGTCCAGTCGAATTCGACTTCGGGGTGTGGTGCTCATCTCCACTTTCAGGCCGAGGGAGATGGCATTTGTCCGCAGACAGCTTTCCGGGTCATGTGGCCAGCATCACTAATCTGCTACTGGCACACAGAACACTGTGATGAGTGCCAGAGTGCACGGAAACGCCATTTACCTTCTCCCTGCAGCAGTACCTATTTTTATACTCACACTGGTATCCTTTCAAGCTGCTAGGTTGGCAGGAGCTGGGACAAAGCAACAGGAGCTCACCACGTTGGGCAGATTCAAACAGCTGACCTTCCAATTGGCAGGCCCAAGAGGCTCGGTGGTTTAGACCACAGGGCCACCCGTGTCCCTTCCTAAGGAAAGGGGGAGGTTATGTGTGGGTGTTATATTTTAATCCCTATTTGGTGCTGCTGCTCTGCAGGTAAAGGTAATTGCCTTGCTGTCACAGGTTAGGATATGAACAGACAGGTTTTAGAATTTATCAAGGTCAACAGCCTTGCTGTGATACATTGGTTTTTGTGGTGTTTGTACCGCTGGAGGGCATCTCTGCCAGGAGCCTCTCAATATTTGCTTTTTTCTTAGGCTTGAATTATAATCTAGGAAATCTTCTTTCTCAGAAGAAATTGCTATTCACCTTTGGGCAAGTGGCAGACTATGCAGCTAATATATTTTATCTGCAGTACCTTTTTGTTGCTGCTGCTTCCTTCATTGGGCGGCTTGCTGTATGGCTGGATAATAGTGGAATACTGTAATCCTTTCATTTGTATTGTTTTCCACACTATTGACTAAGCTACTGCTTCAACATCTTGATAGCTTGATTCTGTGGATTGTTCCCAAAGGTTTCAGTATTTGCGCAGTAGTTAAATTGATGAGAAAATGCCATTCTCTTCTTTCATAGTTTCTTATGATTTTTGCCTTGGGTATGTTTTTCTCTGCATTTGTTTTTTTTTTTTAAATAGTTATTTGCCTAAGGAATGTGGTTTTGTAACTACATTGAATATAAAATAGACAGATTTCTTATTTCTTGCTGAATGAGTTGCATATTGGAAGACAATCGTTGGAAGAATCTCCCATGACACTCAAGTTTTCTAACCAAAAGTTATTATTGTAAACTGAGTGTCTAGACCAGTGTTTTTCAACCACTGTTCCGCGGCACACTAGTGTGCCGTGAGATGTTGCCTGGTGTGCCGTGGGAAAAATTGAAAAAATCAAGAGAATTACTTCAAGAGAATTACTCTGTGCCTATATAGTCAATATAGGCACAGAGTTAATTTTTTTAACATTTTCTAATGGTGGTGTGCCTCGTGATTTTTTTCATGAAACAAGTGTGCCTTTGCCCAAAAAAGGTTGAAAAACACTGGTCTAGACCATGTTTAGATCTAGAAGTCCTGAAGAGATTAGCCAGACCCAGCAGTAAATTAGAATGAAAAGGATTAATAGGGTGGTTATCCATGTTACTTTTAATACATGGGCAATAATATGCATGTAGCTCAAAAGCTTATCGATGTGCATGCCCAGGTTGAAAAACACTTTTAAGAGGAGTGTGAAGAACTGGTAACATATATGAGAATGGCCTCTGGTAGCCCTTTAAAAAAGCCTATTTGTATTCCTTCCTATTCATAGTGTTTTTCTGGTAGTTCCCTGGTACAGATCACTTAGTTGAGAAGGTTGCCACTCTTATGGACCAGTGGGCACCTCTTGAATTTTGAGAAAGTTCTGTGGATACTAGTCAAAAAATGGCTCACAGGGACCGGTGGTACAACACAAAATTAGAGAGAATACAGCCATTGCTTCTTCCCGAGACAACTTCATTTTACTGCAGGAATTCACTAGGGTCCTACTGGTCCTGATTTTGGAGATCACACAATATCATCCCCAACCCACCCCCCAAACAAAATGCTATTGGCTATCTAAAAACAAACAAACCAAAGATCATTTGCCAGTAGTTTAACAAAACAAAAACTGGCATCGAGAAAAAAATCACAATCATACTTTAAAACCTAAAAAAGTATCAGTATTAAAAGAGATTAAGATTACTTTAACATTCTTAATGTCCTTCCAAATCAATCAGAATGCAACGCTGTGGGCCCTTCTAGCTCCAGTAACGGCACTTCTCTTCTTTTCTGTGCTCTCCCCTCCCACTTCAAAAAATCCAAAGAAACATTGAGGCTCAGCAGCTCAGTGCTTGCAGGTGCCCTGGTGGGCCTGCAAAAGCCAAGGTGTCTGAAGGCCCTGGAGCAGTGATTCGTATCTTAGATCAGGGCTTTTTTCCAGCCGGAGCTCATGGGAGCTCAGCTCTGGCATGTCTGTGATGGGCGCCATTGCCATTCTGAGATAAAAAGGAAGAAGTTCATAGTTAGCTCAGGTACCTCTTTTTCTAGAGAAATTGCATTGAAAGGTTATTTCTTTTGTCCTTTTTTGACCTAGCATTTTACTCTTCTTTTCTAATCTGAACACAACAGAGTGCTCAATGCAAGTTGCATCTGATTAAAAGCAAAATACAATAACTAGGGGCTGCTGCTGCTGTTCACATTGTTCGTCTAACCGCCACAGCCACCAAACTCACCATCCCCTTACCAAGCTGTGCTGCTGGCCTGCATCTCTGTTGTCACACTGCAGGCTACCTATTAGCAGCCACGTAGTGTGATGACATGTCTTCTTACAAAGATGTGGTTTCGTAAGATTAAAACACTACTAAATTCCCAGCATACAATTAAGACAAAGAACGTGAGAACCAGCAAAACGGGGAGGAAAAAAGTCATTCTGAAATTGGCCTGCAGACTTGCTAGAATGAAAGGGATTTCAAGCAATAGCTGTATCTTAGTAAAGAGAAGGTCAAATGAATCTGCTCCACATGCTGGGAGTCACAAAAATGTAGACCCTTCCTTAATTCCCACAAGCCATACTGGAGACGATAGTGGGAAACACAGGAAGCCTTGATCTCCTTCTGCAGTGCCTGTAAGACAGAGCTATTAAGATAAGATATGATTTATTTATTTTCATTGTACAAGTACAACGTTGTACAAGTGCAACAAAATTGAATGCCATCCCATAAAAACAAGACAAAAAACAAAAAACACATTTTCAGCCACACATGCACATACATACATACCCATCACAACTCTCCAAGGTCATATTATCTGGTTACAGCATTTAAGATGGTTATAGCTGTGGGGTTGTTGTTGTTGTTGTTCAGTCGTTCAGTCGTGTCCGACTCTTCGTGACCCCATGGACCAGAGCCCGCCAGGCACGCCTATCCTTCACTGCCTCTCGCAGTTTGGCCAAACTCATGTTAGTAGCTTCGAGAACACTTTCCAACCATCTCATCCTCTGTCGTCCCCTTCTCCTTGTGCCCTCCATCTTTCCCAACATCAGGGTCTTTTCTAGGGAGTCTTCTCTTCTCATGAGGTGGCCAAAGTACTGGAGCCTCAACTTCAGGATCTGTCCTTCTAGTGAGCACTCAGGGCTGATTTCTTTGAGAATGGAGAGGTTTGATCTTCTTGCAGTCCATGGGACTCTCAAGAGTCTCCTCCAGCACCATAATTCAAAAGCATGAATTCTTCGGCGATCAGCCTTCTTTATGGTCCAGCTCTCACTTCCGTACATTACTACTGGGAAAACCATAGCTTTAACTATACGGACCTTTGTCGGCAAGGTGATGTCTTTGCTTTTTAAGATGCTGTCAAGGTTTGTCATTGCTTTTCTCCCAAGAAGCAGGCGTCTTCTAATTTCGTGACTGCTGTCACCATCTGCAGTGATCATGGAACCCAAGCTGTGGGGTAGAAACTATTTTTTAATCTGTTTGTTCTTGCTTTAATTGTTCTATATCTCTTGCCCGAAGGCAGTGGCGCAAAAAGACTGTATCCCGGATGAGATGGATCCTGTAAAATATTGTTTACTTTTTTAAGGCAGCGGGAACTGTATAGTTCTTCCAAAGATGGGAGTGGGTGACCCATAATCTTTCGGGCTGTGGTTATGACCTTCTGGAGTACCTTCCTCTCCATGGCTGTGCAACTAGAACACCAAGCACAAATACAATACGTAAGAATGCTTTCTATGGCGCCTCGGTAGAAGGACACCAGCAGTCTCTCACTCAGATTGTTCTTCTTTAAAAGTCTGAGGAAATAAATTCTCTGCTGGGCCTTCTTTACCAGAGCAGTAGTATTTGCGCTCCAAGTCATACCCTGCTCGATAGTCACTCCCAAAAACCTGAATACAGCCACCTCTCCACCCAGTCCCCGCCGATATAATTTGAATTAGCCTGATCCTCTATTCCCTTTCCCCTTTCCTCTTTTATGAAGAAACCCTTTCTGGGACCCCACATTTAAATTATTCCCTGGTCTCTTTGCTGGCCTTAGTAGGACCAACTTGGCCAGTTAGCCCTGGTGATCATTTGATGTCTACTGACTGTTTTGTTTTTTCTCCCCCCCCCCCCAAATGACCCCTGAATTTTTTAATTTTATTGATATTGATGCTGCATTTTATGTTGTATTTTATGCTGTTTTATGCTATTTTTAAGTCAAATTTTAATCAATGTTTTATATTTGCTGTTAGCTGCCCTGAGCCCGGTTTTTAAACCGGGAAGGGCGGGGTATAAATAATTTTTTTTTATTAATTTATTATTATTAGCTGTTCTCAACAGACAGGCAGACTTGTGCAGGAGGAAGCAATGGCCCTTTAAAGTATTACCTCTCTCGGTGATGTACAAACATATTAAAAGTATCAAACAGATCATAATTTAAACAGCAAATACAATTATTTAAACAGAAAAAAAATCTAAAAATGACATAGCTGCTAAACACAATTTGAAACCAAAATAAAACCAGTAGGGGAATAATTCAGTACAAGAATCTAAATGCATACCACTTCACTTAACCAGTGAAGAAATAAAAAACCCCATTGCTTTGAATTGTGTTCATAAAATCATAAAATTGTAGAGTTGGAAGGGACCCCAAGGGTCATCTAGTCAGTGGCCATCCAACCTCTCCTTAAAAACCTCCAGTCCACAATGTCCCAAGGGAGTCTGTTCCACTGTTGAACATCTCTTACTGTCAGAAAGTTAAAACAAAATAAAAAATAAAAAAAATCCTTCCAGTAGCACCTTAGAGACCAACTAAGTTTGTTCTTGGTATGAGCTTTCGTGTGCATGCACAAGTGAAAGCTCATAACAAGAACAAACTTAGTTGGTCTCTAAGGTGCTACTGGAAGGAATTTTTTTAATTTTTTATTTTCTTTTGACTATGGCAGACCAACACGGCTACCTACCTGTGTCAGAAAGTTCTTCCTGATGTTTAGTCGGAATTTCCTTTCTTTTAACTTGAATCCATTGGTCTTAGCCTCCACTGCAGGAGAAAACCAGCTTGCTCCATCTTCCATGTGACAGCACTTCAGATATCTGAAGATAGCTATCATATCTCCTCCGAGTCTCCTCTTTTCCAGGCTAAACATTCCCACTTCCTCAACTGTTCCCCATAAGGCTTGGTCTCCAGACCCTTCCTCATCTTTGTTCAGAAATGGGTGAGCACTTGGTGTCTGCTCCTTGCTTTTCTCAGTACCATGGTCTGGCTTCCTGTCATCTTCTGTGTGTTGAGCTAGTTGGGGCAGAATTTAATTCAAGACTATAGCATTTCATTCTGCTTTACACTACCAAGTGCATTCCCACAGGGCTAAATGCCTGTACATAACATAGTTCACATTTATGTGTGTTAAGATAGAATCAGACTTTGTCCAATTTTCCTTTTTCTCTGTTGCACAATAAAGCTTCTAAGCTGAAATACCTGGTAACTGTGAAACTGCTTTCTCCCCTTTCCTAAGGGCTTTTCAGTCCTCTGGGAATTCCTGTAAAGTGCTGATAGAAGGAACTGCTTCAGAAATCATGAAGCTTCCTCCTGCATCCTAGAAAGCATCACTTACTGGTAATCCCTTGATAACGTAAAATGAGGAATGTGAAACATGCATAACGTCTATGATAGCAATGCATTTTGATCAACAATTTGCCTTGGGATGTAGCCCCTGTGCTGACATGTTTTGCAGCAAGCTTTTTGGATGGAGGGAGAGGGAGGAGATAGTAGAGACTGCAGGGTTTGTACTCTAAAAATACATGGGATTCTCCCTGTTTGGTCCCACCCTCCAATTCTTTCTTCATATGGTCTCTCTGCTGTGTGCTCCAGTTTCTAGCTTTCTTTATAAATTATACATTTGTATGGCTTCAGCTTTGCTGAAAGTTTTTTTTGCCTGCTCTGAATCTTAATGAGCACCCCAGGGATGTGGAGATCCAGGTGGCTTTCCTCTAGAAAGGCATGGGAATGCTGAGTACTACTTATGTAAATATTTGTGGGAGGAGGTCCCTTATATATGCGACTTTGAAATAAGGAATTGTGGTAAACAACAATCAAGGAATGATGCCATCCCAGAAATAAGTTCTGTGCAACTTTAGAGTGTTGTTAATGATTGGTCTTTGATATTTTTCCTCCCGCTCCTTGCCCTGGATATATCAGAATGCATGTATTTGATCCAAACTTTCTTCTGTTGCCATTGAATTAGCAGCCCTAGGCAAGACAAAGATATGAAGCCAATTGGCAGTTCTTGACTAGATACTACAAATCTTGCTTTATTATATAATAAAGCCCATTTTAATAGCTTTTCATCTTCATAATTAAAACACTTAATGCCTGTAGTACAAATATATAGAGGCGAAGGATAGCATCCAATAAATGTTCTCTATATTTAATATCTTATCACAGTGCAAACAGAATAAACTTTATATTTTAACGCATTATTTTTCCAAAGAGAAAGGAACTACCATAGTATCCACGCAACCTGTTGTACCTCTATGTATGTTTTATGAATGGATGAAAATGCTCATATCTGATTCTGCTTTTGGGTCACGTTTGAACAAATGGAGTTATAAAAATCTATAGTAAGACTGCATTTGGAACATTGTGTACAGTTCTGGTCACCTCACCTCATGTATATAGTAGAACTGGAAAAGGTTCAGAAAAGCAGAATAAGAAGGATCAAGGGGTGTGGAGCAAGTCCTTTTCAAGGGAATGTTACAGGCGGTAACCATTTTAGGCACATTGAATTGACATGTGATCGCCCATGCATGGGTCTTTTTGGACCCGGAACAGGGCAGATAGGGGTGGGAATGTGCTTATGCATGCTCCACTGCTGCTTGCGGGGGCCGGGGATGGAACCCTCACGTGAAACGTTCGCTGCCTGTACAACATTTAGAGCTTTTCCGTTTAGTGAAAATGCAAGTAAGAGGTCACATGATAAAGGTGTATAAAATTATGCATGGCATGGGGAAAGTCAGTAATATAAAGTTTTGCTTCCTCTCTTCTAACAGCAGTACTTGGGGATATCCAGTGAAGCTGAATGTTGGAAAATTTCAGGACAGACAAAAAAAAGTATTTCTTTACACAGCTCGTGGTTAAAATGTAATTTGTTCTCACAAGAGGTGCAGATTGCTTTGAAAGAGGACTAGACCAATTCATGGAAGATAAGGTTGCCCATGACTATTAGCCACAATGGCTACATTCTACCACTGCTGTCAGAGGTAGCATGCCTCTGATTACCAGTTGCTGAGGTTCACACTCATCCTGTTTGCTCTTGGGTCTTCTTTTTGAGCTTCCCATGTGGTCACTGTGAGAGCAGAGCATTGGACTAGTATAGCCAAACGTAGCCCTCCAGATGTTTTGAGACTACACTGGTCCTGTTGGCTAGGGATGATGGGAGTTGTAGCCTCAAAACATCTGAAGGGCCGAGTTTGTCTATGTCTGGATTAGGTGGACCTTTGGCCTCATCTTGTATTCTAATGGCAGTACAGTGGTACCTCGGGTTACATACACTTCAGGTTACAAACTCCGCTAACCCAGAAATAACGCTTCAGGTTAAGAACTTTGCTTCGGGATAAGAACAGAAATTGTGCTCTGGCGATGTAGCGGCAGCGGGAGGCCCCATTAGCTAAAGTGGTGCTTCAGGTTAAGAACAGATTCAGGTTAAGAACGCACCTCTGGAACGAATTAAGTACTTAACCAGAGGTACCACTGTAGTTTATTCAGCAAAGTTTTATCACACTGGAAAAATCTAAGGAGATAGGACTGACAATTGAATTTTCTTGGTGTTCTAAAATTAGTAAAATATCCACATTTTTTGTATTCTGTATTTTATTATGGTGTTGTTCCTCGGGCTGTAATGTTACTGTTTTATTACATGTGTTACATCATATCTAGACTGACCGCAGTAGACCTTCCCTGCAGAAATTGTTACGGTACCTGCCTTTGGTCCCTGGCGGCATCATTTAATCACACCTTTCTTGTTGGGTTTTTATTATGAAATTATGAAATGCTTTATTCCTTTTTAGTTTTTTTTGTTACACTTTATTGCTTTGGAGTTCTGTAATTCAACTCTGAGACTGTTACTGAGTCAGGTACTTTATCTTCAGTCGCTTGAGGTTTCTTCCTCAGAGGCTGTGTTTAAAAGAAGGTGAAATGTATGGTTTGTGGAATTTCAGGCTGTATCAGCACTGAACTTGTATTATTTGTCTTGGTTCATGCTTCTTACAAAAGATTCATCATGTAACATCTTCTGCTTTTTGTCTGCATATATTGGATTAGGCCAAAGTCCCTGTGCAATTCTTTGGCCATAGTTTTCTTGTCAGTGTGTGTGTGTGTGTGTGTGTGTCAGACAGGGCATGCTCCTGTGAGACTGGAATAGCCAAGATGTGTAATGAACAGGAAAGAGTAGGGCGAAGAGGCTGTTGTAATAGTGGACTGAGACAACATGAGCCTAAGGGCATCATTAACTCTTATCATACACCACTGTAATAGCAGAGTCCCACAGCTATTATTAGATAGCTACAAATTGAAGTGGTATAGTTTGGCCCCTGTACAGTGTGGGAGTTCTTAAAGTATAATATTTTGGAGAGCATGCAATTACCCAGTCTTGCAGTAAGAATATTGCACAGATAGTCTTTACCAAAAACCATGTAGTATGCTTAGAATCAAATTCCTTTCTTCAGTGATAACATGTATGGTGAAACTGTGTCTTGTGATCTACCTGCAATATATGAGCTTTATTTTAAGAGATCCCTGTTAGAGATTTTTTATTATAAAACCACATTTTAGGCTCTTTTTGTTTATCTGGCTTCCTGAGTGGTCACTTAAGGCAAGGCATGCTATGTTGCATTATTGATTTGCGGATCTTGAATAATGTGTTTCCATTACTTTTTAATAAAGCATTTCTGTTGGATTCTGCCTAATCCATGAAGTTTGGCAGATATCCACTGGCAATCAGTCTTCAGTGGAACTGCACTAAGGGCTTTATAAACAGCAGCTTTAGTAATTTAAGACACATATGCAGCCCCAGGATGTGTTTTCTGAACAAAAGATAACCTGAGGCAGATTTCCCTAATCAAGAAACAGATTTGGAGATCAATACATGAATGTTTAGGGTGCTGCCTTGTATTTAATTGTATCTGAAGAAGTGTGCATGCACACGAAAGCTCATACTAAGAACAGACTTAGTTGGTCTCTAAGGTGCTACTGGAAGGAATTTTTTTATTTTTTATTTTGTTTTGTATTTAATAGTTCCTTAGTATACCGGTAATTAGAAATAGGGTCAGTCAGCAGTTTGCCACAAACATTTGACTTTCTCTAAAACCATGTAGAAATAGGTTTCAGAAAACATGTTGCAATTAAATTTTTAAAATTTATTGTAAACATTTTATGCCACCTTTTCTCTAATTTGTACATTTCAGAAGGGTAGGATCAGCTTTTCCAATAAGTCCACAAAACAAATCAGCAAACCAAGCAAACATTTGTGCTGGTGCACCCACCCATGTTAGTTGTTTGCGCACATCAGTGGCCTGAAAGAAGCAGCTTTCTTCTACTTACAAAAGATTTCTTACGTATACAGCTGGAAATTGTTTTTTCCTGCCAAAGGTTACTAGGCAAGTGCATGTTTTTAAATACTTTGTACAGATACAAGCACAAGCACTTTGAGAATGCATTTGGGGGTTTGGGGCTATGGTGCAGAAGGCTATCCATACTTTTTGCTAACTTGTCTAATAAATTAATTTGGCTGTTATAGATGCTATAGCAGAACTGAGAAGCTTTTTCTGCATATTAATCACAGCAATCATTGCACAGATGGAATTTCCTATTGGAGAACGGTAACACATTTTCGGACTTAATTTCCTACAGTGACTGCAAATGAAATGTCTACTTATTGTTTGACAAGCAGGTGGCTTCTTTCCATGTGCAGGCCTTTAAACTTGCTTAAATTCAGAGACAGAATTGCAGTAGAAATACCCACTGCCAGTTGTTGCTTAGAACAGAGATTAATGGCCAAAACCTTTCATTTTAGAAGCTTAAGTAATATACATGACCTGCTAATATTCTTTCAGAGAGCTATCCTACATAATGAAACAAAATTGCAGTAAATATGCCTTTATCTTCTCTTGTTAGTATTTGTAAGTATTTGTAACATGAGTTTTTAGGCCATGTACGCTATAACACTGCACTTCAACTGTTGGCTCAGGACCTACTAGTGGGTCGTGGCCTAATCTGATGTGGGTCACAACAGCAGCACTACCACCATGCAAATATATGGTAAAAGAGTAAGAAACGGGTCTGCAAATGTATGTTTGGTCTGAAAAGGCTAAAGGATTGTCTTAATCTATGTGCTGATCATCTCCCTTCCTTTTTTCAGATGAAGACGGTTAGTGTTGCCTTAGTGTTGTGTCTAAATGTCGGTGTAGACCCTCCTGATGTGGTGAAGACAACTCCATGTGCCCGTCTTGAGTGCTGGATAGGTGAGTCCATTTGAATATTAATTGTTTAATCTTTTAACCAGCCCTGTCTTGAGACTGGAGGCAGGTAACAATACATTAAAGGCAAATCCTGTATTAAAATGCAGATTAAAGCAGGTTGATTTACTAAATGCCACACTACCTCCTCCTGGCGGCTTAATTTTAGGCCACTGAAATTCAACCCTAGTGTTAAAGGGCTTATCTGTCTGAAACAGATTCAGCCTCAGGCTAGCTTTGCAGGGGAGGATTGTGGAGCAGCTACCAAGAATACTTCTCTGCATGGCCACTGCTATTTGTGTGAAGCCAGAAACATGCTGCTCATAGTTGATCTATTCTAGAGGATTTCAGAGGCATGTGGGCCACAACACCTTTTGGGGGCCAATTTGAATAGTGTGTGATTAGTTGTACATTATAGTCCCCCTATTGTGTATGTCCCTGGATATAACCAGAGTTAATGTAGGGAAGTTTTGATACTTGCAAGGTTTGGGTGTAATAGTATACATTTTGCATTTAATTGTTTACTAGAAAGAGGTTTCATAATGCAGGCTAGATATAGGTCACCAAAAACCCCAGGCCAAATTATTTTTTTTAGAATTTTACATTGTGATTTTTGACTGCTGAGAAGACATATTGACATGGCCGAGTGACTGGACCTTGGGGGCAATAATTCTCAAACCGGAATGTCTGTTGAAGAAATTGCACAACCATAATTATTTCCTTTTTGTGTGTGTTAGTCCACCTCATTTTCCTGGTATCTTAACTGAGACTGGGCATTAATTCTTGTTTGTTGATGAATAGACCCTAATTGGAATTGAACAGGGGTGCTTTGTGTATGTAAATGTTTCATTAAACCACCAGCAGCTCCTTACCAGAGCTTCAGTTTAGTTCAAATGTCACAAAAGCATGGGTTCTGACAAGGATCCCAGTAATTTTGATAAATTGAATTTGGTGGAGAGAGGGACAGATAAAACTTTCTGTGCACTGCTGTTGTCTAAATGACAATTTAATGTCACTTATCATATCACATATTCAATATGAATGCAGTCTGTCCCCACACACATCAGGTATTTCCCAGTGTGCGTGATTTGTATGCATAATTAACTTGTTCTGTGTGGGTCTCTGGCTTTCCTAAGAGCGTGTATTCTATTTCCAGCCCCCCATACTTTTTAAAAGTGAAAATCTAAGAGCATGTATTCTAATGGACAAACAAAATCTAGGAATTGTTGGATTGCTCCAAAATTTTGGAATATTGTAGTAAATGGAAAAGTCTTGTCTGAAATGAACAAAAAGCCAGAGGCATTCATATTGGTATTGCCAGTGTGGTGTAGTGGTTAAGAGCGGTAGACTCGTAATCTGGGGAACTGGGTTCGTGTCTCCACTCCTCCACATGCAGCTGCTGGGTGACCTTGGGCTAGTCACACTTCTCTGAAGTCTCTCAGCCCCACTCACCTCACAGAGTGTTTGTTGTGGGGGAGGAAGGGAAAGGAGAATGTTAGCCGCTTTGAGACTCCTTTGGGTAGTGAAAAGCGGGATATCAAATCCAAACTCTTCTTGTCTGGGTATTTTCTTACCCTATAAAACAGCTGCAACATCAGGTTTAATTGCTAAGAAGACAGAAGGTTTTACAAAGTGACTTCAGCATTTATTGCAGAGCTGTTAACCAAGACCTATGTATGCATGCATGTTCAGTTATGTTAAGATAAGTATGGATGATTTCTCCTTGTATTATAACAGCCGTAGTATAATGCTAGTATTTGGGGTGCTACAACAACTGTGTATTTTATTTTATTTTTTAGAAATAAGTGCACTGAGTATAGGAAATAATTGTGAGGAGTCATGCTTTTCCATTTGACTCAGAATGCTGGCACCCCCAACTAGCTGAGAAGACATCACACTTTTATAATCATTTATTGTCTGCATTTTGTACTGGGGTACTCCCCACTTGCTTGCTCAGTCTGATTTGTAAGTAGCAGAGGACCAGGAAAACCCAGGCATGATTTTTCCAGTTTCCAGGAAAGCCACTGAAAGATGAATAGTGAGATGTGATACAGCCTCCCCCCCCCCCCGTACTCTGTGTTCTAGACTCTTCTGCATATTGAGTAACTGGGAGGTAGAAGGAAGGAAGGGGCTTTGCATCCCTGCAGTGAAACAATATAGGAATTGAGCATTCCCTGTTTTGTCACCTGGTACCACTGTGTGTGATATTTATATACGTGAGCCCCACACAATTTATACTTTAAAAAAAATACAGTGGTATTTTAATAGCCACTAAGTAATGTTTTTGCGCTCTTCTCCTTTTGCTGTGCCTTAAATCTGTCCCTCTGGGATTAAAACTGGAGTGAACAAAATGTGGTTATGTTTTGAAGGTGAGTGAAGAATAGGTGTGCATATCTTCTGTAATTTGCCTTGAATGAGCTTTGAAGCACTAGTACATTCATTTTTGAGAAGCTACGGTTGTTAGGTGTACTGCTTTCACTCCAGATAATAGACGGTGTTCCTGTAATATTTCCTATCTTCTCTTGGAAAAATGACACCTGTCTCTTATTTTGGTTTTGCTTTATGACCTGGCATTAAATGTCACAATAAGAGTGTAGAAAATGTCATTAAGAAAGATGAATGCCCTGTAGCATTCAAAGGGGGGGGGGGAAATCTGTTTATAACAGTAGTGTAAATGAGTTGAATACTGAATAGAAGCAATGTAATTCAACTGAAATCTCTCTGTTTATACACTGCCTAATGGAGGCAGTGCATCAAAACAAGGCAGGAAATGTGACATGGTTTGTTACAGTCCCTAGAAATGGACCAACTGTAAAATAATACTGTTCTTTCCCCCTAAATGTGACCCAAATGCCGCAATGCATCATTAAGAGTTAATTTTAGCAAAAGGGAAAACAGCAATCCCAGGACAGTTACTTCTCCACTGTGTATGGAAACCATGCTAGCCCATAATAATGATGTATAGGTAAAAGAGACGCGGGTGACGCTGTGGTGTAAACCACTGAGCCTCTTGGGCTTGCTAATCAGAAGGTTGGTGGTTCAAATGGCCACGACGGTGTAAGCTCCTGTTGCTCTGTCCCAGGCAGCTCCTGCCAACCTAGCAGTTCGAAAGCATGCCAGTGCGAGTAGATAAATAGGTACCAGTGTGACGGGAAGGTAAACAGCGTTTCCATGCACTCTGGCTTCTGTCACAATGTTCTGTTGCACCAGAAGCTGTTTAG
Organism: Lacerta agilis; assembly: GCF_009819535.1. Classification (NCBI taxonomy): domain Eukaryota; kingdom Metazoa; phylum Chordata; class Lepidosauria; order Squamata; family Lacertidae; genus Lacerta; species Lacerta agilis. The sequence continues at coordinate 26,578,843 of NC_046313.1, read as the reverse complement.
TCATGCTGGCCACATGACCTGGAAAGCTGTCTTTGGACAAACGCTTGGCCTGAAAGCGAGATTAGCGCCGCAACCCCATAGTCACCTTTGACTGGACTTAACCATCCAGGGTTCCTTTACCTTTACCTTTAATGATGTATGACTAAATACTTGATGAAGATAGCATTCTTTTGGTAAAGGAATCCCATATAACCAGAACACGTGTTCTGAGGCTAACAAGAACTAGCCTTTCCATTGGATACTTGGAGGTTCTGGCCCTTCTTAAGCAGCTGCTCTTTTGAGTATCCATGACAAGAACTACTCAACAGCTGTCTATTTTTTATTATCCCCTTCTTTTTCCTTTTGATTTTGCCAGTGCCACTGTTTTCTATTTCTCCATTCTTTTCAGTCAATTGTCTGAAGTCAGCTCTTACCACCACTTTTCTTTGCTATTGGTGCTTTTGCTGGATCCTTCTGGGCATTTTAGTGGGACTGAAAGGATGCATGAGAAAACATCAGAGTTAAGTGACTGGAAGATGTGCTTGATAATCACTTCTGGGTCAACTTGGAGGTCTGCTACAAGGGCATAGAGCAGGCTATTCCAACATTTTGATTCTGAATGTGTGACCCAAGAAACAGTGTCCCATCGTGCAACTTGCTTATCTAGACAAACGCCAACAGCCTGAAAGTATTTGCCTCTTGATGAGAGTCACAACTGCCCTGTGAGGTAAGTTTGGACTGAGAGACAGTGACTGGTCACTGCATGAGCTTTATAGCAGGGACTGAATTTAGAAACCATGCTGGTGATTGGGAGATACAGTATTAAACTGTATTAAGTATTAAGCTATTGCATTTATGGATGAAAGATGTTTTCATGAAGAATGAGATTGACTCAGCTGAGCATTGTGTTGATTGTGTAGGTTACTGATTTGGGTGTTATCTTTCTGAAGGTACTTTATTTGTGTCCAGTCCAAAGCCAGCTTTAAAAGCATTGGCTAATAGGAGGCTTCAGAAAGCAATAATTCTTTATAGTATTTTTTTAAAAATCTGAATAGGGAAAATGTCTAACCCATTCTTAGTTCTTTTCACCTTAGAGCTATTGCTTCACCAGTCGATACTAGATTTATTCTTTTTGTCTATAGTGTCAGGTGGGTTCCATTAAGTATGCAAATGTTCCTTTGGCATTCCACAAGGACATGATTCTTCCCTGGGTGGACTTGCACTGTAACTCATTAGTCTCTCTTTGCATGCATTTTTTACAAATTAATCTTGGTGCTTCAGGGAGTAATTTGGAAATGACCCAGTTTTTCAGCCCTAGCTTTGCCAAAAGCATGGTACTGTATTGGAAGGATGCTTTTAGCTCAGTTCTTAAAGAATGAGAAGGGCCTTCTGAGGAGGATACAGGCAGTTAAGTGGGGAGATGTAAGCTTTTGTCTGAATTGTGTATTCTGAGTGTCAGGAGACAAAAATGCTAGCTTACCCATCTTCTGCTTTAAAATAGGTGAGAACTTTTCATGTTGGTTTTGAGTGTTGTGGGGCAATCTTCTTCTCTCGCCCACTCCAAATGGGGAAACCTGTTCCTTTAATATAGGTACAGCTAGGGCTCAACACATGAGTGAATGCAAGCAGCTGAATTCCCTTCAGCTTACATTAGCAACATCTGGAAATGACTGTATCTGTTGTTTCATTGGCAATTGATGGTGCTGGCTGAGGCTGATGCAAGTTGGGAGTTAACAGCATCTGGAGGGCAACAAGTTGATTGCAGAAGTCTGAGGAATTGCTATTACTGGAAATCACTACTTCCTCCCTGGCTTCAGCAGTTTTTCTCCATAACTGTGTTGAAAACTATTTTTTGTGAGTGTTCCTTTATTGAAAAGTGGGATCCATAAATGTTCAGAATACTAAATTCTACTCTGATACTCAATTCTGTGTTTGAACTGCACTAGCCTTGATTACAACTGACCACATACTTGTCCGGAAACCTCTGTTTTGATAAAAGATGAGCATCGCAGCTGAAGGGATTACTTTTTCTTTGTGTGTCTTTTGGAATATTTTGATTTGGTCTTGGAAAAGCATTTGCCATTTACCTATACTATCTGTTCTTTACTTATTTTGAAAATAAATAAATCAGCTACTAGAATAAAAATGCTAATCGCTTTTGTTGGTAATCCTCATGCCTATCAAAATCCTGATGTTCTGAAGCTATAGTACTGAAAGTTACATCATGGGCTATATTCTGTATTCAAATACCCTTCTCTCCATACACATCTGGCTGAAGTAGAAATTATGTGAATATTCTTGAGGAGCTGATCAAAAGTTTCATGGCTCTTTTATGTGTTTTAGATCCTCTGTCAATGGGGCCACAGAAAGCTTTGGAAACTATTGGTGCAAATCTGCAGAAACAGTATGAAAACTGGCAACCAAGGGTAAGTATGATTTTTGTGTTAGAGAGGAGTTCCATGTCTCCCTTTTCCAATCAGCTGTGTGTACTACTTGTACTACATGAAAAAACCCTGGTTTCAGCTTGGAGTATGGAACATCCCTTATATAACTTAATGACATGCCAATATTCATAACTTGTCTGTCCATTCATGTGAATAGAATCTTGCAAGTTCTCAAAAAGTATTAGGCTTTGGTTGCGTGAATGTACTTTGAAACAGGAATAATTTTCAGTCAAGATTTTTATACTGCCATTTGTATTCAACATGGTTCCCATTGGTATAACTTTTTGAGTAGTTGGAATTCAGCAGTTAGTTTCTGTGTAGGTTGGGGTCTTTTCTGCACCATCAGTTTTTTGGTGAATTTCTGCAATCTTGACCGGTTCAACTATGTTGTTTATGACTGTTTGTTAGACTTTAGATTTATGGTATGGTAATTGCCAAAAACAGGCATTACACTAGCTTCTTTCCATGGAATTAGAAATTTGTGTAAAGCCCCCATGGCTTTGGCAGTTTTGACTGAGGTAGCAAAACCATGCTCAATGAGCTCAAAATTGTTGTACCCGTGTGGGCATCTGCTACTTACAAACATCTTCTCATATGGAAAGATTGTCAGCCAGTTCCATTTTTTGGTTGTTGTGCTCCATAAATATTATATGTCTGAAGCTGGCACATTCCATTTCTGTAAGAAATAATCATTTCAAGTAATTCTGTTCATAAATATTCAGGGGGCACAGTTACTCTTTAAGTACTGTGACCATATATTGGGGATGGAAGATGTGAACAGACTTCACATGCTCTGTCTATATCATTTTTCTGGCTTTGGTACATTTTGATGATTCTTGATACATTGGTGACTTAAATTCAAAATCTTTAGGTTACAATTCTGAATCCTGCTGGCTGAGCTCATTGTTTTTAAATGTACATGCATAGGTTCAAGCTTCTCTCAGTATGCTGGTGTGCCTGTCTGTTGTGTGTGAGTGAACGTCCTGCTGTAAGTATCAGCAAGCTTGGAGCAAAAATTCCTTTGCACAATTAAGACAACACAATCCTTTCTGTAATATGGAATGTGTGCTGTGCTTTATCACACGTAGTGGTGGTTCAGGTACAAGGCTACAGTAGCTATGAGAACTGATGTGCACAATGGTCACAAGGACCATTCATCCTTTGAACACCCTTGTAACCTGTTCTGTCTGGGGCCACCCCTGTTGGGCACAAAACTGGAGTATGTCTTTGGCTCTCTTCTTTCCTCTCTTTTGTGTGTGGCAGTTCATGACTTCTTTTCTTGGTTTGAGGAAAACCATAGTTTGCTCTTTTGTCTGAGCCATGAAAGTATGGTTTGTAACCCATGACCAAATGAGGTTAAACTGTTAAAAATAGCTTGCTCAAATCAGGAAAATGAATAGGGCATCTCCATGTGTGAGGAAGGCTAAAGGAGTGTGTGAGAGGTAGGTTCAATCCAGGCTTATGAATACAATGCCAAACTATGGTTTGATGTTGCTTCTGAACCCTTGGCTTAGGTTTAAAGCCATTTTACTGTTGAACCTAATTCTGTGTGTGTATATTCTAGAGCCAGAAGTTTCCACATGCTTTGTGTGTTTTTCTGCCAGTTGCATAAGATTTGGTAGACTATTTTTCTTTTGTTTTAAAAATCTTTATGAAACAAATGTAACAATAAAACATACAAGAAAAATAACTGCAAGAAAAATACACAATAATAAAAAGGGGAAAAAATCTTATCTATAAACTCACAAATATTTCAAACTCCAAGGCTATTTTTTATTCCTCCATTTTTCATCTTCAGTATTCTGATCAGTAACTCTGTTTTGGATTTCACATGCATTGTTGATTGTCAAGAGAACTCCTGTGTTCCTATTCTGTTGAACTTACAGTATTATTGTCACATGTGTAAATACAGATAGCAATCTTCTCTGCCTGAAATCTTGATCAGTGGACAGCTGTAGGGTATGCTCTGGAATTTTGAAAATCTTCTTAGTATTCTTTTCCTTTCCCAAGCGGGGAGCTCGGATGAGAAGTAGCTTGTCCTGGCTATAGCAATACCCTTAGGTAAATTTATTCCTAGTCATTCTACTTTAAAGTGAAATGGGTTACACAGAGACAGGTGGCTGTTTCATCATTAATTTATTTGTTCCCGTATAATTTATAAAATCAATAAGGATAATAAATTGCCACAGCAAACGTTTTCTTTGGTAACATGAGCTCAGAGTAGAGAGGGGCAGCATCTCTTTCTGAGCAGCTCAGAATAAAATCTTTGTTGAAGCTGATTAGTTATCAGAACAGATTTAAATATGGATTTAATATCCTTGCGATGGTGTGAATATTAAAGCGTGGGATGTGAATTGCTTCAGAAGTGTGCTAAAGTCAGGGGAGAGAGCTATGGGCATTAGCTTTGCATGTAACTTGGCTTCTCTAGTTGAAAAGGATCTTGTGTAGCAGGGTTGATAAACTCAGTTTTACAGTACTTTGACCACAGCCTGGTGAGGAATGGGGGCTCTCTTTGACCATGCATTGACTTCAGAGAATCTCAACACAACAGGGATGAACACCCTGTCCTTACCACCCCCTTTCTAGCCTCGATCTGGGAAGGAAAGTAGGAACTTGTTTACATAGTTTTCCCAGACTATGAGTGTTTGAGGACCGAGACATTTGCAGGGAAATCAAAATGCTTGTTTACAGAGCTATTGTACTACCAACCTTACTGTATGCTTGTGAAACATGGACCACTTATAAACACCATCTCCAACTCCTCGAAAGATTCCATCAGCGGTGTCTCTGAAATTTTTTACACATCACTTGGGAAGACAAGCGAACTAATACCAGTGTACTGGAAGAAGCAAAAAACACCAGTGTTGAAGCAATGATTCTTCAACACCAGCTTCGTTGGACTGGTCATGTTGTGCAGATGCCTGATTATCATCTTCCAAAGCAACTACTGTATTCTGAACGTAAAAATGGAAAGCGTAATGTTGGTGGTCAACAAAAGAGGTTTAAAGACTGTCTCAAGGCAAATCTAAAAAAATATAGTATAAACACCAACAATTGGGAAACACTTGTCTGCGAGCGCTCCAATTGGAAAACAGCCTTTACCAAAGGTGTCATATGGGCTTTGAAGACACTCGGACTCAGGACACAAGAGAGAAACGTGCTAAGAAGAAGGCATGCTTGGCAAATCCACACCGTGATCAGCTCCCACCCGGAAACCAATGTCCCAACTGTGGAAGGACATGTGGATCCAGAATTGGCCTCCACAGTCACTAATGGACTCATTGTTAAAACTGTGTTTATGGAAGACAGTCTTACTCAGCTACAACTGATTGCCAAAGAAGAAGAAGTAACTCAGTGTGTTGTTGATAGTAAGACTAAACCACTCCTGTTTGAGGAAGGGTTACAGTTGCTGGAGAGCACAAATTTTGGGTAACTTCTCTCAGTGGCTGCTGTCTTGTTACTGTAATTAAATCTTCATATTAAGTAGATCCTGCGCCAAGAACCACTCTGGATCAGAACTTAGGAGAGAACGTTATTGGGATAACTAAGGAATCTGCAAATTAAATTTGCATTATGTTGGCAACTTGTTTCTTTTCTGCTGCTGATTTAGAATTAAATCCTGTGTTTAGGGAGCAGTGACCTATGCTTCCATTGGCACCTGCAACAGTTTCTAGCAGTTTTAAATTTAGATAATTGCAGGATTGGCATCAGGGACCAACCACCTAATTGTTTATTAAGAATAATTATGTCCCACCTTTCCAACAGAATGCTGCTCAAGGCGGCTAACAATAAAAACAAGCTCATCAAAATACAAGCTGAAATGTAAATAAAAGCATGAAAAATGACCTTGAAAATAAGCGCCAAGAAAATAAACAGCACAAGTCCAAGTTGTACCACAGCAAGACTCTATGGCTGCTTATAGCATGCTTTCTAAAATCTTTGCTGTTTCTTCTGTGTCTGCCTTCCATTTGTGGATGTAAAAACAGTAGTGACACAAGATGATTTTTCCAAGATATTTATCAGTTGTCCTGCCAACAGAAAGAAAATGGAACAAAGGAGATTAATCTTTCCGGGATGTGAAGTTAATAAATGTTATATTAAAAAGTCAGCATAAAGGCCTAGCAGCATTTTTCTGATATTCTGCTGACCAAGTATGCATTTTGTTAGAATAAAACCCAAAATCTAAAGAAGCTACAGGAAATTTAGTGTGCTTATTGACAAAATGTGTTGATGCAAAATCAACAAGCTGAACTAATGTTTTCTTTTGAAGAGATTAAAAATGGGCTGCCCTACAAGTGAAATCTTCAACTGTATCAAACAGTTCAGCTATTTTGATACCAAAAGGTAGTGCCTTTAGGGAGGACAAAAATATTCCTGCCTATTTATTCCCCCATTAGTTGCTATTTTAGCACCATTTTATTTTAAACCAAGTCAGTCAACTCCTGCAAATAATAGTCATGTGGTGAGGATATAGGTGGTGCCATACATTCAGGTTTGCCTACATGCCAGTGACACAAGGCCAATTGAGAGGAAGAGCAATGCTTTTTGAACCAGCATTGCATTCCCTTTTGTCTCCCTTTGTAGCACCCCGCCACCCCCAATCACAGGTTGGATGCCTTTTGCTGCTACTGAAATGCTTTGCAAAAGGTACCCTGTTTTAGTTAAGTCCTAGTTATTTCTTTATACTGGCATTTCCTTCTTTCAGCATGATAACTTGTTTACTGTAATTGTTTTGAAATTGTTCAGTTATGGCTGTTTTGGATTCTTTAATTTTTTAGGTTTCTTTTTTATTTATCTTTATTTTAAACATAAGAACTAACCACTCTTCACAGTTCTTATCATTTTCTGATGGCCTCCCCCCCCCACCTCAAGAAATAAAGTAGGAAATAAAAGAACAAGAATGCCAAAAGCAAGACGAGCCACTATATTATTATTTTCTGTTTTGATGAGTTTGGAAAGTAGCTCAAGGCTGCAGTCTCATACATACTTCCCTGGAAGTGCACCCCACTGAACTCTGTGGGGCATACCGGTACTTTTGAGTAAACATGTGTGAGATTGTGTTATAGTGATAAAAAAGGAAAGCAGAACTGAATAAGCCACTAGGTTAAAAACAAGCAAACTAGTGACTTTTATAAAACAACAATGTGAATTCAAGGGGAGATTTGGTTTAAATACAAGCTTGACTGCATAACCATCTATCAGTGGCATACTTTTTTTGCATAAGAAGATAAACCATAATAAAATGTTGGTTTCTTCAGTTCTGAAACGCTCTTGTTGGGTATAATGGAAGTATTGAAGATAAAAGGAAAAGGGTTGATACCTTCTCACTTCCACTCAATTTATTTCTGTCCAGATGCAGCAGACCTGGCAATTTCTACTGGCATATTTGGACAAATATATAGCTAGGAAACGTGATTTCTGTAAATATCTTTGTTGTAAGGTTGATGATTTCCTTAGTGGTAACATCTATGCGAGCATGAAAGTCCACAATGGTTTTTACGAGTAAAATTGCAATGATACTACATTATTGCACATACTGATGAGTCATGCAGTTTCTCGTATCCATGCTACGTGCCATTCCAGAGCCCTTCTCTTTTCAGCAGTAACAAGAATAATGAATCCCGTGGAACACAGCCTATTGGCTGGCTGACATGAGGCTTTAACACAGCATGTGGAACCTAAGGTATAGTAAAACCTCAGGGCACAACGAAAACAAACGAGTCTCTCTGCTGTTTAATGACAGAGCCCATGGAATTGGGGGAAGAGGGTGGGTTGGGGAGGGGAGTTGACTTCGGGTAGCAGCAGGTACTCTGCATGTGGGCAGACCTCATGCTGCCTTGTATAGTTTGTACAAAACATGAGGCAATTACCGAGCTCAGATGTTTTGTGTGCAAGATACTTGGTTCTTAGCGGTAAATCACTGCCCTTTGAAACATTGCAAAACTGAACACGTACTACTTGATTGCATTCAGCCAGCTTTTGAGTTTTTCCTGCAGTAATAAAGAGAAGTTGCTGGGCTATCTGCAATAAAACAATAGGAGAATGATTGAATCTCCCAGACCTTTGCTGTAAATACTAATAGACCTACTTTGGTTGTGATTCCCCCCACCCCCACCGCCCCCAGACACTTGCTTAAATGGTCAATAAGGCTGAAGAGAACCTCATGCCAGGGCACTGAAATAACCAGCCTAGGGACAAAGCTTAGAAATAGTTTATCATGAATGCATGACAAGTATTGATTATTGGAAAATAGCTACTGAGTGTATGAGCTTCGTTGGAATAGTTATCCAATAAGATGTGGAGTAATGAGGCTTCAGCGTTTAATGCAATCGTGCTTACAGGATTTGTTCAGTAAACGCATTAGTTGAAATATCTGCTTGGGTAAGTGCAAAGATTTTAGGAAGTAATTTTGGAGGGAATCTGAGAAACAATGTTGACAGTTTCCAAAACCAACTCTGCTCCATGCTTGAATGGTATGCCTCTTTAGCTTGTAACTGAAAATAGTTTTCTAAAAATTAAATATTTTTTCATGTTGCACAGCTGTATAACTTGTGCTGCAAGGGTGAAAAACGCTTCAACCTGTTACATCTGCAGAATCATGCAGTTAAGTAAACCATTTCATGCAAGGCTCAATTATTATTTTTATTGGGAAGCAGGTATAGAGGCTTACAATGTTCAAACAAATTATGAGTTCTGCAATCAAGCATGAGAAATACTTCAATGCCACACACACACACACACACACCCCGAATATGAGAGACTATTTAGGAATACTAGTTGCCACACAGGGGCACTAATATCTGATAGTCTTGGTTGAGACTCTCTTGATTCTAAGATGTATACAGCGGTACCTTGGTTCTGAAAGTTAATCTGTTCAGGAAGTCCATTCCCATAGAAAGTAATGCAAAATGGATTAATCCATTCCAGACTTTTAAAAACAACCCCTAAAACAGCAAATTAACATGAATTTTACTATCTAATGAGACCATTGATCCATAAAATGAAAGCAGTAATCAATGTACTGTACTACAAAATAAATAAGACAGTATTGTAGATGATAAAAATTAAAATTACTTTTTTTTCTTACCTGCACTGATGATAGTCATTGTTTGGATGGGGGGCTTTTACCCATTTCCGCAGTCACACAATCGATCGATCGATCAATCAATCAATCCTAAAACGAAGAACAAGTGACAGTCACGAAAATGGAAAAGCCACACAAACAAAAACGCAAAAAATAGCAAAAACGAAAGAACCAAATATAAGCTCCAAATATCACCTCAGAACACTGCAGTCGGAAGGAAGGCGACTTTGATTACAATGGGGGGACACAAATTAGCAGCTCAACAGTGAAAACGGATGCTCGGGAGCACGTTGGGCTTCCAAAGCAAAGTTCGCAAACCAGAACACTGACTTCTGGGTTTGCAGGATTCGAGTTCCAAGTTGTTCGGGAACTAAGCTGTTTGAAAACCGAGGTACCACTGTATCCTCATTCCTATGCAAAAGCCTTTAGAATTAGGAAATGTACAAATAGGCTGAAGTCTGTTCCTCAGAACTAGCTACTTTTATGTCTGAGCAATGGAATGCAATTGTAAGGAAAGGCCTAAAGCGATGTGACTTTACACTACCATCAAAGAAGCCCACATATTACTGGACTGTGCTTGACCTTGCTATATTTTGAGAGGTCCCTTTGTTTCGGTATTTCACATGGCTCACTGTATTTACCTGAAATTTTTGTTTGATCCAAAGAACACTGAAAGGTCATAGGGACATAATTTTTAAAAAGGCAGAGAGGACCTATGTGGCTTCAGGGTATTGTGGTAGAGAGCATGGCTTACTTTTTTCATTAGCAGTATGACATCTAGAGGTCAAGCAAAGCACTAAAGTGTTTTATGAAACTACTTTTGATATTGCACTGTTTTTGTGTTCAGGTATGTTTAATATGGAGGATTATGCAGCTCTATTTACAGAAGATTGATTTGAGGAACAATTTGCATGAGGAGGAAGCTAGTCTTGTTTAAATTTAATGGGAGTAAATTACTATTGAAAGAGAAGATCACCAAAGATAAAATAATAATAATAGGAAGTAGATTGGTTTTAATTTATGAAAACTTTCAATGGCCATTTAACAATTTTCTCATAAGAGTCAACAAAATTATTAGAAAATATGGTTGAAGAGGAATCATCTTTTGGTTATATGAAATCATCAGTCAGGACTGACAGATTCAAAACAGGTGGATCAATGAGATGACATTACAGTCTTTTTCTAGTTATACTGTACAATATAATATTATGTGTCTTAATTTAAGCCAGGCTGCAGCTCCAGCTCCTATTTGAATGGGGCTCAGCCTTGTAAATGCATGGCAGTAACTAATGAAGCCCCGTGTTTAAGAGGCCTCACTTGTTTTTAGGCCAGCTAAAAGCAGGTATGTATGGTTGTACTTAAGCATAAACATAAAATATAGAATTGTCTTGAGTATTCAGTGGAGTCTAAGAGCACATACTTTGTATGCAAAAGACCCCTGGTTCAATCCTAGCTATCTCCAGGTAGAACTGGGAAAGAAGCCTGACTGTAACCCCAGAGTACCAATGTCATTCTGTGTAGACAATATGGACAAAGATGGAACCAGTAGTCTTGATATAAGGCAGTTTCCTGTGTTCCCTGACATCCATTTTGACACCTTTATCCAAGATTACAATATATTGTAGTACAATATATTCTACTAGATTGTAATTGTAGCATTACAATATATTTTACATTTTGTGTCTCTCTTCTTTGAAATGAGTGCAGAGGTTGCTCAGGGGTTCACACTTGGATTAATTTTGTTCTCAATATACGTAGCTTGTTTCACTCTGATCTCAGCCTTCAAGTTAGGTATCTGATTGCATTGTGTTTTATGTCTTTCCAGTCTCCCTTAAAAGTGGATGGATAGATTGAGGTGTAGCACATCCTTGAAATGCAGAATATTGTACACACACCAATTTACATTTCAGCATTTCTGTGTTCCTTGAGATTAACTGTAGCAACATCTCCTGCATTTTAGAGGCCAGGGCTTCCAGGTGGACTCTAGTCTTATTATTCATTTCATAGAAATAAACCACTAGTCAACAGAGGCTGTTGATGAAGCTTTATTTTTGGCTTTTGCCAGTTTCAGTGAAGTCCATTCCAAGCCACGTGTCTGCCTTGTTTCTATAATAAATATTTTTTGGATGCACTCATGATCCATTAGCATCTGTTGTATATTTTTTGCTGCTTGTTTCACTGGACTGTGGATTGTATTCATTGACCAAATGATGAACATAGCACTCCGCTACAGAAAGGCAAAGATTCATGTGCATTATATATAAGTGCTTCTGTGTTTGCAGCCTTCTGGTAGTAGTCTTTTAAATCCTGTATACTTGGAAGTTCCATTGAATTGGGGCTTACTCTTAGATAAAATTTTGGTTTACCCAGTTTGCTTTTTGGATAAATTGATACAAATTTTGTGTATTCTCTTCACCGTTGCCTAATTAATGTGGGGAAATAGACTCTTGCTCTTGTCCCTCTAAATGGTAGCATAACCAAATGTCAGAAATAATAAAATAAAATATCTTAATTTTAATAGATTAAGCTCTTTTTTGCATCAACATATTTTTGTCAGTGCTGTTGTAAATTGTCTGTACACAGCAGTTTGGTTACGTTCTCTGAAAACCATTATGTGTCTGAGGAATTGAGACACTGATTTATCTGAGGAACTGGGAACTTGCTGATTTATTTCCGGTATTGCAACAGTGTAATCGTTTACAAAAATGTGAAAACAATTCTTGCTCCTGTATGCCCCTCCATCTGTAAACAGTCTAATGCAATAAGAGAGGAAGCTTTAGAAGGCATCCATGGGTCAGCTGAGTCTCTTTTTCATGAAAGGTACTCCTGGAGCAATGGAGTCACATGGGAAATGAAGCACAGGAGCTGTTTGGTACAGTTGTGCTTTTACATGCCAGTGTTTCATTTCCAGTATTCTGGCTTTAGAGAACACCAGCATTTTCTCTGCAGCCAGCTGGAATTAAGTTAGAGCGCCTTGTTCCAAAAAAACATTAGCTCCTCCTTCCATATTTTGGCAGTTTTAGCATGGAACTGTCAGCAAAAGCTTCCCTGCTATAGATCTTTCCCAGGGTCATTGACAGGGAGCCAAATATCATCCCTGACTCTAGTTGTAATGGTTACTTCCTAGCTTCCTTTTCCCCTAGACTCTGAGCTTTTGCCTAGTTCATGTTGTTTATGTATTTGTGACAAACTGCAAATGAGGTCGTGTAGCCAAAGGCAAAATTGTAGGCTGGATGGCACACAGTTTACATAATTCAGAATCTGGTGTGAAGTACTTTGCAGCATATGCTCATTAAATTTGTATGAAATTAGTCCCCCCCCCCCGCTTTTGGTTGATGATTTCACCCACCTCCAATTTCATTTTAACTCCTCATTAACCTGAACATTTTAACTGAATGATTCTATATAAATTCACTAATAGCAGGACTGGCTCACCCATGAGGCAAGGTGAGGCGACTGTCTCAGGTGGCAGGTTCCAAAATGTCTTGGGCCAGCCCTAAATAATAGGTTTAAATATCTCTCTAGCTTTAGCAATCTCCCTTCCTCATTCCTACCTGTCTTGCCTTTGAATGACACAGTGGATGTTCTCACTGATCTAACTCTGATCCTAGAACATTCCCAATTCTCCCTAGTTTGATTGTTTTTATTTTATAATAGTATTTTTAGGATACTTCTTAGGACATAGCCCTTACAAAGACTACAGTGGTGGCAGTATGTCTTTCTGAATATAGGTCATGTTAATTTTCCACATTCTGGTATCTGTCATTACTAGACCAATTCAGTTCTTCACCCCAGAATCTGTAGCGCCTGGGAAGTGCTTCATGCAAAGGGTTGTTCTGATGTCTTCAAGCGTGTGGAGCAAGGTGATAAAGATTACTGTGACCCTTCTTTACATCCTTGGTGCCCTGAGGAAACAGTTGAAAAGTTGTACCGCTCCAGAATTTTCCCAAAGAACTTTTGAATCTGATTCCAATGGTGGTAGTTAACCCAAGCACTGACCAGGAAGGTAATTCTTAGGTCTGCAGTGAAGACAAGGTGTTGTTATTCTAGCATGTGAACAAATGGTGCACAGCAGACCACAGGATTGTGCTGAAGACCTATGTATTAAAGTAAATGATGAATGGCTGGGCAACTTGTCCTTTGGAGACACCATAGGGATTTTGTCCCTCTTTTAATAAACAAACTGTATTCAGAAGTTGAATTTCCCTCTGGCAATGGAAAAAAGTTTGAGACCTATTTATTACAAAGATTATCTAGCAGCTCCAAGAGCAAAGATTTAAAAATATCCTTAGTTTGTGATTTTATAACTAGGCTTGGAATATATGTGCCAGCTTCTTGTTTGTCAGGGCTGACAGTGTGTGTATGTGTGAGTGGGTGGGTGACTAAATTAAGTGAACAGAACTTTTGTTTTTTTGAAATTCACTCCTTGTTTTTGGTTCAGCAGTTTCTAGAGTTCTTCATTTGTTTCTTCAGAGCCGGAAAATATTATTGGGCATTTCATTATTTTATTGCTAATTGTTAAAATGCTGTTGAACAATCAGATTTCCTTTTTGTTAAGGTGGCCTGAACAATTTTAAAAATTAAGCAGTGGCAGTAAAATTTTGTGTGGCTCATAATAATATTGGTTAGTTACTTGTCTTTTATTTGCTAGCCTTTAAAGCATTGAAATAGCTTGCTATTGGTGGTTATGGGCATTTAGAATGGCAAAAAAGCAGGGGCTGCTAAAAATCTGTGCAAGATCTTATTAATAATAAAGGAGGATTATTACACAACGGAAGTGGGCTTTGGGATTGATGTTTCCTTGTTGGAGACAATACAAAGTTGAACACACTACTGTGCTTCTAAGTATTCTTCTTCTTTGGCGATCACTCATAGCCGAGTAAGATTTGTCTTCCATAAATATGGTTTTAACAATGAGTCCGTAAGTGACTGTGGAGGCCAATTCTGGATCCACATGTCCTTCCACAGTGGGGGCATTATAGCTTGCATTTTGCACCACCATCATCTTACTTGTATGCTACCTTTCGCTGGTAAACCATGCTTAAGGTAACTCACAACATCACAATGGTTGCATAATTCAAGAGGGGTGCAAGACACAACAAAATTTAATTAGTCATGGTAGGTGTGTCTGGCTGTTAACCAGAAGGTTTGTGGTTCACATTGTCCACCCAGGAATGGTTGTGGTGTGAGCAGGATTCTTGCATTGCAGGGGATTGGACTTGACGATCCTCAGGGTCCCATCTCTACAATTTATATTAATAAATAAACAGAAAAGTTAAACAATTCATAATGCGGTACAACAGTAAAAATACAAAAAACATAATCCAGATGATAACAAAAATAATGCATCTCTAAAACGAAATCCTAACCCTAGCAGCAACCCCTGTACAATACCCCTCCCAGTAGTCTCCCTGCTGTCACTTCAGACACACACACTCATAAATCTTTAAGATTGTTAAATCATCTGAATGTGTGGCTTGACTATGTGGAAAGGGAACTGACTGTCCACAGCTGAAAAGCCAGTCCATCTGTGCCTTGATTTGTTCCATGGTGTGGTGCTAGCTACTTTTAAGTGGTAGATGTCATGCCCTGGATTTTGGAGGAGGGTGGCTAAAAATAAATGTTTCAGAATAAATAATTTTGATTAGAATTTTTAAAAAGGGTTGTATCCAATAGTGTTTGACCCAGAGAAGACTTGCAGTAGTGGAACAGGGCTCCCTAATAGGGTCATATATCCGGCGGGGGGGGGGGGGGGTTAAGGCCTTAGAAGGGATAGCATGCTATCACATTCAGCAGTCAGTGACTTATGTGTTTAGAGGTAGGATGCACCGGACATCAGTTTTTGGGGAGAGGGGAACAACAGTGTAAAAAGAGCTACTGCCTTAACGCCCTGTGGCTTCCCAGAAGCTGGTTGTTCTTAAGTTCATTATTGGTACATTGAAATAGTGCCAAGTACCTGGCTAAAAACATAAATGTGTTTCTAGCACCAATAGCAGGACAGTGCCAGGTGGCTTTCTTTGGCAAAATGTTCCCTAACTGCAGAACAATAACATGAAATTACTGGCTCAGCACCTCTGCAGATCTTTTAATATGAGCCATGCATACTAACTACAGGCCTTTGCAGCTGTTTTAATTTTTTACGTTTTCATTAGCCAGTCACTTTAATGATTGTCTGTATTGTTTTAATGGTGTTTTATGCCCTAATGTCGTACACCACCCTGATACTTAGTGATATGACAGTATAGAAATGCATTTATAAATAAAACTGAGTAGAATGACAAAAATTTGTTTGCAGCTAAATGGAGCATTTGTGCAGTCTATGAACATAATCCAAAATCTTTGCCCATGCAGCCCACAGGCACTACAGAACTACATCTGCTTAGGGAAAAGCAGGTTTCTGTTTTGCTATATACACATACAGGGATACAAAGCAAGATCACCTGATGCCTAAAGCTCAATTTTATCCACACTTATTTGGAAGTAAGGCCCACTGAAGAAAATTCGGCTTAATTTTTATTAAACATTCATAGGTAAAGGGACCCCTAGCCATTAGGTCCAGTCGTGTCTGACTCTGGGGTTGCAGCGCTCATCTCGCGTTACTGGCCGAGGGAGCTGGCATACAGCTTCTGGATCATGTGGCCAGCATGACAAAGCCACTTCTGGTGAACCAGAGCAGCGCGCGGAAACACCATTTACTTTCCCGCTGGAGCAGTACCTATTTATCTACTTGCACTTTGATGTGCTTTCGAACTGCTAGGTGGGCAGGAGCTGAGACTGAGCAACAGGAGCTCACCCTGTCACGGGGATTCGAACCGCCGACCTTCTGATCAGCAAGCCCTAGGCTCTGTGGTTTAACCCACAGTGCCACCTGCGTCTATTCATAGGATTGGGCTAAAAGTGTCCTGAACTTTCTGAAAGAAAGAGCCCAGAGACTACGGTAGCAAATTTTCACATAGGATGCTATCTTATATATATATCACCATCTAGAGTGCCCATATGGATGGTCTTGCACTATTGATATTTACCTTTAAAATAGCATTTTTTCTGCAATCTATTCAGTTCTTAAAATAAAAACAATTATCACTCTGCTAACCAAACACCATGACCATTGACTCTATCTCTCATTGAGAAACAGTTCAGTAACTACAAATTCAGTAAGAAACCCACCATTATAAATAGATGACTTACTGTGTCATAATGTTTTATCTCAGAAGGCAGATATTTCCCCCCTGGTTCTTTTTTATTATTAGAAAAAATGCCTTTAAGATAATGTGATGCTCATGGTTCAGTTGTAAGAAATGTGTAGGCTTGAACATGCCTTATATGAAATTCAGTCTTCATTTTCAGCCACGTCATTATTTAAAAAGGAATTAAAATAGTTGATAGCATGCCTCAGTTGAATTTAAAGTAGATTTGAATTAAAGGTGATACTCAACCAAGTTGAGGCTCCAGTACTTTGGCCACCTCATGAGAAGACTCCCTAGAAAAGACCCTGATGTTGGGAAAGATGGAGGACACAAGGAGAAGGGGACGACAGAGGATGAGATGGTTCGACAGTGTTCTTGAAGTAACTAGCATGAGTTTGGCAAAACTGCAGGAGGCAGTGAAAGATAGGGGTGCCTGGCGTGCTCTGGTCCATGGGGTCACGAGTTGGACACGACTGAACAACTGAACAACAACACTCAACCAAGTTCAACCCATTGAAATTAATGGACTCAAGTTATTTAAGTCCATTATTTCAGTGGGTTTACTCTATGACTAAAGTTGATAGTCATGTACCCTGATCACCTCCTAACCATCTACCAGCAGTGCCAGATTTTGGCAACTGCAGATATTCAGGATGAGTGTAATCCTGTCTAATTGCAGACAGTACATAGATGATTTGACATGAAGAAAGAGTGTTAAATTAAGAAGTATTATCATAAATGCGACTTTGATGATATGGGTGTATCTTTGATCATATACAAGGTTTCATCAGATACTAAATTTACAGGATCAGATGTAGAGATTGTTAGAGATGGTCTCAAGCGTTGGATCGAGGGTGTGTGTGGTGTTGATCAGGGATTTGCTCTCCAATATCTTGTAAGCTACTGTTCCCTCCTCTTCTCAACACTCCCTAGGAGTGTATCTTGGGTCCAAGAGGAAGGCAAAGACACTCCCAGTTCCGAGAAGGACATACTTTCCCATGGCGGGGAATCACATGTTGATTTGAGGCTATATGTCCTTGCATCCTCAGTTTCTCCTCATTCCTATGTGGGAATTGCATGTAGAAAATCATGTCTTCACTTGCATTGTTGGGATTTGTAGTCCTAGTCCAGTTCCTATCAGGAAAAGGAGCAATTAGAGGCATGCTCGTGCATCCTTAGTATTGGGTCCTGCCATTGGACTCTTTAATATCCCATCTGCAGTCTCACACACTCATGCATAGCAGGATCCTGTTATATGTGAAATGTTGGTCAGTATGAGAGATCCTAAGATGGTAATCTTATTCAAATAATTTATTGTTACTCAAGTACAGCAATAATATTAAATTTAGTAATGGTAGCTAGAATGTTCATTGCTAAATAATGGGAAATCAGCAAAATTCCCAATTCAACAGAATGGCTGCAAAATGTCTGGAGTATAGCTATTATAGTTACAATTGCACATTTTATTCAGCTGCATGAGGGGATCATCAAATGAAATTTAATTGGTCCTTGTTTATTAATAACTTGAATAGAAAATACTCCATTAATTACTTGAGCAATTTTTTTTTTACATTTTAGTGCTTGATGTTATATAATTCTGATCATCATGAATAGAACATCTGAGGCTTGAGCACACAGTTGCAGTTTTTTTGAAAATACTTGTAATGTGTCTTTTAAGTACTTGCACCAAAGAATTTCAAAAAAATAAATAAATAAAAAATCATTCCAGTAGCACCTTAGAGACCAACTAAATTCGTTCTTGGTATGAGCTTTTGTGTGCATGCACACTTATCTGAAGAAGTGTGCATGCACACGAAAGCTCATACCAAGAACAAACTTAGTTGGTCTCTGAGGTGCTACTGGAAGGAATTTTTTATTTTGTTTTGACTATGGCAGGCCAACACGGCTACCTACCTGTAACTCAAAGAATTTCAGTTCTTCATATTGCTTTAAAAAAAGTAAACAGTGTGCTTGGTTTCTACCTGTTGTTGAAATTGCCAAAGAAAAAATTGAATCAAGCTACTGAACAATAGTGCAAACAGAACACTGACTAATATATTAACATAATAATTTTCTCAAAGTGACAGTTGTTTATAAACTTGGCATTTTAATTATTTTAGGCTATCTTTAATCTTTATATGCACTCCTATCATCAATTATTAGGTCCATTTTACCAACTCTAATTTTTCATAATTTAATGGATAAAAAGCCTTCAGGATTGATGGCCTAGGTTGCACCAATTCCATTCTGCACACACATTTACTGTATTTTTCGCTCCATAAGACACACCCAGTTTTTAGAGGAGGAAAGGGGGAAAGCCCTGTTTTTTTGAGGATCAGCTCAAACTTGTGCAGCTTCTTTTGCAAAGGGGGAAAAGCCTCGTTTGGGTGGGATCAGCTCACAGTTGTGCAGCTTCTTTTGCAAAGAGGAAAAGCCCCGTTTTTATGGGGTTCAACTCACAGTCCTGCAGCTTCTAGTTCTGCAGCTTCTTTAGGAAAGGAAAGGGAGCCGTTTCTATAGTTTCCTGACAGATAATCTAATCAGCCAGTCACATGTCGCTGGGGAAACAGTCTCTGTCTTCAGAACATTCAACAATGGAGGCCTGGGCAAGGGGGTGGGGCCGGAAAGGGAGCCAGCGACCCTTATCTCTCTCTCTCGATCGCTTGTTGATCAGCTGCTCAGCAGCTTCCTTTCAACACCCCCTTCTCTCTTTGTAAAAAAAAAAAAGCACGATCTACTTTTGGCCCCTAGGCAATTTGGCTCCAGGGACCACACATTTGCTCCATAAGACGCACAGACATTTCCCCTTACTTTTTGGGAGGAAAAAAGTGTGTCTTATGGAGCGAAAAACACGGTACCACCTCTCTGTCCTTACCTCTCCACTCCCATGCAATACACTGCCATTCATCACTGAATCAGTTTCCACATACTCTGCCAGGGGCCCAGACCTTCTTTCCCAAATGTTTGCTTGACCCTCAAACTGAACTTGAGGCCCTGAAAAGGTGGCACCTGAGAGGTTTCATTTGATATGGGACACTAAATTTAGTGCCAGATCAGGGGGGCGTGGTGCCATGCGTGGCAGGTTAGGAGCGGCAGCAAACAGCTTCTTGCACTGAGCTATGTGGAGGGAGAGAGAAGAGGAGAGAAAGGTGTGCTGCAGCACATGCTCAGTGACTCATCCTAAAAAGAGCTATTTTGCCCTCTGTTGTGCTTGGCTTATTAGAAGAGGTGGCCATAGAAAACCCAACTTCCTTGTCCTCCCAGGAAGAGGAAGACAAGAAGCTTCCTTGAGCCTACAAGGAGGGCTAGGAGGCAATAACTGTCTCCCATTGTTGCTCACCACCAGCTGGTAGGATGGGGTAGAATTCTTAGACATTACAACCAATAGGACATGAAGGCAGTAGCTTTCTGCTGTTGTTGTTACCCAGCAATTAAGATTGAGAGGTATGCTGCCTCTGATTGTGGAGGCAGTATATATATCCATCATGTCATTTATGCCCAGCAGGGCTTGGACCAGTAAGAAATTACTTGGTGAGAGCAATAGACTGTAGAACCTGGCTGCCTCCTGTTGTGCAAACCGCTTGTGCTTTGCTTAGATAGAAATACACATTTGGACAATCCATTGTGGTTTGCTCAGACAGTCCAGAGGCTAGGGTGGAGTGCTTGACCCTGATGTTCATTCCCAGCTTCACAAAACCATGGTTTATAAAACATTGAACGATCATCCAAATCAGACTATTATGACTGGCTCATTGTTACAATAATTAGCACACTTGAAGAATGCATCCAGAAGCCTATTCATATTAGGCTAACTTTCTAATGCATTTAGAAAAATGTAAGTGCTAAAAATGGTAGCCAATCACTATGGTTTGTATTCAACTGTTAGTAATGCTGGTAGTCAACAAAAGAGGTATAAAGACTCTCTCAAGGCAAATCTTTAAAAAATGTAGTATAAACACCGACAACTGGGAAACACTGGCCTGCAAGCGCTCCAATTGGATAACAGCCTTTACCAAAGGTTTCATGGGTTTTGAAGACGCTCAAACTCAGGACGAAAGGGAGAAATGCGCTAAGAGGAAGGTACATTTGGCAAACCCTCACCATGATCAACTCCCACCCAGAAACCTATGTCCCCACTGTGGAAGGACGTGTGGATCCAGAATTGGCCTCCACAGTCACTTACAGACTCACTTTTAAAACCGTGTTTATGGAAGACAGTCTTACTCGACTACAAGTGATCGCCAAAGAAGAAGACTCAGAGTAGACCCGTTGCATTTAATGAGCCTAAGTTAGTCATGCCCATTAGCTTCAATGGGTCTACTCTGTCTATGACTAGCATTGAATAGCAGTAATAGCCTGCCATGTTGTGTACCCCTAAGCTGTAAGGTAAAGCTTGTTCTTTTTCCAGTATCCTGTGACAACATGTTTTGCTTTTAGGTTGTTCTCTTAATGTGGTTTTTTCTCTTAATTAGGTTTTTCTCTTAATGTGGTCATGTGCCTTGGTATGGTAGTGATACATAAAATTCACCACTTGAAGTTCACAATCAGGGAATAGAGGAAAGCATTGCACATGGAAAAAATTGTAGATCCAGCACTGGGAAAATTGCAAACCCTACTGGCACTTTCCACTATGACTATCTGTGCAGCAAAAAAAAAGTTATATATCATGTATTTTTTTAAAAAAACATTAGAGTGTTTTCTTTGTGTTGGGAAGCTACCTTCAGTAGTGTTCAAGTCTGAAATCATTTGCAGATTAATTGGTGCAACTAATCAGTTGGTTCATTCATCATAGGTTTTAAATGTGGATTTTTAATTGGATTTTAATTGATGAAGTTCAGTGCTGATAGCAGTTTCATAAACAATGTGTGTACATCCCTGAAGTCAGGCAATGTGTTTGAGATGGCTTTCCAAAGAATAAATTATTTGTCTGTGTTATTTAATCAAGAGAAACTGTTATAGTAATTAAATATCCCCAAAATATAGCCTGTGTTGAGATGAGAGAATACATTTTAGCTGGTTAATTAATTGATTGGTTAATATCATGGCAAGAAATTTTGGCAAACTTTTAAAAAAAGCACAATGATTGCAAGTACTACTGCAATCTTAAAGAGGCACTGTAGGAATAATTTACAAATCTCCAGTGTACCTTTAAATGTGTGGTGTGCTCAAGAGGCTTTATCTCACCCCCTCCCCCAAATCTTGTGACAAATATTCTATTGACTTTATTAATGGAAATCTGAGGCTAGAAAATGTTGACTGAGTTCCAGCAGTACATACCACAGAGCTCCCAGTATGGATAGACGTTGGTATTCTCTTCTACGAGCCCAAGATGCTCTTTGTATCCATTTGAATGATCCCTGTGGTCAGTCTGAGCATTTCTGTCAACATAGTAGCTATTGTATGTCTGTAGTTTGGATTGTACTATATATGTCATTTGGCAAAGGTTCTCCAGGTATTTGACTACAGACTTCAGGTTGAAGTAAAACACTGTTTTAAGTGCCGCTTGCTTCAGATGTTTATAATTTTCATGCTTAAAAATATTTAGCTATAGAAAAATCAATGAATGTCACAGGTCTGACTTCTGTATAATTCCCTTCCATAGAAAGGTGTAATAAAATGCAGTGTATGAAGCTGAATGACGTTAAGACAAGGAAAGGTGCTCTGACCTAATGAGTTGCTGAAAGGTGAAATGGTTTGAAGTGCTCAGCAAGCAAGACATTGCAGTGTCCTGCTTCACAGTTCATTACTGTGTTACTCATGTGGGAAAATGATGGAACTTCCCATGCTGAATGAGTGGAAATGTACAAAAGCAGCAGGTGACTATTGCAATCTGTGCTCCAAAGAGGACTCTAGCAAAGACAGAGGTTTGAATCTGGGAGACACTAGACTTCGGACTCAGCTATATAGCTGCAAATAAAACGTTTTAAGTGTGTTGTAAAGTGCATTATACAAATGTGACACTAGATGGCAACAATGAGCTATGGCAAATTCAATATATTTTTTTCAAAACTTTTTTTTTACAAAAAGCATTTTCATGTTTTTATATGTGTCTGGATTCCACCTTCCTATCTGCAGAAGGTGACAGAGAATAGAAACAGTAGTACTCTCAACTGTGCTCTGAATGAAACTTTCTCTGTGCATGGTAAAAGGCCAAGCATATGAGATATTATTATTTGTATAGCAATATTATGCCCTGTTGAGGGGAGAGGATTATGTGTTATTAAAAAAAAATCCTTTTGCAACTATGCTGGAGTCTTGCATAACTGATGTTTTGGTATTCCTTATCTCTTATGGCATATCAAAGAGAGAGTGGCTAAAAACAATTGTAACACATGTCCTTTTAATTTAAAATGACTCTCTTTGTACCAGGCTCAGCACTAGCATCTGCACTGCATAAACATTTGCTGCAGAAAGCGGGAGAGGTAAGTTAGATTCCTGTCTTTGGGGTCTAAGCACATTAAAATCTATGGCATTCCATCTTCCCCTCTGGTAGCACCAAGCTAGGAGCTCTGAAGGTCATTTGTGTTCTTACATCAACTATAGCAGCAGCAATGTCCCCAATTAGTTTTAAACTCATTCTATAAAAGGACCTTGATGCCCTCATCTTAAATCTGTCAAGCTCTTACAAGATCTTTAAATATTCTTGCATTTAACATACGGTACTATTCAGTTCATGTAGTTTTTGCCACTTTTGTGTGGCCATGTTAAAGGATTTACAGTCTTTCTTACTACTGAGAAATTGAAAGTAACATTTCAGCACACCTGGATTAGTTCAGTCCCTCTTGGAGCACATTCATTCTTGGCAACCTGGTTTTAGTAAGCATGACTGGAAGGAGGCAGATTTAAGAACTGGGGGGGGGGGGGCAGAGGATTGAAATTTGCTACTTCAGAATAAAGTTGTTTGAAGCCTGCACAGATTATTGAAGCAAGACTGCACATGTCTCCATGTACATGAGTGTGGATCGCGGTCTTAATAAGCTTGCATTCTGGAACAGTTCCAGAAAGGGCTAAATGAACAGAACATTTCTGTTCTGTTCAGCTTGATCTTATATAGATTTGAATAGCTAAATCAGGGGTCAGCAACCTTTTTCAGTCGTGGTCCGGTCCACTATACCTCAGACCATGTGGTGGGCTGGACTATATTTTTTTGGGAGGAAATGAACGTATTCCAATGACCCACAAATAACCCAGAGATGCATTTTAAATAAAAGCACACATTCTACTCATGTAAAAACACCAGGCAGGCCCCACAAATAACCCAGAGATGCATTTTAAATAAAAGGACACATTCTACTCAAGTAAAAACATGGTGATTCCCGGACCGCCCATGGTGATTGGGTCGCATCCGGCCCACGGGCCTTAAGTTACCTAGCCCTGAGCTAAATAATGCCCCTTTGCTTTTGCTGTTTGTTAACAAAAGATAGACAGGAAATAAAAGAACAGAGTTGATTCATCTGGAAAGAGTGGCAGGAGCAATTATTTGGTCTGTTAGCCACTCCACCCCCAATCTCAAATGCATTAGTAACATACAGTGTCTTATTACAGAGCTTGAATGCCTAGGAGTAAAGAAAAGAACAGAGAGATGATCAAGAGCTGCTTCAAACAGTACTAGTTTTCTCAATGGAATGTCCTTCTGTGTTGGAAATAGTGTGCAGCTAAGGTCGTAACATGATCATAGAATCATAGAGTTGGAAGGGACCCTGACAATGCAGGAATCTCAACTAAGACATACATGACAGATGGCCTTACAACCTCTGCTTAAAAACCTGCAATAAAGGAGAGTCGACGACCTCCCAAGGGAGTCTATTCCGCTGTTAAACATCTCATGGTGTCAGAAAGTTACCGTATTCCTGATGTTTAGTCAGAATCTCCTTTCTTGTAACTTGAATCCATTTGTTCTGGTCCTTCCCTCTGGAGCAGGAGAAAACAAGCTTGCTCCACCTTCCTGAAGATGGCTTTTTAAACATTTGGAATACATGCAAAAAACAAAAAACAAAAACAAATTTCCTTGGGTAAAGAGATTAGGAAACACAGCTGATTCCATGCCTCAGTAAATCGTTGTGTGATTGTAAATGTGCATGATTTGCTGCAGATGACTACCCTGAAAAAGCATGTCCTTGTTCCTTCTCAACTCATAATATGCATGTAAATGTTGTTTGTGATGCTTATGTCACTGTTTGTTTCCAAGTGCTTTCCATGTAAGAGTTTAGTCATGTTTGAAGCAGACCCAGAGAAGCATGCCTGTACAAATCCATATTACAAAATCCATATTATAATAATCACTTGACTAAAGAGAATGGGTAAATGCTATAAAAGAAATCTAGCTTGATGTCAGGGACTGGCAGGACTCTGACGTGTGTTTGGCAGAGGCTGGGGAACAGGAGAGTGACCTAGGAGAGGGTACCAGTGATTTATGGGGCTTGATGCTGCCTGCAAGGCAGGAGCCAGGGGACAGTAGAGAGTCAGGGCAGTCTGAGACGGAGTTAGGTGTTCCAGATGTGATGGAAGAAGAAGAGGCTGTTCAGCTGACAGACAGGCCAGTAGACTCCCCACTTTCCCCTGCCCCACTGTCTCCTGGAACCAGGAGGGGCTTGAAGCAGGAAGTCTCAGGTTTTGGGGCACAACCCATCGGGGAGGGTATATAAGCTAGCAGGGAGGTGGAGTTTCCCTGTTGCTGCAACTGCTCTGCAGGGCCTAGACATGTGGACAGCTGCCTAGAGGCTAGAAGCATGTGTGCATGTGTATTTGGAACACTGTGGAAGTGGCTGTAAGTGCTTTTCTTGTCATTAAAGAGTTAACTATCAGAAGTCTTCCTTCCATGGCTGGGTAGGGCCAGTTCAAAACTGTTACTTATTCTCTGTAATGTGGCCCCAGTTTATACTTTGAGTGATGTGAGATGCTAAGCATGGTAAAAGTCTTCTCCATCCTCCATGCTGGGAGCTTTCACTTATTGAGACCTTCTACATGAATGCCCTGTTATGTAGATACCTGCTTCACATGTTTCTAACCTTCTATATGCTTTTAAGATGGAGAAATTGGGCAAATGAGTTATCGGTGGAATAGGATACAGAATGTACAGTTGGGGCCATCATACTATTATTACAAGCATTACCAAACCTTAATTTTTGAACCTGGTCATAGAATTGAAATGGGAGAAAGTAAAACAACTTAATTCTTAGTATAAGAGTGAAGGTATTGGGGAATATGTGTTACACTGTGTTTTTAGATGTGCAAACAGATCAAGGCTAACAGTACTGTATTCAGGCTTTCATTTTCTGCTGACAAGTGTTGTGGAACTTGATACAGTTAACTTCTTATGCATAAAAACCTTTCGGAGAAGCTTCCAGCTTGGCAAATGTGTTTAATTTCATACGGTTATACTTGCAAATTTTAAAATAATGTGTTTCTCAACCAATGTCATTTAAAGTGATCTTCCGTCTCGAACTAGAACCTATCGCAAACATTCCAGATGTTCCCACCTTCAATCCTTGGCATCTCCAGGTAAAGCTGGGAAAGACTTGTGTCCAAGAGCCTGAACTGCCACCTACCAGTCAGTGTAGACAATATTGGGCTAGATCAGTGAATGGTCTGACTCTGACAGCATCCTTGGCTTTCACCAACTGAGAGCTGGTGTAGCAAAGTACTGAATCACAAGAGCTGTTAGCAGGGAGGTCCCTGGTTTAAATCTTGCTCTGCCCTGAGTTCACTTGGTGGGCTTAGTTCCCTAAGTCTCAGTCACCCTAGCTGTGAAAGGTAAGGTAGAGAAGAAATTTCTATCTTGACAAGGTTGTTGCAGAGATTATGCATGTGAAGCACTTTAAACAGGTAAAATGTGCTATCTAAATGCTAAGTAGCATTGTAACTCCCTGTTTCTATGAAACTCCAGTGTGTCCTATAATATGTATAAACTTGCATTGTTGCCTGCACCATGGCTCAGTGGAAATGCTTATGCATTTATCCATCAAGATATCTTCTTTGTTCCCATCTCACCAATGTTTTCTTAATATCTGAAGTAATTGAGATTTTCTTTTTTTCTTGAAGCATCTACTGTATATTGAAAAGTCACTTCCCTCCCCTTTCCGCATGTTGTCTTCTCTTGATGCTGTTGTACTCCTTATTAGATATCGGTGTGGACTTTGATATGGTTTCTGAAGTTTTGCTCTCTTGCATTTCCCCTCTCCTTCCTAATTAAGTGGTGTACTGCCTACTGTACATCAAAGGCTGAGCATTTCCTAAAGAGTAACTAGTTAAGCATGAAAGCTAATTGAACACATGACCTAATTATTGGATAGTCTCCAAGCCATTGCTTTCCCTTTATTTCTGCAGGGTTTTTGCTTTTAAAGCTATAGCAAATGCTAATTACTGTTGTAAAAGAAAGGGGGAAATATGCTGGGGAAAATGTTTCCACCAGCCTAATATTCATGGTTTGGAAATGAAATGGCTTTCTTTTCAAAGGTTTCATCATATACCTCCATTCCAATAACTCTCTCCCAAGGTTGACGTTTTGAATTTAGAACATGTAAGATTAAAAACTTTCAGTGCAAGGCTTAGGCAAAGCTCAGCAATTCCCCATATTGGATCACAAGTTTTCTAGTGAAATTTAAAGCTCCCAATATTTGAACTTTCAGTATTCAATCACACATGTATTCAAAAGACTCGTGTTAGCTTTCGAAAACACAGGAACTAGCCTTAGTAAATGCACCATTTCTCTATCCCATTTAAATCAGTGCACCATTTCTATCTCTGTCCACTATTAAGTGTTTAATATCAAATGAACAATTTAGAGTCTTGATTCCTGCCGCATGAGGGTGTAGCAGCATGGAGCATTTGCTATGAGTCCCAGTGGAGCTCTCCTCTCTTAGCATGGCAGTGTAGGATGTGTGCATGTGCCAACCATTACCCCAAATTTTGTGGCCCCACTCAGCCTTCTAGCTCCAGTTAGAATTTCATTTACCCCTGAAGTGCTAATCAGATTCTGTCCTATGCTCTTGATTGGAAAGCGAGCACTGGGTTGGATGGGAAATGAAGTTCAACATTCCATTCTGGCTAATGACTAGCATGATGTGCAAATGTGCCAGCAAGGCTACAGTACAGAGAAGAGCTCCACTGGGGCCTTTGGGTATCTATCTGGTTGTGTGCAGCTAATTCTTTGAAGCAGGGAGGAGCTCTGTGCTCCCCACTCCCTTCTGGAGTGGATGGGAAGATATTGGAAGGTTTCACTTCTAATTCCAAACAATGGCTTAGCATTGTTGTGGGAGTTGGTTCTGAGCACATGGGACAGTAACATGGAAACAACAGTCCCTTGATGGAAAGTGGTGGAGCTGGAGGAGTGAAGGCCTTGGATAGGCATATCTTGAGGTATAAGAGTGGAGAGATAAGGGAGAGGGGAAAGGTATGGAGGGTTTTGAAGATAAGTACAGTGGTACCTCTAGTTATGAACTTAACTCGTTCCAGAGGTCTGTTCTTAACCTGAAACTGTTCTTAACTAGAGGCGTGCTTTCACTAATAGGGCCTCTTGCTGCCACTGTGCCGCCGGCAGACGATTTCCATTCTCATCCTAGGGCAAAGTTCTCAACTCGAGGTAACTTTTCCATGTTAGTGGAGTTTGTAACCTGAAGTGTTTGTAACTCGAGGTACCACTGTACTGGATCTGGGAGCAGACAGGAAACTAGTGTAGAGATTTACCATAAAAATATATGATTGCCAGTGGCCTATAGTGTATGGATTTAAAAGTGGGTTAAACAAACTCATGGAGAACAGGCCGAAAAAATGGCGAAGATGGCTTTTTTACTGGAAACAAATCATGGGATGGAGCGATGCAGTGACTTTTTGAAACTGTGGGATAACAGCTTCTCCCAAGACATGACGGGAACCACCAACGGTTGCAGGAATAAAGGATGGGGAAATATCATGGGGGGAAATTGTCATGTGCAGGAAAGAATTAGGATTACAGCTAAAGTTCCTCACTTGAAACTTTATAAATTACCTATTAGACCAACACGAATTGAAATCACAAGATGGTAGCTGTTATATAAGGGATTATTATATCTGAATGGAATGGAAATTTTGGAATGCAGAAAAAATGAAGAAGAATGAACTAATCAACTATAGCATGTGAGGGGACCAGTTTAATTAAATTGTATAATTTGACATTTGAATAACTGGCATTAATAATAATATTAATTGGATAAAATTGGTATTGTTATAATGAGGCTGTTATTGGAATGATATCGGAATACACACACACATATACACATATATATTGATTTTTTGATGGTGATGAGCCAGGATAGCTAAATGGAACACACACATCCAATTTAATAGCAAGATCTTAATATATTGACATTTTTAGTACTATTTCTCTGGTACTATTTATAATTCTTAACAAAGTTAGCTGAAGCAGGGTTTCTCTCCCCCCCCCCCCCCGCATGGTAATATAGTGAGGTGCTTAGAGAGCATTTGTGTTTTCTCATTTGTGAAAAAGAAAGTATATGCTAGAAGGGGGCGAGGGACACACACACAAACGAAAATGTTAAATGTGCACTGAGAAGCACTGCCTAAAATGTAGAACTAGAAATCTTGCAATATAGGCATGCTTTCATATCAAAAAAAGAGGAAAGCATTTCTGGAGGGTTTATTGGAAAGAGCTGGACAAGAGTGAAATATAGCCATTGGGGTGTTGTGTGCTGTTTTTCAGGCATTCTACAGCAATGATATGACATCTTAGAACCAAACCAAAAAAGCTTGCAAAATCATTTTAATGGGAAAATCCTCTTGGTCTTGCTGTCCTGCTGACAAATGCAAGCACTGCAGGCAAAGTGACCTTGAGATGGAAGAGTCTGGGGCAAAGAGGAAGTTGGTGCCAAAGTCTAAAAGGCCAGAGCGACCAATAACCACAAGTCATTGTTCTCCAGGCTGGAAAGGAGTTTTGTTTGGGGTTAGCTTTTCTGGTTTAAAGAATTGAGTATTCTTGTTAGAATTTGAAAGCTCCATATAAGGGAACTTGGGAGGCAAGCATAATAGCATTTAAAAGGCACTTAACATAAACCACTAAAGTAGTTATTGGATACTCAGAACTGACCCATCTATATCTTGCAGGTGCTTTCCCTTTGGATAAAACAGCTGAATCATTACAGTGCTGAGGTTTTGAAATTCTCCAGAGTTATTTCTTAATAAAAGCTGAGGTCAAGATTGCATATATAGTACAGGTAACAGTTTTATATTTGTTGTCCAGCTGCTGGAACCCACAGGAGGGGAGAATGATTTTGTGCCCTGTGTTCTGCTTGCTGGTTCCCCACAGGCATCTAGTTGGCCACTGTGAGAACAGGATGCCGATATGATGGGCTATTCTTATGTTTTCTTCAACCATTTAGGCTACACACAATTACATTTGCTTTCTGGGCCAGTCTATGGGAGTCTTCACAGCTTAGCTAGCATGGGGGTACGTGGGACATGTTTATTCTAAGAACAACTTCCAGAGACATATTAGTCCGCTGCAGCAGAAGCAAAGAGTCTTGAAGCACCTTGAGGACTAGCAAATTTATTTTGATACTGTATAAGGTTTCATGGGGCACAGTTCATTTCATCAGATACATTGGCTGAAGTGGACTCTAGTCCACAAATGCTTAAACCATAACAACTATGTTTTGTCTTTAATGTACTTCAAGTAGTCATTCTTAAGGTCCTTCAAAAAAATTTATCCAGGGTAAGCAATAGGTTTCGCCCTGCCTTCTTGCAATAGGAATCAAGTAGTTTGTTGTTTTTTAACCCATAAAGCCCTAAAGAGTGGATTGTCTTCAGAGAAGGCATAATCAGGCTAGAGTAACCATTATTTATTGTACAGTACTGTCTTCTGTCATAAAATTTGGTAATGTAAATCACAGTTTCCACTATGTACTGGGTACGTGAAATACTCATTTCTACTGATCTTGAGATTCTGTTTTTGTTGACCAAAGGTTGATTTAAATGTGTAAGTGGGAGGCTGCTGAGTTAAGGACCCAAGATTTCATTGTAATAAATTGCCTCATTATAAAGCTGCTAATGTGTTGTTTTTAGTGGTCCAGGACAGTGATGGATTGATAGCCAATTAAGATTTTGAGCTGAGAGGGCATATTTGCACTTGTGAAGACATGTGGAAAGGCTTAATTTCAGAAGAATGTAGTGAAAGGGTTAAGTAGTTTAAATCCGATCCACATTTTCCTGTAGTTATACTCCAGCCTCTTGTGTTTTTAAACACTTTTGCTTTGTGGCAAAAGAAGGTATCAAAGCAAACTGTGGGTGAAATATGTTTTTGGTGTGGAGCTACTCTGACTGTGACTTGTGTGTGTAATAGGCAACTAGG
This sequence comes from Lacerta agilis, assembly GCF_009819535.1. Classification (NCBI taxonomy): domain Eukaryota; kingdom Metazoa; phylum Chordata; class Lepidosauria; order Squamata; family Lacertidae; genus Lacerta; species Lacerta agilis. Next base: position 26,547,808 of record NC_046313.1, on the reverse strand, counting down.
GTAAATGAAGCTAAATACTGCTCAAATAGGAATTGGGTTCAGCACTAGAAGCTATGTGTCTCTTTGATGCTGTGGAAAATCCCAGCTAGGTGTGCAGCTGATTCTTGTGTGTGTTTACTCAGAAATTAAGCCCCACTCAGCACAAGGGATTCTCCCCACAGAAAGTGTGAATGCCTTTCCTAACTACTGTGCTTTATAGTGGGTTATGACCTGATCCAAGGTGGATTACAACAGGGGGTTGGACTGGATGGCCCTTGTGGTCTCTTCCAACTCTATGATTCTAGGAGCAGTACCAATATGCAAATATATGGCAAAAGATTAAGCAATGGACCCCCAAATTCATGTTTGGGTCCTCGGTCTGAATAGGTTGAATATACCGTTTTTAGAGAACTGATGAGCTCACTTAACCCAACCCTTACCCTAGAACTTGCCAAGCTGTTGCAACTGAGCCAGTTATGACCAGTGTCCATTCAGCTTTCCCCCAAAAGTTCTCTATAACCTTTCAGGATAATGCATATTTTGAGAGTTATGAAAGCTGACCTAAAATTCTGCTGTTACTCATACCTTGTGATTATTTATTTATTTAATTCCAACAATTTATATACCACTTAATTCCAATAGTTTGTATGTGGTATGCAGAAAATACAATATAGAAAAGGTAAAAATATGTTAAAACTATATGATCAAACTTCAGTTAGAATGCCTGCTGGAAGAAAAACAATCTTCAGTAGGCTGCAGAAATCGGGGGCCTGTCTGACCTCAACTAGAAGGGAATTCTGTAACATTGGGCCCAATACTGAATGTAGCCCCCCCCCCCCAATATTTTGTCTGAACTAATATTGCACAGAGTATCCGAGGGGTGGGGTGGGGGGAGAGCCATGTCAGGTCAAATACTTAGTCACTCAAGGCTTTAAAAATTGATTGCATTAATAGCTGTTGCTATGTTTTCATCCGCTGAATTCTTTTAGCACATTGAAAGTATAGTTTATCAGGCTCTGCTGTCTTGGATTCCTTTCAAACCTCCAGTAACATTAGTCACCACTTTCGTGTACTGACCTCTGAAGTCTTACCTAATGTTTATGCTGTTTTCTACTAATCTAATTCAGAAAATGGAAGAAAAGTTTGCACTGAATCATTCAACTTCCTTTGCTTTAATAGCTCGTGAGACCCACAGTTTCCTCTGTTACCCTCTTTTGTGTTGGGGGGGGGGATATTTGAAGAATATAATTCCCCCCCCTCTCCTGTCGCCACCACCAAGTTTGTTTCTTGTTTTTTCCGACATCAGTAATGTGCTTTTGTCTTTAAACTTCATCCAGCCTTTGTCATTCTTTCTTCTGCAGTATTGCAATGTATGAGCACTGGCTGCCCACTTCCTGCTGAGCCAGGTTCAGGGTCCTTGTTGTTGTTCAGTCATTCAGTCGTGTCCGACTCTTCGTGACCCCATGGACCAGAGCACGCCAGGCACGCCTGTCCTTCACTGCCTCCCGCAGTTTGACCAAACTCATGTTAGTAGCTTCGAAAACACTGTCCAACCATCTTATCCTCTGTCGTCCCCTTCTCCTTGTGCCCTCCATCTTTCCCAACATCAGGGTCTTTTCCAGGGAGTCTTCTCTTCTCATGAGGTGGCCAAAGTACTGGAGCCTCAACTTCAGGATCTGTCCTTCTAGTGAGCACTCAGGGCCGATTTCCTTGAGAATGGATAGGTTTGATCTTCTTGCAGTCCATGGGACTCTCAAGAGTCTACTCCAGCACCATAATTCAAAAGCATCAATTCTTCAGCGATCAGCCTTCTTGATGGTCCAGCTCTCACTTCCGTACATTACTACTGGGAAACCCATAGCTTTAACTATACGGACCTTTGTCGGCAAGGTGATGTCTTTAATTTGCAAAGCCCTAAGAAACTTAGGTCCAGGGCACCTCAGGGACTACCTAAACCCTTCTATCCCAGCCTCATCACTGAGATCATCTGCAGGATTTTTATTGGTTGTCCCCTGAGCTGGCAAGGCTTATTTGACATCAACACGAAGTAGAGCCTTTAGTGTAATAGGCCCAGTTCTGTGGACTGCTCTGCCAGTTGAGGATCAGTAAACACCTTTAAACACCTGCTGAAAACATTTCCATTCTGGCACACTTACACAAGCATCTTTCCATAATAATTAGTTTAGGATCTCTGGTTTATTTTGATTTTTTGTTGAAATAATTTGTACTGGGTTTTCAATAATAAGTAAATACATAAGCAGAGGAAGTTATCTGTTCAATAAAGTACGTTGATACAACTGCAGTGCATCAATTATACTTCCCTCACTCAGCAAACAAACATATACAGATAAACCACTATAGCAAAGAAACAAATAAAATAATTGAAACAAAACGGTAGATTCCCCCTCCCTCACCCTGCTACCAACAGATCCTTTGAAAGCCCTGCTACTCCTCAGCAGATAAGTGTAGCAAAGAAATAACAATTTACATACAAATCACAATGCATGCCAAAATGCATGTATCAAAAGAGCCACTTACTTCAAGACATCCAAACCATCATATAATGTGAAAGAGGAGATAAATCATTAGTTTTAGCAGCAACAAAGGTAATAAAATCATATCACTCTCCTACAAAGTAATCATTCTTTGCTTGTCTCCTAATTACGTTCAATTTATTTGTACCAGTACATTTTCCCACTATAGCTAACCTCAAGATCTTCCCATACAGCTCTGATTTTTTATTTGTATGTGTTTTTAGTATATAGAGATAATAATGTAAAATGCTTTGGTATTTTATTTGCTACTAGCTGGCCCTGCCATGCGTTGCTGTTGCTATGTGTGTGAAATCAGGAAGAAAGGATTAAGGTAGTTGATGTTTCAAAGTTTAATAATTTTCCAATACTTTTTGATAGAGATTTTGAAGAAAGGATAGAGACAGTTTAAGGTAGTACTTTGTAGAATATTATACTTGTTGGTAGACAATGTTTTTTTGTTTTTCCATTGTTTGTTAAGATATGGAGATTTTCTGCTTTTCCAACTCTCGAACATGCAACATACAGTTGTCCAAGTGAGAAGCAATTTGTCTGTAGGTCCAATCCGCAGAATGTCAAAGATTGTCCTTGAGATTTGTTGATTGTTATGGCAAACGCTAATCGAATAGGGAACTGTAAGGAGGGGAAGGGAGTGGAGGCCCAGGCTGCCTTTTGTTGCGGCGGTGGTGGTTGCGGCGTGTGCGGCGGGGTTTGCCAAGAGTGTTGAGGTTTGGCCTGTAGGAGGAGGAGGAGTTGGTGAGGGCGACGGCGGAATTCGGCAGGGGGAAGCATTTGTAGCTGCAGTACCAGTATAGCCGTTGCTATAAGGCGATGTTTCGTTACGTCTCCTGTTGGTTCTTTTCCGAGCATGCCCGGCAGGGTCTGCTGGCTGAGTTTTGAGGTCCAAAAAAGGGGTTTTTACCTTGCGTAGGTGTGACATTTGTATACCCCATGTAGCTAGGAACACTCCCATAGTGGCATGTGGCGGCGTGTACAAATTTCATCGCTGTCGCTCAAGCGGTTTCGGTGAAAAGTGGAAACCAATGGACATGGACAGTTTACATTTTTATATATATAGATAGTGGTATATAAATATTTTTGTAAATAAAATAATTTCCCAGTTTTATCACTTTTGCATTTTACAGATTGCTAACACAGCTATTGTGGAATTTCTAGGACTGATGATAAGGTGCATTTTTTGAAGCAAATTCTAATTAGAAGTGTTCCTTGGTGGGGGCTGGTTCATCTTTTAGTCTAAGGAGGAAAAAATGACTCCCCGGTGAGCTATGTGTCTGCATCAAGCTGCATGCAGTCTCACAGCCTGAACTGAATCTACAGTACTGATGAGTTTACATTCAGGAAATGAGGAGCCACATGTAGCCTGAAACTTTAAAGAGCTCTTAAAATAGAAAAATAAAAGAGGAAGGGTAAAATGTCACAGCTGCATGGCAATTATGCAGTGTACTGACTAAGAAGGTTTTAAAGTTGTGTCCTGGTGTGTACTTAAAATCCTGTTACGGTGTTTCATGTTATATATCCCTCCAAGGGTCCCAAATGTCTTAGGAACTAAAGAACAATGAGACGGGAGAAGTAGATTCTGTAGTTTGTCCTCCTGCTTGATTAAAAAGAAAGAAATATATTTATTGTGTCAGGCCTTGGAAAATTGCTTTGCTTACCAGAAGTAGAAAGGTGGGATTTGAGGGTAGCTAAGGAGAAAGGTGCAGAATCTGTTAGCTGAAGCCATACCATAGTAAACCTGGCAATAGCTCCTGACAATTCTGCATGTGATAAGGATTTTACAAACATGAATGGAATTATATAACATAATATTGCTTTGCTCCTTTGTTCTTCCATATCACAAAAAAGACAAAAAATAGTTGCTAAGAAAAGAGAAATTTATCATATTTGGGATGAGGATTATTGGAAGTGCCTTATTGCATGTACCATCCAGGTAACATCTATTTGTACTTTTGAATCTGAGTAAGATAAAGCAATTTATTTTTCTGCAGTCACATGTGCTTTATGTCCGTTTTCCTCCTGTAAATGGCAGTAAATAAGAGCTCAATTTGAATTGTTTGCACTCCTAATAAGAATCTGTAGGTGATGCCTACATAAACTCATCACATTGTTGATGTTCACAGATATAATGACTGAGACTTGGAGGTAAACTGATTAAATTTTAAGTCTACTGCTACTGAGTTACTTGGTACACACTGCCTATTGACTTACTACCTCTTTAGCCCAATTGATCTTTTGGCATTGATAAAACAATAGCATGGTATTGCCTAAAAATTACTCTGTGTTCACATGTATTCAAATTTCAGGCCATATATGGCTTCAAAATGTGATGGTAATCCTTGTAGGACTTATGGGTAGCACAAATAAAACATTTTGGGGGGATCTACAAGCTTTCCCGTATTGTTGCAGATTCTTAGGAATAATTTGTTCCTGCAAGAATATCCTTCGCTCATAGAGGGAGAAATTTGTCATATCAAATGATCACTTCAGACTTGGATTCAGAGGTCCTTTGTATGGGCATCAGCCCAGGTCTTAATGAACTTTCCTTAACCCTTTCAATGTTGCAAATATGGTTTGTGAACTAAATAAATGGTTTTCAGCCATGCTATCAAATCTAGACCTTGAATTCTTGAGATACAGGAATTGCAGCGTCTTTCAAGATAGAGCAGATGAATTCTTAACACAGTGACTGCTATCAGAAGTTATTTTTTTAAAATAAGGTTAGGGTATTACATTAAATACTTTAAGATGATATGTTGTTGTTGTTGTTCAGTCGTTCAGTCGTGTCCGACTCTTCGTGACCCCATGGACCAGAGCACGCCAGGCATGCCTATCCTTCACTGCCTCTCGCAGTTTGGCCAAACTCATGTTAGTAGCTTCGAGAACACTGTCCAACCATCTCATCCTCTGTCGTCCCCTTCTCCTTGTGCCCTCCATCTTTCCCAACATTAAGATGATATACAGTAGCCAAAAAGCTATGTGTGCTACCCTCCATATAGATTACTTATTGTTTCCCATTGGATTTTGCATCAGACAGTAATAGGCTGTCTGTTCAGTCCTACATGTGTCTTTAGCATTTCTTCAAAGCTGATGCATGTTCAAAGCCCTTTAAGCTCTTTAAAGGTAAAGGTACCCCTGACCGTTAGGTCCAGTCGCGGACGACTCTGGGGTTGCGGCGCTCATCTCGCTCTATAGGCTGAAGGAGCTGGCGTTTGTCCGCAGAAGCTTCTAGGTCATGTGGCCAGCATGACTAAGCCACTTCTGGTGAACCAGAGCTGCACACAGTAATGCCATTTACCTTTCCGCTGGAGCGGTACCTGTTTATCTACTTGCACTTTGATGTGCTTTCGAACTGCTAGGTTGGCAGGAGCTGGGACCGAACAACGGGAGCTCAACCTGTTGCGGGGATTTGAACTGCCAACCTTCCGATCGGCAAGCCCCAGGCTCTGTGGTTTAGACCACAGCGCCACCCGCGTCCCTTAAGCTCTTTACTGGAGAGCAAAAAAGGAGGCCCTGCACAACACTTCTAGAAATTAAATATCAATAAAGCACTTTGAGAATCTTGAATTCTGAAAGAGCAGAACAAAGCTTGAACTATTTGTACAGCTCTGCATATAAGCACAAGCCTGATAATCATTGGCAACAAGGAATCACATGTAAGCAAGTTCATGGACTGCTACACAGGTGAATGAATGAGATTTTGGAGAAGTGGTGGAACATTCTGCCCCTTCCACTGCACCCAGCACAGAAACCAGATGGGTTTCATGCTCAACAGAGAAATGCAGCTTCAGCTTCAGCCTCTGCTCTGCCAGCCCTCAGCTATAACTTTTGTGGGCTCATCTACAAGCCTGATTTAATGAAGCATGTCGTAACTGTAATATCCAAATCACTGTAGAGTGGCAGCACTTTATTCATTTTTCTGTTGGTGGGAAAGGGCAGTTGTATGGGTCTTAAGGTGTTTCTGAGTCAATAGCCAAATGCAATTGGTACAAATATTCAGTTTGATTGTATAGTGAAGTGGAAGCAAGTTCCTTTACTGTTCTTTGGAAGAATAACTTAAAAGTAGTGAGTTAATGAGAACTGGCTCTTATAGTCCATCACAAGATGCTATTAAGCAAGATTGGTCCGATTGATGAGTGTTCCCTATACTTTAAAATAGTGCATTAATGACTTGGATTTTTTAATGAAAGTTTGAGTAGCCAGAATTGTCTTAGTAGATATCTGAATTTAGTTACTAAATTATCCTCACATTCATAGACAAAGTCATCCAAAAAAAAAGACATCTGTGAAGGTTATAGGGTAAACTTTTGGTAGAGGTTTGGCTGAAATGGTAGAATTTGCTATGGTTTGCCTACAGTTTGGACTAGGAGTGTTTAAAATGGTGTATCTGAAGAAGTGTGCATGCACACGAAAGCTCATACCAAGAACAAACTTAGTTGGTCTCTAAGGTGCTACTGGAAGGATTATTTTATTTTATATTTTGTTTTGACTATGGCAAACCAACATGGCTACCTACCTGTAACTGAAACCTCATAGATAGTATAACATTTGTATGCCCAAGAGTCAATTGAAATGTCTATTTGAAACAAAGAAGGAAAAATAGACAATGGGAGAAAACAAAACATCAGAGGAGGCAACAATGCGAGACAAGGAAGGAGTCCTTTGAAGATGTTCAAATAAATTTGTCGTGATGCACAATGTTTGAAGGGACAGCTATAAAAGCAAGCATTTAGACAGATCTTTAAAACAAAAACTTGTAAAATTTATGTCATTATAACAGATGGTTATCATTTATACTAATCTTTGTATTAATAATATTACAGATTAAATCAGTAACATTTTTTCCAAAGTAAAGGTTACACATCCTAAAGATTATTAAGACCACAGAGGGGGGAAATGCATAGTATTACATTTAATTTATACCTTGGATTATATAGAACATTCTTTTTCTATTTCTGGGAACACCAGACACCATGCCATGTAACAAATTGCATTTGAAAGCTACAGCTTCCTGACCTTCAAAAGTAGTTTGATGTTTGTGATCTTTGAGAAATACAAGCAGACTGACTTGTGAGTCCTGGCAAGATGGAGGCACTGTGGGTGAGCAATTCCCAAGTCCAAATAATTGATCAGCTGCTTGCTTTCATTGGGGTCTTGTTCTCCTGAAAGAACAGGTTTGTAGGCTGGGGTGCACCTGGATGCATCTTTGTCACAGGTGATCTCTGTGTCTAGAAATGCCTGTTACCAGTTTGGAGGTTCTCTGGATTGGTTTAACCTGGCCAGCTATTTATTGTCCATCTACTGAAGGCATCCCCAACCTGTGGCCCTCCAGATGTTTTGGCCTACAACTCCCATGATCCCTGGCTAGCAGGACCAGTGGTCAGGGATGATGGGAATTGTAGTCCAAAACACCTGGAGGGCCGAAGGTTGGGGATCTACTGGTAAGCTTTGTATTGGATTCTGCACTCTTATGTGGGATTGTCCTTGAGATGACCTGGAAGCTTCAGCTAGTGCACAGTGTGGTGACTTGAATGCTCACTGTGGCAAAATATCACCATTATTTTATGTTGCTTTTGAAAGAATTATGCTCACTGTCGAACAGAAATGTTTGTAAGAAAAGCTATCCCAGTGAACTTGTGCCCACTAGACAAAGCATTTGTTTCTAGGAGCGGTCGTAGTAAAGAATCTAAACCCTTTAAAAGAGGGATTCAGTTGACTAGTTACCTTTTGTTCTTTTACTTTCTCTTGAGCCAGTGTTGATTAAGTATATACATGTCATGACTAAGCAGTGAGGGGAAGGTCATGGAACTGCATTGGATTCTGCTGTGCAAACATCTTTACTGTTTCTCCTACGTACTGTAGTATAATCAATGTTTCTGAGTTAGAGAATATATCCTTACAACAAAAGTGCCTCCTTGCCTGCTTCTGTTCTATAACCATGATGTTCTGTGTGCCTAGTGAAGGGGAAAAAATCCAAAGCATTTATTTCCATTGCTCCTTCTAATTTTCACTCTCTTGGATAATTAGCTTGAACTCATTTAAGCAAGATTTCCCTCTGGCTTTGGAGTCTCTGAAGGGGTGATCTAAAGAGAATTCACAGCCATACAGAAAAAGAAACTTGGTTTATTTCGTACAAATGTAGATTAATTTAAACTGTAATGTGAGATGATTGGAAGATATAACAAGTAGTAAATTTGCCTGCCTCATCCCTCAGGCAGCTACAGTTTAACTCTATAATCTGTCTTACCTACATATCTCAGTTAAACATGCAAGAAGGCATAAAATAATTGATGATTATTACCTGTATCAGTAGTATTAAAGGAAAATTGTCTCCCTTAAATTAAGAAGAATTTGCTACTTATAGATTGTACTAGCTGGCCCGGTCACGCCTTGCTGTGGCTCTCCCCCCCACCCCCATTTTCGCCTGGTTTCCCACAGCTTATCCCCACGAACTTCTGTGTGCCCCATTTCAGTCTTCCCTCCCCCCCGTTCTTGCCTGGTTTCCCACACGTTATCCCGATGAACTTAAGCCTGCCTCCTCTCAGTCTTTCCCTCCTGCTTTCGCCTGGTTTCCCACAGCTTATCCTGATGAACTTCTGCCTGCCTTCTCTCAGTCTCTCCCCCCCCCCCCGTTTTCATCTTCCTCCAATCAAGCGACGTGATTTGTTCCCCTCCCCTGCAATCTCCATGGTCACTCCGAAACTCTGTTGATCTCCTACCTCCCTTCTCTCCGGTTCCCCCCCCCCCCCGGTTTTGCCTGGCTCTCCACAGGTTGTTCTGTTGAACTCCTGTGCTGTGATTTGTTCCGTCACCTCCGCACTCTCATGTCTGTTGCTCACTGTTTTAAAATGGGAATTGGCCGAGCCTGAGGCAAGGAGTTGTTATGGCGGTGGTAGCTAAAGGTTGATTTGGCCCCTCCCCCGCCAACAGCCTATTGGCTGAGGCGGCCTCAAGTTCTGCTCCCCCTCCCACCCTCTTCTGAAGTCTGTTGTTGTAAAGCGTGTGTTCCTTTGATGTCCACTGGAGGGCGCTGTTTTTTGCACAAATTCACGGATTTACCTGGGAAAGGTGTGATATTTTTGCAATCTACGTACCTAAGAAGCTTCCCATATGGCCAAGGAATGTTGTGTCCAAATTTGAAGGCAACCGTTCAAGCGGTTACGGAGCAAGGCCTTCGCATCCGTGCACCCATCTTGAACATTTTTATATACAGTATATAGATAAAGCTTTTTTGAAGTTCCACTTGTTTGAATTGTGTTAATACTTCTGGACTTGCATATTCAACTCTCCCTTCCCCCATTACTAAATTTAGAACTTAGTTTCATGTTTAGTCTCTTTTTGGAATGCTTTGGTATTGCACATAATTACTAATAGTATAATATTTATCTGTGTATGTTATTTCTAAACTGGCAATTATAGCACTTCTAATGCTGAGCTATAATTGCTGTTTCTGCATCAGAATTCATAATAGGCTCTCTAGTCAAATGGCAACATACCAGGCACAGTATTAAATTGGCTAATGTAGAGCATTTTCTGTAAAGATTTATTTCTATTTTTGTGCCCCATTAACTATTTATTTCAACCCTATGAAATTATATAGTGAGAATAATGACACTTTCCAAGAGCTGTTAGAAAGCACTAATAATATAAACTCATGAAAATGTGAATGAAATATTACTTAAATGATGATGTGTCTCACTGTGGCCACAGCAAGGAAAGTTTTTCTGCTCTCTAGGGAAAGGGTGCTGACTCAAGTTCTATTTATTTGTTTTATTAAGGGACAACCTGATGACTTGTTTTCACTAAAAGTTATGCATTATGATGAATTATTAGTAATGAAGGGGATGATTGGCAATGTTTAATGATGCTGAAGTGATAGCGGGGAGTTTAATAATTTTTGATGCATAAATTAAAAGTTTTTTCTATAACGAATTGAAGATAAAATATAAGGGGGTAGGGTAAAACTGTGTATGAATAATAATAATAATAATAATAATACCCCACCCATCTGGCTGGGTTTCCCCAGCCACTCTGGGCAGCTCCCAGCAGAAGAGTAAAAACACAATCAAACGTCAAACATTAAAAACTTCCCAAAACAGGGATATGGTTGTGTCAGTTATCTGATCCTATATGGTAAAGCACAAAGCATATTCAAGAATGCAGGGTGAATTGCTTGCTTGTGGATGTTGACTGACACCTACATAGCCTGGTAGATAGTGTTGGGACGAGTCAGAGGTCATGGTGCATGTTGGCACCATTGGCATGGGGAAATGTGTAGCTGTGAGGAAGCAAAATTTAGGTTGCTAGGAAGGACATTGAAGGCCAGGACCTCCAAGGTAGCTTTCTCTGAAATGCTCCCAGTTCCATGTGCAGGGCCAGCTACACAGGCGCAGCTTTGTAGTCTGAGTGCATGGATGAGACAATGGTGTCTGGAAGAGGGGTTTGGATGTGTTAGGCATTGGGGACATCCTGTGGCAAGCCAGGCTTTACTAATGGAATGGGCTCCACTTGAACAAAGATGGAGCCAGACTGTTGGCATTTAAAGTGTTAAAAGGTGGTAGAGCAACTTTTAAACTGATCGGGGGTGGGGGTGGTGGAAGCCGACAGGAGCTGAGGAGGGTCCCTTTCGGAACAAAGTTCTCCTCTGGGATGAGAGTGATAAAACTCATGAAACTTAAAATAGGGAAGCGTAGAACTAGGCATGGTGAACAGTGTTAGAAACTGAGATATGAAAGCTAGGAGCTAAATGGCACCTTACTTCAGCATGAAAATGCTTAGAATTTTAGTGTAGCCTAAGTTCCATTGCTTTCACTGGGGCTTAGTGCATGTGCTCAGACTTGCAGCCCTCAGAAACCGTTTAAAAATTTAGTAATCTCAGTACATTATTTATTGAAATGCTGCTAAAAACAACAACCCTACAGCAAAGGGCTCAATCCAGCCAAGCTAATCACCTGCATTAACTTCAGTGGGAGTGTTAAGCTTAAATCTCTTTCCATTGAAATAACTGGAACTTAAAAATGCTTCACGGTTTTGTATTTGCAATGTGGTGAAAATTTTAATACTTCTGTTGTGATCTAAACTAGCAGTTATCCCGCCCCCTGCCCAATATGCAGGTTTCCTTGTTGTAAAAGGATTTAGATTCATGTTAGAATAACATTACTGGCAGAATTTCCAGTTCTAAACCTACGCATGTATTTTAAGTATATAAACGAACAAATTTGTGTGACTTGCAAGTTTTAGTTTTGTATAAATGTGTTTATGGAATCTTGCAGTGAAGCTGCATCAGCCCATTGGTGTGTTTAGCTAGTAATTACTCTTTTACCTGGCAGCAGCTTTTCAGAGTCTCAGGCATTATTATTTTTTGCCAATTGTCCCTGCAGTTCTTTTGAACCGCAGATGTCAGAGACTGAGCCTTGTTCACGTGAAGCTTGTACAGTGGACGCTCGGGTTGCAAATGTGATCTGTGCGGGAGGAGTGTTTGCAACCCGTGCCGCTGTGTCTGTGCACACACGTGACGCAATTCAGCGCTTCTGCACATGTGCAAAGGGCGATTCAGCGCTTCTGCGCATGCGTGAGCACCAAAACCCAGAAGTAACCCATTCCGGTACTTCTGAGTTTGGCGCGTTCGTATCCTGCAGCGAGCGCAACCCACAGCGAGTGCAAACCTGAGTTATGACTGTAATCTGTTTACGGGGAGCCTTGACTTTTGCCCGATTGGGAGTTACTTCAGTTACAATAGTGACTTTCTCCAAACATTTCCTGTAACTTTATGGAAGTGAAAGTTCCATCTGCTTTTTTGCATTATTGCCCAACAATGATTTGGAAATATCTTCTTGGGACAAGAATCCAAATTCAGTGAAAATCTTCTTTGAGTTGCTGGATGGGAAGCTGACAAAACACAAAATGCTACGGACAGTTTCTGAGAACAAAGGTTTTCATTACTTTTGGATTGTTTCATTTTATTTTAGTTGTTCTTTGGGGCCGTTCTCCTGTTTCTGGTTAAAGCTTTAGACAGGGACATGAGGCACCCCTCCTCTTGGCTAGATTTTTCTTGCATCTAGTATAGGTTCCAGTGGTGGGTTAGTTCCTTCTTCCTCTTTTGAAAACTGTGAAGAAGACATTCTATTACCTCTCTTTTGTCTTAGGTGTGTCTGACAGGAAAACTCCACCCCCCCCGGTGGTGTAATTCACCCAATACAATTCTTGGCTGGCTTTTTAAAAAAGTATTTTTATTAAAGATTTCTTGATTTACAAAAGTACCAGTATGTGCAATGTCTCTCTCTCATATTTTTTTACATGTATCATTTTTACAAATCAGTTTCATTTGTTGAGACATTGGGAAGGGAAAAAAGGGGGGGAGATGGACAGGGGTGGGAGGATGGGTGGGGGTGGGATCGGGTGATGATGTTTCTGTTTTACTTAATATATGTAGGGTTTGATGTCGGCATTGCTTGTGCAGGTTCTCTTTTGTTCACTTGTGTTCCTTTGGTGGTGAGAGAGGTTGGGGTTGGCCTTGGGTGTGGTTGTTCATTTGTGATTGGCTGTGGTGGTCTTTGTCTTCATGTGTGAGTGGGGTGGGTGGGTGTTTTGGATCAGGTTAGCCATATTGATTTGTATGCTGTTGGTAGATTTTTGTCATTGTCTTGTTGGGTTGTGTGTGTGATAGAGGGGAGCCATACTGGGGTGAAGGTGTCTTCTTCTATTTGTCCCTGTGTCAGTTTCAGCTTATTGGTTAATTTTTCCAGTAAGGCTGTTTCCCGTACTATTTGGTACCATTGGTCCATGCTTACTCCTGACAGGTCTCTCTAGTGTCTGGTTATGATGTTCCTGGTTGCTGAAAGTAGGTGGATTATGAGTTCTTTGTGGTGTAAGTGGGCATTATTGTCTTGAAAGATTTCTGGGGTGATTTCTAATACTTGCTTGGTAATTTTATTCTGGGGTGATTTCTAATACTTGCTTGATTATTTTACATATTTCTCGTAAGGTTGTCCAGAATAATTGGATTTTGGGGTCTTGGCTGGCTTTTAACACTGCCCCCCCCCCAAAGAACTGTAGCACAGTAAGTCACTTTCAAGGTATGGCACAGCTGTGGGAACAAAGTCTCTTCAACAAATGGCCATGGCTTTTTGCCTCATCTTCCAGTGAATTGTATTCTGTTTGCTGAATATTCACAAAGGCAGCATGCAAGGATGTATTCTTGTATAAGCTTTTTCGAAAAGAACCCTGACCACTGCAAGGAACTTCTGTGTTGCCTCCATAAATTGAACAGAATAAGGCATTCAGAGATGCTTCCAGTGGTGTCTTTAATCTTGTCTCAGAATGACATGGTGCATTAAAGATGTTGTATGTCCAAAGAAAATAGTATTGCAAGAAAACCCAAGGCTTGTAGGAGCCAACAAAGGTTTCCCTAGAAGCCTCAGTTACAGGTCTGGTGCCAGGGGTTGCCATTGTGGAGCACTTCCTGAGGCCAGTATCCCTAGTGTGGGAACAGTGGGAACAGCAAGGAAAACTTGCCTTGCCTACCTTTTTGGGTTCAGTGTTGCAGATTGGGTCCAAAGAGGGTAATTAAACAGGAAGTGAAAACAGTGACAGGTAGGATGTGAGTGAGAGGGGCATTGAGAAGCTGGTGTGACTCAAATAATTTGAGTTAAGCATTATAGCCAAAACTTATATTCATAAGGCTATACCGAAGGGACTCCATGCACACTGCCCAGGCTTGCACCCCAGAGAGGTCAATTTGGTGCTGCTAACATGGCAAAAGCAACATGGGAGGCAGCAGTTACAAGTTACCCATCTCAGCAGTCAGAGCAGGCGCTGTGATTCTCCAGTGGCTTGACTTCACCCCCAGAGGCGCACTCCACTGTCTCTCAAGACGGATGCCAGCAACAATACCCAAGTATATGTGTAACATGAGTCTCTCTCCCTCTCTTTGATACAAATCCCTCAGAGGATGCAAGGAAGGCATCCTTAGCACCAAAAGATGCTACCCAGGTTATATTCATCTGAGATATTAGATAAGAACTTGGATGTACCTTCAAGTCATATCTCCTGTTGTGAGCTATTCATCATTTCCTGCTTAGTCATTGTGAGCTCAAACTAGCACTGAGTTGAGAATTCCTCTCCACCTTTGCAGCCCCCTTTGCATGCTGTGAAAATGGGTAAACACTTCAAAGCATTTTGTGTGGGTGAGAGAAATGCTTAAGAATTTCAGAATATCTCACTGGGAGGCAAGGGGTGCTGGCTGTTCCACCCTTTTCTGTTTTTAAACTTCATTATACTGCTTCCATAAACAGTGGTCATGTGGACCACCGTGTTCTTCCACATTATGCTATGCCATAGCAACATTCAAGTGCTATACATTCCATAAATATCTGTGTGAAATTGTGGGAAGGAGGGAGGGAAGGGATAGTGGCCACTGACCATTACAAGGAACAATGGAGCAATTAATTTTAAAAATAGAAGGAAGAGAAGAAGAAAATAGGCACCACCACCACACACTTTCCTATAAGCCCTCAGCTCTCAATAATTCTAAGAGTTTATTTCTGTCACTGTTTCTGCTTTCCATTTTGTTCCACTGCCCCTCAGAAAAAAAGTGTGTGTGTGCTTCAGCTCAAATTTAGTTCATATCCCATTAGTGAACATTTGGACTTTTTTTTTTTTTTTTTGCTTTGCTCTGGCATGCATCAGTTCAAAGAGATCCTTTTGGAGCTCTTTGCAGTGCACTTGAGTTTTCACCAACCTGAATAATTTGTGGAGTTTGTTGCCTCCATCTCAGAGGGCCATATAGAAGAGAGCACATGAATGATTTGAGAGGATCACGAAAAGGTTCTGTAAGGTCAGTGTTTCATTCAGATCCCAACACTGCTAGCCTGTTGTTTGTTTGTTTGTGAACCTTAGATGGCATCCCAACAGCCCAGTCAATGTCTAGTAGCTCGGGTTATATTTTACTTGCTCTTAACTATATCTATGTAACACATCTCTGCCAATGTACTCATAGTACATATTCTGAAATTATCAAAGCAAGCCCAACAGGGAGACATTTTTCTTCTTCTGCACCCACCAGGAAGTGCTTCTGCTTCTGCTTCTGTATATCGGATCTTTTCGGTAAATACTTACGTTATGTTTTCAAGGCTTCCCCCTCAAAACATTAACGTCTTTAAGCCTCCTTTGATTCAAATGAAAGCCAAGGGCACATATGATTCTCCTGTGGCTGTGGGAATTATGGTAGGTCGCAGAACTTTTCCGGCACATGTGAATGAATATTGTGGATTGGGCAAGAACTCCAGATACTGCATTGGGTCCAGGTTTTCTGTAAGCTTTTAGATAGGGAAGGAAAAGGGGAAAATCATATAATTTAGTATAATGAGCTTGAAAGGGACCACACATCATTACCATTGTCTGAATTATCAGAAACAAAATGACTTCACTATAAAGAGCAATTCCCGTTTTCCTCGGGAAGTAAAATTTATAATAAGTTCAGAGCAGCTCACAATAAAATGTGCCAAGGAAAATTTGCAAACCACCATTGGCATATTTCGTTCCCTTTTCATTTCAGGCTGTGATGTGGACATTGAAATCCTTATGTAGAGCTGCTGATCTTGATGTACTTCACTGATTCCTTGTCATCTGCAGCCCCCTGATCTACCACTATAATGTTTCACCTAAAGAAAATAAATGAAAGGGAGCATCAATCAGGAATTTAATTGCATGAAACAGTTGCATAAATTGGCATTCGTCATCTCAGAAGAGAACACATTTATCAACCTTTTCGCAACATCAGAAGTAAGCAGTGCTTTGTATGTAAAGCACAGTTTGTCTTCAGATGTTTTGACATTCATTTTGATTTTCTGATCAAATGGTTTTTTTATTTTAAAGGAAAAAATATCATCAGGGATTTCTTCCATTCTACTGCATGCTATATCATCATAAAAGGACGCCTTTAAACTTCCATTCTTAAACAAATTTTATTTTTCTGAGAGATTTGCTTTGCATGACTGTGAGTTAAGCTGCAAGAACCATTTGCTAAAGAAAAAACTGTAGTAGACCTTCACCTCCAACCAGCATTGATAAAGTTTTAGGGTTGATGGGAGTTGCTGTCCAACAATGTGTGGAGAGCACCACTTCCTTAACCTCTCAGCTCCAAGCAGGGGAAAAAAAAACTGGGCCAGGTGGTGTACTCTGGGTTTCCACCATGGCCCTTTTACATGATTTTTTAATACAGAATGTGGTTTCTATATAAAGATATAAATCTGAGCCACATCTACTTTGAGAATCATTGAATTAGTAATTGACTGTGTGTGTGTGTGTGTTTGTGTGTGTGCGCGCGCACTAGAGAACCCAGCAGTACTGCTATTTGTCAAGATATGTGGAGCATCTAAAAGACAGAAAATACATATAAGAATCTTTATGCAGCTACCTTTGAGAATGAGCTTCTGATATAAAAGCACTGATGCATCTCTCTTTTTCTTGGTCAATCTCATTAAGTCTTGTTCCTAAGTATTTCAGCACAGTGGGAGTATAAGAGGAATCCCTAAAATGACATTGAACTCACCTTAACTGGCATAATCTTTACATCTTTTATATTGGTGTTGCAGCCTGCTTTCTGGGCTCAGTGCAAGATGTTCATTTTGCCCTAGCCGTCTTGAGTCAAACATACCTTAGAGACCATTTCCTTTCATATGATCTACTGTGACCAATAAGATTTTATTGGTATCTTTTAAGTATTATCATCTATATATTGTGTTGACTCACAGGAGCAGAGAGATAGGGTGATTGTTCACAGTTATGGGACTTCTTAGTTGTGGCTCATGCACAGGCCATTATTTCAATTGACTTTTAATAGTTCTTTCTCATATATGTGTTTTACCTGTTTCTAAGCAAGTCCCCTTTGAAATAGGGCAGGGTGCAAAGGTTTATGGATAACTTGGATAATCTGCCAATAAAATATAATCCATTTATGTTAACAATAAACACAGTTGAGGCAATGGAAGTGGTGTTGATTACATAACATGAGAGAGAGAGAGAGAGAGAGAGAGAGATAGATAGATTGGCACCTAGTACACAATAGTGCTCAGTGCCTGCCTATTGACCTGGTTGACCTACATAAATAACAGATAACAGGAGCTGTAGTGATATGATAAGTTTTCATTGGAAAAGATTTGTACTTGGACACACGCACACACACACACACACATTCAAGGAAATTGCCTGAAAGTTCTATGATCAAAGAACTCAAACTGTCTTCTTCCTCTTCTTACCTGCATAGTTCACTTGACTTAGCACAACCATCCTAGCAGCAACATGCTACTCAGACAACGGCAGGATTGAAGCAATGTCATGCATAAGAACTGAGCTGCCCCTGTATGCCACAAAAGAAATGGGGAAGGAGAAAGTGGTTCAGGGCCGAGGCCACTGCAGAAAGCCAGCATGATGTGATCACGCAGTAATGTGAGAGTATATGTTTCACAAGACCGTTCAAAACTTTTACATGAAATACTTTATTTTAATTTTCTGGCTGCTTCCTACAAATGGAATGTTGGAAGTTTAATTTGTATTATGAAAATTCAGAAGACCTGATTCTCCCTCCTTTACCAGAATTAATTTATTTTATTTTAGTAGAAATCACCTTAAAATGTATATAGTAGGAACAGGCAACTAGTGCCCAAAGGGCAAAATGTAGCCCCTCAGCATATTCCTGGTCCATGTCAATGGAGGAGCCAATCTTGCTGGCCCTTCCACAGTTCAAATTATGACCCCTGTAAAAAGAAGAAGAACTTCACCACCACCAATGATTTACTGGTAGAGAGTTTGTTTCTACTGAAATGTTGGCACACTTCCGTTGTTGTATATGCTTTGTGGTTCTTATTTTAAAAAATGAATGACAGTCCATATAGTTAGCTTAACTTCCAAATTCTTTAAAATTCAATGTTGTGACATTTGCTGCCGAGTAAAGATGAAGAGTGATATCTAAAGCTTTAACAAATGTTGTCATTATTAAAACATTTTTTTCTGTAGAGGTCTTTCTTCTCACAAAAGCTTTTTATTATGACAGAATATAAGGAACATATCAGTGGAGCCCTCAGGCGGCAGAAGTTCAAGAGGCTCTGCCCACACCGCAGGGAGGTGGTCTGGTGTACGTCATTGCTTATCCCTGGGTGGAGAAGTGGAGTAGTGGAGTGGCAGTGCTTTGAGGAGCTCCCACCAAGTTCAGTGAAAGCCTAGGCATCCCTGTGTGCCTGGGGGAGAAGCTGAGTTGCAATACTTTGAAGAGCACCCTGGCTCTCGCTGTGTTTGGTGAGAACCAAGCACTGGCAGCAGCAAAGTTGGGGGCGTAGTGGCACAGTGAGGTGGCAATTCCTGTTTCGCCTCAGGTGGCAAAACTGGGTAGGCCTCCCCTGAAATGTAACATTGACACTTCTTTTACAAATTGGGAGATGGCCTTGGAGACTCTTTCTCTTTCCTCACCCTCTCTGCTCCCTAGACATTTCCCTCCCCCATTCCATTGGCATTGTTTTACCATGGTTTAAAATTACAAACGCACAATGCCCAGCCAGAGTCAGTGCTTCCCTTGTTAATGGTTATTTGAAACTATGATTTGATGTGTGATTTGTGGGGAAACTGATTAGTTTTTACCATTAATGTCAAGGGAGAGGGGATAACATCCTTGAGACAGTATCTCAATTTGTAAATCATGTTTTGTAGAACATCAGCATTATGCAGTTTCTTAGGTGTTTTAATTTGGTCATGTGTCAGTAGAAACATTGTAAAAAATGCCTTGATCAATTCCTCCTCAAAGCAAGGGACCATATTTATTCTTGCTAATCAAAAAATATGTAGTTTTTGTTTTAAATAGCATGTGTCCCAAACGCTGAGCAAAACAGTAATGAATCCTCCTCATAGATGTTTTTATATCTTGTTACATAGATTAAGTAGCAGGTAGTTCCCACAAGTACTAGTTGTCTGAATTGCTGAATATTTTTCATTGTGAGATAGGGCACTATTGTTCCCTCTTTATGGATGGGCAAATGAGACTTAGAGTGAGTGCTTTGCTATTAGCCCTTATTGAAGTAGCCTCATGATCCAGGCACCCACTCATGATTGGCACGTCTTATTTGTTCCCATTGTGACAGTCATACAGGTGGTTCGTTTGGGCAGCAGCCATTGCAGAAATAACATATAAACGTGACCAGTTATTGTATGTCAGAGGTGGGACTTGCATTCAGAACTGGTCCTAGAATTCATTTGGTCAATGACACTGGCTTTTGTGTGTGATGTGTTACACACACACACCTCTGTACATATAACTGTGTGGTGAAGCCCTTCTGTTCCACTGAAGATAGAAAATCAGCAGTGTTCCTACAATAATTCAGTTTCTAAATTTCACTCTGCTTTAATATCATTTGTAGGACAAAATGTAAATAAGTTATGTAATTCTTAGTTCAAATGATTAGTTGAGTTTAAAATACAAACTGCCTCATAATAATGAGATTGACTTGATTTTTAAAAACATAGTTTGAAGCTTTTTTGATGGGAAATAAAAAAACAAAGTAAACTTAGGTGGATAATGTATCATAATGACAGCTAAGCTCAGATTTGGACTGTGGTCTTGACACATACATTGCAAGGGTTATGACTAAGACAACTTCATCAGCATGTATTGCAGAGCCAATGTGGTGTCATGGTTATAGTTATAGTGTTGGACTAGGACTTGGGAGACCAGGGTTCAAATCTGCCAGGGCCATGAAGCTTGCTGGGTGACCTTGGGCCAGTCACTGTCTCTTTGCCTAACCTACCTCACAGGGTTGTTGTGGGGATTAAATGAAGAGTAGTAGACCCTTGAGCTCCACTGAGAAAAAGGTGGGAAATCAATAATTAAATAAATTTTGTACCAGCAAGGCTGAAGATGCATTGCTTAAACATAGGTACCAGTTTTCCAATGACTATACCAGCTTCTCTAAAGCAAATATGCTATCCAAAAAATATATATATGATACTGTAATTTAGAGACCTCCCTGCCCTGCCACATACATCATGGTACAGGAAAGGTATCTCAGGATCCAGTCTTCAAAGTGTGCAAGTGGCTTGAAGTCATCCTATTTTAAAAATTATTTTGGAAAACTTATTCATTTATATTTTTAGCTTACGCTGTACCCTGTTGAAAATTGCAGAATGTGTAACAGCTGTAATACATGAAACATAATTACATGTTTAGAGAGATAATATTATAATGAATTAATGGAAAGCTGGATTTAGTGTAGCCTTTCCCACCCTAGTGCCCTCCAGATGTTTTAGGCCAGGCATAGCCTACTCTCAAGAGACTGCAATCTACTCCCACTATAAAAAACTGGCAGTAATCCACCCATTGGATTGACCAAAGTTGTTGAGCTTTTAGGCTATGTATCATCTGTGACTGTTGACCATGCTGGCCAGGACTCATGGGAGTTAGCATCTGGAGAGCACCAAGTTGTAGGCTGTAGCAACCTTTCTGTCAATTGCCGGTGGTTAATTGTTTTTCAATAGCAACAGTGATTAAATATGGTATAATGATTCTCCCTTCCTCCCCCTCCTCAAAAGGTGATGTTGCCTTATTGTGGTGCCAACAATGATAAATTGGCCATTTGGCTTTGACACACTCTCGGCTGCTAAATGTGTTGCAGCCCACACAGAATATGCATGTGTGCATTTTTATTTTCATACTTTCTGGGAAGAATTATGGCAAAGATTTATATAAAGGGATATCCCAATTTTCCTTCAAACAAATTGAGCAGGCCCTTAATGGACAAGAATAAGTGCTTGATCAGATGCTTCCCCCCATTCTTTGGGGTTTTCAATCAACCCCTGAATATCTGTTTGCTGTCCACCAGCCTTCCTCTAGGTCTACAAATAATACAGAATAACTGGGATTCTTTGGGCTGTTTCATCACCTTCTCTGAATGTTTTAAAGTAGACCTTCAAACTTACTTTGTTTCTTCTGTTTCTAGATGTTTAGGATTAGGCAACAGCCCATAAGCAGTGCCACAGAGAGGAAGCAGGGATTTGAGCATCCTCCCCAGACAAGTAGTCCCTGATCCTCATTGCTCTGATAGAAGGTTTCCTGTGATTACTTGAAGGGAAAACACTTTTCACATGCTCAGAAATGCACTTTGCCCCTTCTGTGACCTTCCCAATAGTTGCTTTCAGGTACTGCCACTGCAACTCCCTCAATACACCTGTGGTCTAAAAAATCTAGGTCTTGACATTGCCTTTCTTACATGAGAAGACAACCTCCTGCATCCCCTTGCCAGGCAGGGACAGATGTAATCACAAGTAACCAGTGGGTAATCTGAGCTGCTCTTCCTACTCTTCCATGGTCCTATATCACCCTGTATTTTGTCTGTGCACTCTATTCAGTACAAGATTATCCTCAGATGAGATCCTGCAATTGTGTTCTGTTTTCTAGGTAAATATGTTCCTTTGTCTCCTGTTCATAACTTGTTTTAAAATTAAGTTTACTTTACGCACGATGCAGTTAATTACTTGTTACTCGTGGTGTGACACAGACAATAGGGCCTGATTATGATCCAAATGAAATCAGTGTAAGGGGAGTGTGAATCACCTCCGCTGAAAGTTTTTCTCTGTGATTGCTCACTCTATTCTGCCGTTGGATTTTGAGAGTGGTTCTGATCTTCTGTCTGGCTGTGCATGGCTCCTAGGAGTTTGCATGTTTACAGCAATGAAACATTTCCTAGACCTCTTATCCAAATTGCAGGTTTCTGTACCCAAAGTTTCAATCTGTAGCTCAGATTGCCCTGGTGCAGTGCCTGTTGGCAATGGCATTGCTGAAGTGTACTCTGTTCGCACTGCATCTTAGAGCAATTTGCAGCACAAAGCGTAGTGTGTGATGCACTGCAGCTTTTAATGGAAAGAAGGTCTGCATTATTTCAGCTGGCACAATAATTTATAACAAGTGATTAGAAGGTTCCTAGAGGTAATTATAATTAAACTACTGTGCCCTTTGTGAGTGTTCTTGCCTGCAGGTATTCATGTCCCCTTTGTGGCCTGAAGAGAACAGGACATTGTTTCATTAGAAATACATCTAGAAATCTTTATAATTGCATTTTAAAGGAGAGAGAGGTACAGTGCATATCTAATCATGTTGTTGCTTGAAGAACAAGTATATTTTAATAGTGTTGATACTTTTAATAAAATTGTTTCCCTGGATGGTATTGAACTAAGTTTCACTTAGAGTAAAGGTAAAGGGACCCCCGACAGTTAGGTCCAGTCATGGACGACTCTGGGGTTGCAGTGCTCATCTTGCTTTATTGGCTGAGGGAGCTGGCGTACTTAGAGTAGACCCATTGAAATTAATGGACCTAACTTATGTCCATTAATTCCAATGGGTCTCTGCTGAATACCATCCTTTAAACCAGAGTTTTCCAAACTTGGGTTTGCAGCTGTTTTTGGACTCCAATTCCCATCATCCCTGACCACTAGTCCTCCTTATTTGAATTTTAGATTTGATGTGTATTTTTTATATTCCAAATGCCCAATTTAATTTATATTTTATTCATTCATTATGTTACTAATGATTCTTATGAAATAATGCATTTCTAAAAGTGGAAAAAATCCATGGGAAATTATAGTACTGGATAAATTTTTACTCTACATCATAACTTTTTGTTTTGAAAGTTATCCAATATGTGTGTGTGTGTGTGTGTGTGTGTGTGTGCAAGTAAGTTGGAATGACCTAGGGCTATTTCAGTTACTTAAGTGTGTGGACTGGAGTATTTCTCATTTCAGCATTTATTATCAGGACTTGAGTCTGCACTGGGTCTTGAACTTACATCTTGAAGAATGTTGGGGAAGGACTTACCTCCTGTGCCCATATAAGATCTTCCAGTCAGGCTCGCCATTTTCCTGTTCATCTCCTCCTCCTTTTTTTGCCACCATCCAATCTTGATTGCATAAGAGCTGGGTCTGACATATATTCTCCTCTTCCTTGCCAGTGCTAGTCATGATCGTTTGGAAGTTTTCCAATGACAGCTTCAACTTTGCTGCTAGTAAACACATTGTAAGAAAATACATTTAAATGCTTTTATAACACTAGGCAGCAGTGTGAGCTATGAGCTGGAAATTCATGGTTCAGATCTCAGCTTGGTCATGAACTTACTTGGTGATCTTAACCAATCTACTATCCCTTGTTCTCAACCACATACCTCAAATCTGTGGCATGGGGATAATTACTGCACTGCTTTATTTGGTCACTTTGAACGCCTAAAGAGCGCTATATAAATATTGAATGCGTTGTTTTATCTTCTAATTTTCATCCATAACCCTGACGAGCTTCTTTTTTGCATGCGATATTGATGCTTCTCCACTGTGTCATTGTTTCAATGGAGAAAATGTTGCATCTACTTGTTCCCATAGCTGTGTGAGTCTTGATAGAAGTTCTGCAGGAGATCATCTTTTGTTTTTAAGCTTTTGGTCTTTAAATGTAATGTCCCTTGCTATGTAACACAATGTAGCTTGTACAACCCTCTTCAGTGTGTTTACTTGTTTTGGGAGGACTGAGCTCAGTCTATATGACATTTGTGATCTCTGCAGCTTTACAATGACTGAAGGAAACCACTTATTGTAAATTCCTTTATAGTACTTGAAAACTGATCTAGAAGCTGATTGAAATGCCTGTTTAAAAAATGGAGATATTTTAGGATGAATCACCCTGAGGTTGTTATTGTCTAAACTTTGTTTTGCACATTGCTCCAGGTCCAAGGGGAGCTTGTTTTCAGTTGTTGTTCAATGAACTTCCAATGGCTTGGCCGGTCATTTTCTTAAAAGTCAGGAAACAACTGTTACTTCTGCGCCCAATTACTGCTCCCCAAATTGATGGTTGCTTCCTCCAAATCTCCTGATGACCTTTCCCACTAACTTCATGTAGATGTTAAAAAGCATGGGGAGCAGAATGGAACCCTACAGGACCCCACAGTTCAAGTACCATTATGCTGAGCAGTAATTCCCCAATGCCTCCTTCTGGAACTGGTCCTGCTGGTAAGAGTGAAAGCACTGGTTCATTATGCCTTCACCTAGATGCTGTGGTTGATTGTTTAAAAAGCTATCAAGGGAACAAGGAGAAATAATGGGATTTCACTTCCCCTTTCTCTCTTATTCACTCAGTCCAAATAACCCGCATCTTCCAAAGCATTTTAGGAAGGTGATATTTGCAACTATGTGGTAACTGTTACAGGAGTGGACCTTTAGGAGTGGTCACACTACTGCCTCTTTAAAGCAATAGACACCATTCCTTCATGCAAATATGTGTTTAAATCCATGTTGGACTCACCCAGTCATATCAGCCAAGATGGGCAATGATTGAGGGAACTCATGGTTGGCTGAAAACCTTGTTCACATCCTCAGGCCACAAGAGCCTCATAAAATCTGACCAGAAAGTGCTCAGGATACCACACTTCAGAGTCAACCAAGACATCAAATTCAACATGAATGAGCAGTTTTACTCTTGAAGTGTCTCACACATTTATTACAGCAGGAGCCTGAGAGTTCCAAACCACACTTCATGGACTATATTACAGGGGCCCAGCCGGCCACAAGTAGAAGTCAGGCATTTAATGTTGCCAATTCCATGTTGTGGAAAGCTTTTCTGGCAGAGATTTGGCAGGCATCCTTTTGGCATTCAGGCACCTGCATTTCTTGAAAACTTTGTTTTATGCTCACAGGCTGATCCAATTGCTTTACAATTTTCTTAAGTGACCAGTCATTTTAATAATGGCTCTGCACTACTTTTAATGTTGCTATATGTGTGTGTGTGTGTGTGTATGTGTATATATATATATATATATATATATATATATATATATATATGTATGTGTGTGTGTGTATATGTGTATATGTGTATATATATATATATATATATATATATATATATATATATATATATATCTGTGCACCACCCTGAAATTCTGGGAGAGGTCAGTATATAACTGCTTGCATAAATCAATCAATCAATCAATCACATATTTCAATAGGTCTTTCCTGCTTGGAACAATTCTTTCTGGAAGGATATCTGAGGTTGCAATGGAGGTGAAAAAGTAAGCTTTCTTTGCCACACTTGCCACCATGTAGTAGGCCTGGTCTTGCGGTCTTGCTTAGCTTTGCAAATGTGCTAGCAATTTTATTGCTCCACCACTATTCTGCTATCCTTCTTGTAAGCATTATACCGCTTGCACTCCAGCCGTTGTCTGGCCTGTTTCACTGTCCAGCTCTCAATTGCAGACCATCAGTCATTCACCCTGTAGCGAAGACTACATTTAAAGCAGGGGTCAGCAAACATTTTTAGCAGGGGGCTGGTCCACTGTCCCTCAGACCTTGTGGGGGGCCGGACTATATTTTGAAAAAAAAATATGAACGAATTTCTATGCCCCACAAATAACCTAGAGATGCATTTTAAATAAAAGCACACATTCTACTCATGTAAAAACACCAGGCAGGCCCCACAAATAACCCAGAGATGCATTTTAAATAAAAGGACATATTCTACTCATGTAAAAACACGCTGATTCCCGGACCATCCGCGGGCCGGATTGAGAAGGCGATTGGGCCGCATCCGGCCCCCGGGCCTTAGTTTAAAGCATGATCCCTGATTTAAAGCATGATCCACATTATGCACTGGGAGCAGGAGTGCATTGAGCCTGCCCTGTAGTTGTCGTGGTGGCCATAAATTTCTAAGCCAGCCCACCCGAAGGGGCCTCTGTGTGGGTATAGAAGCCACTCAGAACAATCTGCTGGGGATTCTCCGACACCACTTAGACCACCCTTACAAGCTAGGATAGAGAGATTGCTGGCCAGCAATGTGTGTAGTATACCAGCGACATCCCTATTCTGTCTCTCTGATCCCGTGTCAAGTACTTTCAGATTTATTCCTTATGGGCAATGATTACTCTTGCCCCTCAAGCCTGGAATGGTACTGCACTGAATTCTGAGGCAGATGCAATTGTTACAGACATGCCCTCCCCATGCATCTCCTTCACCCAGGCTTCAGTGGTTCATGCTAGGTGGGTTCCTTCATCTACAATTAAATGAATGCCTCCCTCTGCCCACAATCATTGTTATAGAAGCACTCCTGTGGCCCTCCTTGCTGTATCCCTATAGGCACAATATTGGAAGGAAGAAAACCACCCAGCACTTTCTAAACCTCAAGGGGAGTAGTATGGATGTTATAGTGCAGTAATAAACACACATCCATCAGCTGCAGTAATTCAGTATAGCCTCTGCACATGATGGGGTCTCTTGATAATGTTCCAGTTCTGATAGTCTCACCAAGAATGAGTCAGGTGCAAGGCTTTTTAATGAAAAAAGAATAAAAATCACAGTCAGCTCCACTCACTTAAATAACATGGTAATGTTGCACATGGACTCCTCTTCTTCCTGCAGAAAGCTGGGGGTTAAATGTCAAATACCACCAGCTCTGGTATATTGTGCCCACTAGACCTCTCCTCTTCAAAGATCCAGATGCAATGGGCTCTCTTGATAAGCTCCCAGCCCAAGAAGTGACAACAAGGCTAAAGCAGGTGCAAGGCAATTAGCAACAATTACAGCTGGCTTAACTTAACTCACTTAGATAATTGTGGTTGTGCCGTATTTTAACTCCTTCTCTCTTTATTGCACCACACAGCCATCCACACAGCGACAGAGAGCTGGGAACTAGATGCCAAATGTGTCTGAACAGCTCTCTGATGTTTTGTCCTCTGGGCCTTCCTTTTCTCTCCAGTTCTAAGCTGTTCTGTAGCAAAAAATGTACATCAAGATTGCATCCAACATTGTGTTATGGAGTACAAACTCATACAAGTGATCTTTTCTCTCCTTGCCACTGTAGCCTCCTGTACCCCACCCCCTGTTCAGTGCAGAACAGGCTTACTGAACATTTGGGGCTGTAATTGGAGGAGGGATTTGCCAAAAATAAGGAACTTTGCCCAAGCTGTTCAAGAGTCCTCCATATGATTTTTATTATTATCTCCCCACCCCCACTGCAGGCCTTTAAGACGGACAAGATTCAGTAGTTGCCCTTGACCCTCTGGGGAAACTTTTAGGGGGAACATAAAGGGGATGTATTGACTACAATATTGAAAACATGCACATTGCAGTCCACCTTGCCTAGGAAGATTCAGCTGCTAACTCCTTTTTTTGCCCTCCTTGGAAAAAATTCTGCTGATCAGTGTCACGTGATAGAGGAAAGAATTATAGTTAACTAAGATGAATTCCTTGCATCATTTGTAAGGTTCAGATCTACTAGACAAGCAAGAGTTGGAATAAGTTTGTCATCTTCAGTAATGGCTACATGCTTTGTCCGTTTATAACAGATGTCTCAATTTCACCCTCCTGTGGTTTCCTTGCATCCCTTGTCAGAACAAAGTGATGGTTTTGTATCAAAGGGTCTACTTAAACTTGCATTTTTTTCCCCACCCTAAGGCTGAGAAACGGGCATCATTTTTTTAGAGTATTAAGACCTGGCAGCAATCTTAATTAAATGCACTACCTCAAGATCAGTTCAGACATTAAAGGGTCTACCTGAGTGCTTCAGGAAAAACAAGCTATAATATGTTTGGAGTTTATCACAAGATGTATTTCCGCACTAGTCCCACGCTTACCAGGCCTGCAGCTGTTTCACATGAACATCCCCAGCCATGCAGTAGTTTTACAGGCATTTCAGCTGCACCCACTTAGAAGCTTTACCTGGAAGGGGTTGTAGCTCAGTAGCAGAGCCCATGCTTTAAATACAGAAGGTCCCATATTTCAATCCCAAGTGTGTCCAGGTATGGCTGGGAAATATTCATGTCTGAAACACTGGACAGCGCCTGCTAGTCAGTGAAGGATGGCAATCCTGAGATGGATGGACCAGTGGCCTGACTTGGTATAAAGCAGATTCCTCCGAGGGCTACACCAGAGTAAGAATTTAAAATCTAATAAGCCCATTGATTTTGGGGTTTTACGCTGTATGGCCAGTGAAATCAGGGGCATATCTCTGTAGTTCAGAGGTTGAAATTGCTTCCTCCTCTTTGCAAAGTATTCCTTGGTGAACTGAATGTTTCATCAACTAATTATTGCAGATGTGAATGTTTCCTTTATCTTTTGAAAGAATGAAATGCAAAGAAAAGACAGGGATGATAATGCTGTGTTGTTATGGGACATGGAGTGGCACTGCTACATTTGCTGCGGATTTTAGCTAAACCTAATCTGCCAGCAGGCTGCTTTATTGCCCATTCAAGACTTTCAGCAGCTGTTTTCTCGGACCTGTTAATTGGTTTAGAAATGCTGTGTGTGGCTTCTCCAGCACAATCAGCATGATGAAATGGAAGCCTGCACAAACACAAAAAGCGTCTCTCTTGAGTGAGTGAATTGATGAAGTGTGACAGGAAATGACATGCTGTAGATAAAATATGCAGTGCCAAAACCCACAGTGTGTAATGCCATGGTGGCCCCACTTCTCTCGGGGAGGAAAGGTATCTATATTCATAGATTTGAGATATAAAAGTTACAGAGAGGCAGGTGTGATCTGTGTAGATTACTTTCTTTTGTTTTTTGTCATGAGAAGAATGAAATTGCAAGTACAAGTTTAGCTTCCTGTTTCTTTTTGTTACTTTTTCTTATGAAAGTTTTAAATAGAAGAGAAAGCAGAATTGAAATGGAAAATTAAACTTTCCAACAATTAGTTTGTTATTCCTGAACATTGTTCAAAATTTTATTTCAGTAACTGACTTCCACGTAGGAGATGTACCCCTTGGCAGGTGTAGGATCATGGAACTCCCATGCCAGAGTTTTCCGAAGGTGAGAGGCCAACCCTCTTATAAAAACCATTTTTTCTATAATCAGGGACTTTAATTAGCCCAAATAATCTGATTTATTTGGGTTAATTAAAGGCACTGATTGTAGAACAACATGCTGGCAGCAAAATCAGTACAAGAAAGGAGTTCATAATTTATATACTGAGGTTTCTAAATTGCTTCACTCTAAACACTTTGGATGAGCACCAATTCATTGAAAACATTAAACAATAGTTAGTTAAAATGAGTGAAACAGAATGCAACAAATGTTGCATTAATGTTAAAATGGATCTTCATTTATTGCATTATGTGAAATCAATTTAAAAGAGAAAACAGTGCTTTGAAAAGATGATTCTAGAAGACAATGAGTTATGGGGGGGGGTTAGTCTTAGGAATCATAGCAGGAAAATCTGGAGAAAGTGCTCTTTTATGAAACTGGGTCCAATGTAGATTGTAATCCTTCATTGGGTAAGTGCTTACCCCATTATACTTCTCGCTGTCAGGACAATGCACATTGCTTTGCCTCTCTTTCTTTGTTACACCAATAGATGGTCCAGATAGCTGCTAAGGAAACCTGTTGTGGTTCCCCAGGGGTTTTATTTCATGGAGTTCCATGCACACATGTCATCTAAACTTAATGTGGGAAGTAACTGTCAACTAGTCTTAAGCTACATCTTACAACTACCTTATATGCTTTCAAATAAGGTACCTGGCTGCAAAATACATGTAGACAAAATAAATTATACAATTTATAACAACAAGCAAGAGCTAACTATTTCCTGCAAAATATACAGAAATTATGAGATGTTAAAGTTGGGCTCCCACTTCCATGTCTTTTAAAAGGGAAAGCTGTTTTTGAAAGAGACACATTCCCATCATAGTTGTATTTGTGTTTTTTGCACTGAAGAAGTCCTCACTAGTGCCAAATTTGGGAGTCTTCGTTTTTGTTATACAATCCTGTCTGTCTGGGGTTTGGATATTACCGTGTTCATGGTTCCCTTCTAACCTTCCAGTTTTACAGTTATGTCATAATTTGGTTATGTTTCTTTCTGAGGATTAAGTCTAGTACACAATAAACCTTCTAGGATTCTGATTTGCAAAGCCTGGACTGGATCCAGATTTGTAATTGCACTTTGTTACACTTGGCTTGGGACGCGGGTGGCACTGTGGGTTAAACCACAGAGCCTAGGGCTTGCTGATCGGAAGGTCGGCAGTTCGAATCACTGCAATGGGGTGAGCTTCTGTTGCTTGGTCCCTACTCCTGCCAACCTAGCAGTTCAAAAGCACGTCAAAGTGCAAGTAGATAAATTGGTACTGCTCCGGCGGGAAGGTAAATGACATTTCCATGCACTGCTCTGGTTCACCAGAAGTGGCATAGTCATGCTGGCCACATGACCCGGAAGCTGTACGCCGCTCCCTCGGCCAATAAAGTGAGATGAGCGCTGCAACCCCAGAGTCGTCCACGACTGGACCTAATGGTCAGGGGTCCCTTTACCTTTTACCTTTGGCTTAACCTTGACTTAAGTAAATGCAATTAACTTAGTCTGGGTCCAACCCTATGGGTAGAATCCAGTTAGTGCCCTTGTTCCAGTGGAAGTGCTTTTGGTCCAGTGAACAGCTGAAGAGATGATTTTTTTTGCTGATATTCCTCTTTCCTCCTGCAGCCCACCCTTTGCCAACATTCTACCATGTTCTGGAGGAACTCCGAAGTTTCCCAAGATGATTTTCAGGAGGCTGCAAAATTCCCTCCCCTTTTTTGTCAGTGCAGACACCATTTGGATTCCGTCCTATATATTCACATGCTTTTTTCCTGTTTATGAGGTACTCTTGTTCAGATCCTATATCCTGCCTTACTGAACAGTGACTAATATTTATGCTGTAAGCAGGCACTTCTAAATTATAAAGCAGAATGGAGTATTCATGTTTTGGATGCTGAGGACAGATGGGATGTTGTCTTTATGGCTTGTCATCAGGATAGGCTCCCTGTCATAGCACTTGGAAACAAAGGATGATTGACATGAATGTGTGGCGAACTGGGAATAAGATAAAACATTGCTGCTTGGCAGTTGATTGCAGTTCTAATGCAAAATATTTCTATCCATTCAGTGAGCTAGAACTTCTCAATTACATCAGTAATTGACATTGAGTGCCTGCACAATATGCACAAATTCCTGATTTAGTGATACTGTTTAAATGTTTGAAATCCTGAATTAAAATAAATGTTACATACTTCTCATTATTTCCTTTTTTGTGCTTGACAGAAGGTAGAACCTGGGTCCTTTTTGAGGGAAAATGGTGATGCAGTTGATGAAAAAACAGATTTTATGCATTGTTCAGAAGAGAACAGTGTTAGTCTGTCAAAGCAGAGTTGCCAGTAATTTCTGTTGTGAACAACCACTTTTCTTAACATAGATTAGAATTTTGTCAGACTAATTTTTAATATTTTGTTGCCATTCTACCCAATTTTTGTTTCCAGGGCCATGTCTATGTCTATGCATGCACAGGTTGTAATGAATTCTAGTTTTTCGAAAGGAAAGTATTGGCTACCGTAAACCTTTTATTAATATTTAATCTGCAACAGGACTTTATTTTTTAACCCACCATATTTCTTGTAACCTTTTGGTCCCCCAAGAGCCACATGTAGGCAGTTGAGGGCCACATGCCAGTGGGCTAGAGCCAGCTTATAGACTGAAGGGAATGCAGCTGCTATGCAGTGCAAGGACTGTGCTTTGGGCTGCCTTGGGATTGCTGGTGTAGGTTAAAGCCTTCACACTCCAGTAATCTCAGTGTAATATAACAGTGGTGGACACCCATCCCCACCTCTGCTCATCTACATCCCCTTGCTTTTCTGCCCTGTCACTGCTCCACATTCTCCCTCTCTGTCAGGGTGAAGGCACAGGCAAATTCCAGAGCTCTGATACATATTCCTGGCTGGGAAACAAAGCTGAGAGCTCTGGCTCAATCAGGCTCCTGCTGGTTCTCACAGCCCTTAAGACAGAAGAATTGCACACACAGTTTGACAGAGTAGATCCTAACATTTTCTGTCTCTCTCTTGCACACAATATGCTTTATTAGTTGTGTGCAAAGCCTGGGCAGTTTGGCACTTGAAGGCTTGCTTTAGGGTACCTGTTACTCTGTTCATGAAAGGGCAAACAGCATGCCTGGTCTGCACCAAATATTTGCTACTTTTTTTAACCTTTGGAGAATACCTGAAAGGTAGCTTGAAATTAGACCGATGAAGTATTTTCTTAGTCTGTAATGCAAAGAAGTTAACTGCAGGTGCAACCACTCCTCCATTTAAACAGCAGGTTGTCTCTTGTCCAGGGAGACAGGGGCAGGAGGAAGAGTAAGTGATGCCCCACCTGTATGCATAGTTCTTTCCTATGTATTCATACCACTGACTTGAATGGCAATTTTTTGTTTTTCCAAAGGCTGGAAAAATCGTGAGCTGCTTTTCATGCCTCCGCTTGTGACAGAGGCACCTCTTGTCATCTCTCCACAGCCTTGGAAAATCTCAGTGTCAAGCGATTTCCCCCTTCATATGTTTATGTTGTTATAATAAAAAGCTTTTGGCATATCGAAACCTGCATAGGGCAATTAGAGTGGAAATGTAGCACAAAAAGTCAAATTATTCTGGAAAAATAACAGGATATTATGTTAGTTATCTTTCTCATATTTTTGTCGCATTTTTAATCAAAATAAAATTGCCACAGAAATCCCTGACAGCTGTACTGGAACACAAGAGAAACAAAAGAATTGGTTATGCATATTATAATAAGGATTTGCAGAAATGGCTTCATAGTCTTGATTAAAACTCTGCAGCTTTTGGTTTTTTTTCTTCTATTCTAAATCATAGCCAGTTAAATGCAAAACAACAACAACAACAACAACCCCATGACTTCTACTTTTAAGTTCCTGTTGTTTTATGACTGTTTTAGATTTGGCTTTCAAGTGCACAAATATAAATTTACTTAATCCTTTGTAGTAGTGTTTTGTTTTGTTTTGTAAATAGTCACAGTTGCATTTATTCCAGATTGTTTGAAGTCCTGTCTACAACTAATCAATAGGAAGAAATGAATTAATTGGTATTGCCATTATCTTTACTCAGATTTCAGATGAATGCAGTATTGAATGAAGTAAGAAGTGTTCTGTCTTAATTTTGTAAATGGAATTGAGACTGTTCCCAATTTGGAATCCCCCAAGGCTTTTTTTGTAGACATAACATCTTGAGTCTCACACTAAAGCGATAATAAAAATCAGATTCTCACCACCGAAGCAGCTGACTGACATCACCACCAGCAATTTCATGCTTGTCCTGCGGTGCCCATCAACAAGGCATTTTGACAACTCTGAGCTTGGTGTCAGCTTTGGAATGACAGATACAGCTGAATACCATCAGCAAAGGAGCTGTAATTGAGAGTGTCCTTTCTGATAACCATAATCAGAAGGAAAGCTTTCTTGCCAAGGACCAGGCAGAAATACGGAGGGAAATATCAAAGAAAAAATCAAGAAGAATTTGCTAGGTCAAGTAGACTTTGCTGTAGGTACTTGTTTCCCACCCCTCACCCCCTAGTCTGCAGCTAGTAGGTGGCAAAAAGAAGCTAGTGCAGCCTTATCCACTAAAGTTTTAATTGCTCTTTTATTACAGTGAAATGTTGTTGAAGGATTAAAAGCCAATCTATACATCTGCAGAGACGCCATTAGTTTTGCACTCATCCTCAGCTAAAGCTGATATTTTGCCTTGAAAACGTGGAACAGGAACATCTAACAGTGGAAAATAACTGACACAGACAACAAGCAGAGGATATAATGGAATAAAAAAGGCTTTATGAAAGGAACAAACACTGGCACTAAACACTTTTAATGGGAAGTAAGCAAATCAGTTTGTAGACAAAACGAAAGGTCATAAATTTTAAAACATTTGGTTGTATCTGACTAACTCATAGTCAGTAGAGCCACTGAAATAAATGGAATTGTTAGCCATTACTACCTTGTGTATTAATTTCAACAGAACTACTCAGAGTATGACTTGGATACAACCCATAATCTTGACTATATAGTGAGGTCTTTCTACTGTCAAAAAGCTACATTTAACACCGATAGAGGAAATTCATTTAGGTGTCAGTTGTTTGTGATTTAAAATAACATTTTAAAGCTAATCAACTTTAAGCACTCTCCCAGTATCTAGGAGCGATATGGTTCAGTCTACTTAATCTTAACAAAACCAATATGATCTTGTGCATTGGTGCCCTTGGTAAATCTTCATGTGAGGAGGGTAAAGTTGTAAACCTGTCAGCTACTAGCTTGAAAGAGTGGCACAGCAAAAATACAGGGCAGATTGGAGGAACAAGATGTGCTGCTTTGGGCCCCCAAAGCTATGTGGTCTGAAAATTAGAATGGCTTCACTATGAAATGCATCAGATTTCTTCCTTTAAGAGTTGGAATATGCAGTTTATGTGAGAGATTGGGTGTGGAGACGGAGGAGAAAAGGAATTACTCATGTGAAATGATGTGTTTCTCTCCTCTCGGTTGCTGTCATATGAATCTACTACCATGACATTGGTGAGAAATTGCTACCCTGTGCTAGGCCTTTCAATTTAAGGTCTCTCTAAGTTCCTTTTGAAAGTTTTGATGGTAGCCTATTTTTCCAGGTATAATGCTTATAGAGGGGAAACAGCTATATTTTCAGAGCAGCAGTGGGCCACTTGTGACCCGCAATATGTTTTTAACTGTAGTGTTGACACAGCACCTATGCATTGTTAATAAAAATAACAACCAAAACCTGTAGTGTTGACAAACCTATGCGCTTCTCATCTTCTGACCAGCCACAGGCAGCATGGCCCAGTGGTCAGGGAGGATGGGAGTTGTAGTTCAGCAACAACTGGAAGGCCTCAGGTTTCCCATTTC
Organism: Lacerta agilis; assembly: GCF_009819535.1. NCBI lineage: Eukaryota > Metazoa > Chordata > Lepidosauria > Squamata > Lacertidae > Lacerta > Lacerta agilis. Next base: position 26,512,563 of record NC_046313.1, on the reverse strand, counting down.
TTCAGTAGAGAGTCTTAGATTTTGTTTTCTACATATACCGGTAGTTAAGGCAACTGCAATGTTGGTTCTCTGCACACCATTCTTTTACGAATTAGAAGTTAATATTGAGAATGTGCATCCATTCCTTTTCCTCTCATGTGAATTTTCCACTTCCTGCTGTTGTTAAGCTTAAATGTGGGCTAGCATTACAAGTACACTAATATGAACCATGGTTCCCATCTTACCCAGATGCAAGCTCATTTCAAACCTTGGTTTCAAATTCTGATTGAGAAGGGAACACTGTTTAGCATTTATCATGGTTAGCAAAGGTGAAAATTTTATGCTAAACTATGGTTAAGATTGACAAGAGGAGGAAGAGTCCATTCACAAATTTCAAAGGAAACAGCATGCATTCCTGAAGCTGACTCCCAACTTGTGAACAGTGGTTTACAGGGATCCAGACTTGAAATTGTACTGTCCACTAGCATTGTAGAGTAATCTGCCCATTTCAGGTTCCATGCAAGCAATTTGCTGCTTTTCGATTATATACTGTCAGCAGGATATTCTGTCTAGCGCAGATAATGGTGTTGTGGTTGACAGTGGAGGATAGCTTCTTTGCTAGAATCTGTTTCTAAGCATGTGTCAGTTTTCTGTCAATTGAAGGATCTGTTCTGATGTACCTTTTTCCAGAAGCAATTTAGTTGGCAACTCTTGTAGTAATTACTGCTTTTCTGTTTAGGGAAGGTATGTACTCTGTTTCCACTGTAATTGCTCCCACACTGTATTGAGCAATTCTTCCTTGTGTTGCTGGGAAAAGTGCTTCTTTTTTATCTCATAATTATTCTGGAATGCAATCAGTCAATTGATTGATTGATTGATTGATCGATCGATCGATATGACTTTTAGAAACAGTCTTGTGCTCTGGGTTTCAAGTTTTAGCAAGACACGGTCTTTCTGAAATTGTGCCGTCTTGAAGAGTGGAAAGACTCTTTACAGTTGAGAAGCAAAAAGGCTGTGCACAATTGGGCAGTTCCTAACACTGCACCATGGAAAAAATTTATAAATAATTTTTACTAAGGGAACTAGAAATAAACTTTCATTGATGGACATTTCACTCCCCAAATGCACCGAGACCTACCAATCTGTGCTTTTGTTTCTTTGTGTTTTTCTCTGATCTCTTGTTTTTGTGATAGTCCTTAGAATCTTCCCACATGTATGCAGAATGTTCCATTTTGTGTAAATGACCCATGGGACGTCTGAAACACCTGAAACATATAGATAATCAGTTTTTTGTAAATGGGAGTACTGGGAACATAAGACACAGATATCATGCTGCACGTGGGGTGAGATGCATAGTGAATTCAGGTAAGTGCTTGACCATGCTTGTAGTTTAGTAGCAAAGTGAGACAGGCAGTCCACCATTTCTTCAGCAAATGTGCTTTAGTCTGACTAGCACCTGGGAGACAGGGCTCAAATCCTCACTCAGTCTTGAAGTTCACTGAGTGACCTTGAGCCAGTCACTGCCTCATAGCCTAACCTACCTCACAGGGATGTTGTGGGGATTAAATGAGGAGCAGGGAGAGCTATGTATGCCACCTTGAGCACCTTGGAGAATAAGGTATAAATGCAGTAAACAAATAAAATTAAAAATAAATTTGCCCTCAGGTTGTTGTGACCATAAAATAACTTCCATGTCTCATGTTTTGAGATCATTTAAGGAGGGGTGGGATATGTGAAAAATAATGGAAAATTCAAAGTGTGGAATCCTAAGCCCAGTCACTGTCCAGCAGGGTTTAACAGTGTCAGGGCCACATCCACATCTCTGCCACGTATGCCAGCTGGGAAAGAAGGGAGGTCAGACAGACTACTGTATCAACCAGCAGCTGGCACAGTTATCAGGCCCAATGCCATCATGGGATCCAGTGGATCCCAGAGCAGCTCAGGTCCTCCCTGCCCTTGAATGCTCACTTTGGGGTTTTTTCTGTTATCAGCGGGCTGGGCAGAGGGACACCTCCATTCAGTCCCACACAGCTCAGAGGGGGGTTGAATTACACCCTTAGTTTGTAGAAATCCTGTAAGTATTTTGTATTGCATACTCTTTCTTGTATGTTGTTGTTGTTGTTCAGTCGTTCAGTCGTGTCCGACTCTTCGTGACCCCATGGACCAGAGCACGCCAGGCACCCCTATCTTTCACTGCCTCCCACAGTTTGGCCAAACTCATGCTAGTCGCTTCGTGGACACTGTCCAACCATCTCGTCCTCTGTCGTCCCCTTCTCCTTGTGCCCTCCATCTTTCCCAACATCAGGGTCTTTTCTAGGGAGTCTTCTCTTCTCATGAGGTGGCCAAAGTACTGGAGCCTCAACTTCAGGATCTGTCCTTCCAGTGAGCACTCAGGGCTGATTTCTTTAAGGATGGATAAGTTTGATCTTTTTGCAGTCCATGGGACTCTAAAGAGTCTCCTCCAGCACCATAATTCAAAAGCATCAATTCTTTGGCGATCAGTCTTCTTTATGGTCCAGCCCTCACTTCCATACATTACTACTGGGAAAACCATAGCTTTAACTATACGGACCTTTGTCGGCAAGATGATGTCTCTGCTTTTTAAGATGCTGTCTAGGTTTGTCATTGCTTTCCTCCCAAGAAGCAGGCGTCTTTTAATTTCTTGACTGCTGTCACCATCTGCAGTGATCATGGAGCCTTTCTTGTATGCACTGAGACAAATATAATCCACACTGCCTTTTCTTCAAGATGTATTGACTGTTCTTTATAGCTGATTTGAAGGAGGGGGGAAGTACAGAGAGTGGGAGAAGAATAAGATCATAGTTAGTAGTTTCAGGAAATAGGTCTGATTGGGTGTTAAGACACAAAGCAACCAAAATGGGTTATGGCACAGGAGAGCATTCATTTGGAAGGAAGTGCAGTTTTGATGTGTAGTTTCATGAGATAAAAACAGGATAGATCAATATTTTTTGAAACACACACACACAAAATTTTATTTTTTGCTTATAAGGAATCTTGCATCCCGATTTACTGTTTGCACAATGTTTGTGCTGTCATTAAAATGGCATAACAGCTGTGAACACTGTTTTAGAGAACTCATTTTGACAGAATAACATCTGGGGGGAAATAACCATGAATCAAAAGAACCAAGCTGTGCTCTTCACATTGCTTTTTTTCTTTGGTGTTGTAATCACTGGGGGCATGTAAATAGTCAAAACATAAGGTTTGGTTTGCCTTCTAGAAGGGGGCAGTGGTAACATCCAGACAATCTTTAAATGATGTACCTGTGCTAGTTAATGAAACTGATAAGTGAAGCATGTGATTAAATCTTTTTAGAGACTAAATATAGAGTTGAATCTGTGGCTTAAAGAGAGAATATTTTTGATGAAATCTGAGAAGCCTATTTTAGGAAGGGGCATAGCTTATGGTAGAACATCTGTTTTGTATGGAGAAGGTCCCAACTTCAGTCCCTGGCACCTGCTAGTTGACCTGGGGAAAACTTCTGACTGAAATTTGGAGAGCTGCTGCCAGTCAATGTAGATAATGCTGGGCTCTTTGGACCAATAGTCTGCCTCAGTATAAGACAACTTCTGATGTTTCCAAGGACAGAATTCTGAAGCTGGAATTTAGTGTTGTTTTTTTCCTGGATGGAGGCAATGCCTCATCTCTCTGATCCCAGTAGCATTAGTGGTCCTGTAGTGATATTTTACCCAGTTGAATGCAACCTCATAGTATGCAACACAACCAAACAAATAAGAACTGGTAATGTTTGCAAGCTTTTCCTTGAAGTTCTTCCTAATCACTTCCCTGCTTTTTCTCTGTTTCTCTCTAAAGGAAATATTATTATAGTGTTGTCAAAACAAAACAAATTGCTGGTTACACCTCTCATCATGAGCAACATGAATGGAAATTTGGCTTGTCTGTACATCAGAATGCTATTTTAAAAAGCGAAGGCTAAAACTCCTTGCTTGGCAGATAGGTATACAGTATACTGTAACTGCTTATTTAGTGGTTCTTTGTTTTTTTCCTGTTTCTTCCTACTACAACTCTGCTCTGTAAATGTGAAAGTGGTGTTCTATGTAGAGTTCGACTCTTCTTTCCATTCACCATTATTAATTATGAACTCAGTTTAATAGCTATGCTAGGGGGATGCAACGGAGATTCCAGCAAGGAAATTGCCCCTACCCCCTCCTCAAAGCGAGAATTGAAAAATTGCCTCCCACTCGAGGGCTTGGTTATAGTGTCTTGTAAATGCGCCAACAGGCAGAATGTGATTTAAGGCATGCATTTTGCAAATCAGCACCTTCATAACGGCACTGTAAGCTATGATAGTGAGTTAGAAGATGATGCTTGCATTAATGCAGTCTACTCTGTGCAGCATTCTGGAGTGACAGACTTTAGCAGCATCTTTCCTGCAGCTGCTTGTCTCTTGCTCATAAACACAGGTGAGTGGAATGAAATATTACACTGCAAGGCACAGTTTTAACAGAACACCCTGAAATGCCAAGAACCACTATTGTGTTAACTTGCTGCTTTATTCCTGTAAAAAAACCCACAAAAATGTGAAAGAAAAACAGGCAGTGAAAGGTTACTATTTCTTACGGGAAAATGCTGCAGTACCTTTTAGAAGTTTGCAACAAAAAGAAAAGAAAAAGTGAAAACAGTGAAAGGACATTGTACAGCATTTTCAAAAACATTGTGAAAGGACACTGTTCAACACAGGAAATAGGGTTATATATATTCGTTTAGAAGTAGCTCTTTGCCCTTTAAATTTGTAGCTATTGCTTGGTTGTCCTCCCCTCAACCCCATTATAAGCCTTCCTAATGCAGTTATTTAAACGACGTTTGTTCTGTATTTTGATTCAAGCTCTTCTGAAATGAATGGATTGATACAAGAGCTTTGCTATGTACTGTACCAGTGTTTTTCTGTTTTTCTGCAGTAAGCGGTGGGGGGCCAAACATGAAAAACATTACATTAAGAGTGTCCGAGTGCCGAAAATATTGTGTTAGAATTGGCACTGCACTTCAGTTGTAGTTTCCACTAGCTTTCAGGGGCACTTGTTTAGGAAAATATACTCACAAGTGATGCCATGTGCATACCTGTCTTTTAATTTTTGTTTGTGGTAGAACAAAGTTGGAGCTATCTGTGGAGGGACATGAACCTCCTGTACATACTGTGTCAGTGGTAGATTTTCTGGTTTCTTACATGAAATTGGCACATAGTTTTCATTCTAGTAGTATGCATGAGTATAGGACACAAGCTAAGTGGAACCTCTGTGTTCAGAGGCAGTACAGTGGTACCTCGGGTTACAAACATTTTGGGTTACAAACTACGCTAACCCGGAAGTAGTACCTCGGGTTAAGAACTTTGCCCCAGGATGATAACGGAAATCGTGTGCCAGCAGCGCGGTGACAGTGGGAGGCCCCATTAGCAAAAGCGCGCCTCAGGTTAAGAATGGTTTTGGGTTAAGAACGGACCTCCAGAACGAATTAAGTTCGTAACCTGAGGTACTACTGTATAGGTCTAAATACCAGTTGCTAGGACAAAAATCAGGGAGGTCTTTGTGTTCTTGCCCTGCTTTGTGGGCTTTCCAAGAGACATCTTGTTGGCTGCTGTTGGATCCAGCAGGACTCAAAGGAGGGGTGAGTCTGAAAATGCCTCTGGTCTGGTATATACCTTTTGCTTTAGTCTACTGTAAGTAGTTCTTCGTGCCCTGGCCATTGTCTGCTAGTGAGTTTGAAAAACGAATTAGGGGCTTAACTTACAATAAACTTTCATTTGAACAAGGATTTCATTTGGGATTTCTATCTTCTTGAATGTTTAATGACCTATTGTCTAGGCCTAAATTGTTGCAGCATCTTTAGCTATACCCTGTAATCATTTCAGGACTGCGGATAGTTCCTTTGATACTAATATAATTTGTAGGAGGGTTTATGCATTATGAAGAGAGAGAGATGCTTTTATTGCAGGTGGATATTTTAAAGTTGTCCAAGTTTATTTAGTTGTTTAATAATGAATAAGAGGCAAGAGTTCATGGGAAATTGTCAAAGGGGGCACACAAATGTAGTTTAAACATTATAAGATATATGCTGCTTATTGATTTATATGTTCTATATAAATGAAAGCGAGCTTCATTCTTGTATGTAGGAAAAATGTCAAATTATTGTTAATTCTCATCCATATGCAAAAATAAAACAATGTAATATATTCTCTCTCCTTCCTCTCTCCAACCAGGCCCGATACAAGCAGAGTCTTGATCCTACAGTGGATGAAGTTAAAAAGCTATGCACCTCATTGCGTCGAAATGCCAAGGAAGAGAGAGTTCTCTTCCACTACAATGGGCATGGTGTCCCCAGACCAACAGTAAATGGAGAAATATGGGTCTTCAACAAGGTACATGATTTGCAGATGGAGTTAAATCACAGTCCCTCTCATGTCAAATTTGCTGTACACTTACCAAGAAACCAATAAAAGTGTCATTGCTAATGTTTGATTTTAGAGCTTCAGTTTGTTCACACCTTTATGTACCCCCACATTAAGTTGTTATGAACTTCTTGTAACTCCTTTTTTTGAAAGGGATAGCTGCAGTCCTTCTGGAGGAGCTCTCTCTGCATTAGTGTGTGCACATAAAGAGAGCTAGATTACAGAGATAATAATGATGCTACCTAAGATACATAATTAATGTGCATGTCCAAATTTCCTCTTGAAGAGGATTCCAGAAATTGCTCTTCAAATTCCACAAGCTAATAAACCACTGTTACACAGTGCCAGCAATGGGCATCATACACAGAGTTTTCTTTTCTTTTTATTTAGTTTTTAACAACATACACCAACGCCAACATACAACCAAACAATCAAGACAAAGTCAGATAGATTATACATGCATCATTCAATCATAATCTTTTCTCTTCAAATAAAAAAACCCCCAAAACAAAAAAACAAAACAAAAAAATTAAAATCTTAAAAAAGAATTATACATTTAAATATATAAAGTCTACTAAGCATTCTATTCAAACTGAAAAAGCTAATATAAATAGAATATAAATACTAATATAAATATTAGTATAAATATATACTAATATTTGACTCCCCTCATCCATTTCTCCAATAAACCACAATTGATATATTAAGAATTGAGAACATGACACTGACATCCTCGAAAATAAAGCTGTTCATCAATATATACTTTCAAAACTTGCTTTTTCTCTATAACGTTTCAAAAATTGGACAAGAGTCATTCCAGCGCCATAACCATGTTGATGTTATACCGCTTTCTTAGATAACACAGAAAGCTATTCCATTCCTCCATAAATCTATTCCTCGGGTTATCCTTTATTTTTTCTGAAAGAGATGTCAATTCAATATATTCTAAGATTTTATAGAACCAGTCTTTTTTGCTGGGTAATGCATCACTCTTCCATTGTGACGCCACCAGGATTCTTGCTGCCGCAGATGCGTACAAAAAGAAGTTCCTCGCTTTACTAGGTATATCCGGGGTTGTTATACCAAGAAGGTATGCTTCTGGTGATTTACGAAATCCGTACACAGAGTTTTCTATGGAAAAATACCCCCGCCCCAACACTGAACAAGTCTTCAGTGGCATACCTTTTAATGCACATGGCCTTGGTCATTATGATCTTGCAGTGTATGCTAGAAATGTATGAAACATGAAATGCATTGCCAGGATTTTCAGCTTGCCTTTGTAGTGTTGGAAGCCATAACCCACTTTGCATTCAGAATCCTTATTAGCCTTACTCCAGACAGCAAATCTGCCACAAGAGCTTGTACTAGACATCAAGATGTCTTCTCACTTGCATGGGGATGAGAAGTGGGTGATAGGTTATGATGATTGATTACCAGTTGCACTTACCCAAATGTGTTTTGCCTTTTAAGTAACACATTTACTACCTCCCAACAGGTGACTGATAGTGAAACACAGACTTTTATTCAGCTGTTTATTTACCGCCCAGGGGTTGCTCCTAACAGTGTTTTATAGCTGGTTCCATATAGCTGAGGGAGAGTTGCTCTTGGATGTTTATATGATCAGTTCAGTTTCAATTTTTTTGTTTTATTGTTCCAAGTACAAAAATGTAGTTGTTCAGTTTGCAGTGCATTTTGCAAAAAGTTACCATTTCAGCCCTGAGTTTAGGTGTGTGTGGAGGAGAGGACTTAGGTTCTTTCACTCCTTCTATGGAGTAGCCTCACAGACTTACGTCATAGTTTACTAATGTTGCTGGCTAGTAATTCGGCTAAGATTAGGCAGCGAATAGTTCATGGTTTTTTCATGCAAAATGTCCCCGTGTTCAACTCTAGTCATTTCCAGTTAAAAAGGTCCGGTAACACAGGTGGTAGTGAATTGCCACTGTCTGTTGAAGGAAGACTATACTGGAGCATATTACCTGGTATAAGGCAACTTCCTTCCTAATAGAGTTCAGAACTCAATTAACATTCATCCCATCACAACACCAAATATTTAATCTAAATCTGGTGTTTAAAAACAATAAAAAGTGATCTTAATGAGTTCTGAACGGTAAATAAGATAGAAATAATGTGATGCTGAATTTGCTACAAGAATGAGGGAAATAAATTACTGATGAATGAAAATTGGATGTTGTGCCAACAGCGTTATTAAGTATTTATTTATTGTGCCTTTGCCAGCTATCTTGCCTTATCATCTGGGGTAATCTGATGAAGACTCCACTGTCTATTATTAGGAGATGGACTGGATTTGCATAGGTGGAATGTGAAACATGATATATTTGCCTATCAGAAGGGGAAGTGTGCTTTCTTTCTAACAAAAAAAATAAATAAATAAATAGCAAGCCTCACAAGGGAGGGAGGAAATGCTCTTGCCCTCTGCTTCCAAACAGCTATGTTCTGTACAGCTTGAAGTTTCAAATATTCTAATGCAGAGTAAATGCCACTGTTTTGTTTTAAGATGAATTCTAGAAAATATAACTTCTCCCAGTGGTCCTCTTAGGTGGTGCATTAAAATCCAGTGGCTGCACATTCACTAGCAATTGCACATTCACTAACGGAGTGTCCCTGAGATGCCCTTGGTGGTCGAGCTGTAGTTATGACCTTCTTCTTTTTTAGCTGTAGAATTGTTGCTTCTGATCAGAGGCTCTGCAAATTATCTCTTTGCCCTTCAGTGGAAGACCTGTGAGTTTTCAGTGAGTCTGTGCAAGTCTAAGCACCCATCATTTTCTAGTAGTGCTATATTTATAAGAGATTAAGGATAATATATTCTGATACATAGATTAAAAAGGATAAACCCTTCAGGAAGTATTATTTCTGTCTGATTTGTTTCAGCCAAAAAGCCAGATCTCAGTTGTTTTGTTTAACTAAACAGACTCTATTTTCCACAGGGATCCAAGTGAAAAAGGACTATGTGGCATAGTTTGAATAAGTCACTTTTAAAAAGTTAATCATTAAATTGAGTTGATCTTTTTTTTAAAAAAAGTGTGTGTGTTGGTGTCTGTGTGTGTGCGTGTGTGTGCGCGCACGGAATGCGCGCGCACACACACACACTTCACTCTTTTCTGCCATGCATCCCCCCTTAACTTGATTTTTTAAATTCCTCTTGTCATGTTTTGCATAATGTGGTGGCTAGCTTAATTTTTCAGGACTGCCTTATAAAGCAAGCCTACTTTTTGGATGTTTAATCTAGTCTGACAGATAAAGAGGAACTTAATAAATAAATAATCTGCATTGCATCTATGTTCACTTAGTTGGAATGAGAACTTGCTTTTCATCCTCTGTATATTTAAGCATGAGAAAGAGAGACAATTGCAATGTGTTTCTTCTCTTCTGGCCCCAGATTATATTGCTTTGAGATGGGGCATTTAGGGATCGAAGGTACTATTTGTCTTCAAGGACCTCACTTTGGTACAGTACTTTCAGCACATGTAGGAGGAGAGAGCACCTCAAAAGGATTTGGAGAACATTTATTGGTAAATTCTTCTCCTTCCATTCACCTCTTGCTGCAACAAGACCAATGTTCCACTGCAGTATGATAAATGATTTCCCACTCTTTTGAAGACTTGCAGCGCTCTAAATTTGCTTTGCAACTTGGCAGACAAAGGAAAGCAGCTAATGAGATGCTAATGGATTACACAGAATAAGAAAATTGACATCCTCCCGGCCCCCCTCCCTTGCTTTCTTTTATATTTTATGATTCCATTAAAATCACAATTTTTGACCATAAAGTCAAGAACCCTCAAAGTTGTTATTTTGGCTTTACAGTATTTCAGGTACATGCCAGTGATTTGTATATTAAAGAAAAATGATGCACTGTACCGGGGGGTGGGGCCCAGAAATATTAATGGTTGCTCTTTTTCCTGGTTGCTCTTTTTATAATCTTTGTTAATCACTCAGAAAGTAGCCAAGCAATTCTACAGTACCACAAGTGCACAGAATTTGCAAATTAAGTTAAACTGTAAGGCAGAAACCTATTTCATTACCATTTAAGTAACCGGAAGCTGTTCCACGTTTTCTGATAGGTTAAGCAACTTCATAGGTTATACAATAATTTGATTAAAAGCAGTGGTGATTCATTTACTTGCCAGAGGTCTCAGTTCTATCTTTGTGCTTAGTGTTCAAGGTAACCATAAGTTTGCAAAATTGATTTCCAGATGACAATTCAGTGAGTGAGTGTTCTGAGATAAGATATCTCTCGTTCATCATTCAGGAAACAATGCATTTTCCTTACGAGGGTGTGAATTTATTTTGCTTGGTACAAATATGCATAGGGACATATCCGGTATAAACAGGTAGTAATAGTTAACATATATTATTTTCACACACTGTGTTTGGTAGAATTTCACCTAACATTATAACATGTTCAGCTTATTTCTCAAGTTGGTCCTGACTCTTTTTATGACCACAATCTCTGATACATGCATTATAATAATACATAGTAAGTGACAAGTGAGCAGAATTCAGAGTAAATTTGAGAACATTTTCACACTGGATGAACCCTTGTATTACTTTATGGGAGGGTAAATGATGATGCCATAGCATCGTTTATTTCCACAATATTTGGAATTGTTTCTTAACCCTGAAAACAGAAGTAGCTTGTTTAATCCTTCTGAGTATTGTAGGCAAAGGCTGCTGTTCACTGTGCAGTATAATATACGTATTGTTTATTTTTTTATTTTGCAGAACTATACTCAGTACATCCCATTATCCATATATGATCTACAGACATGGATGGGCAGTCCCTCTATCTTCGTGTATGATTGCTCAAACGCTGGCCTTATTGTCAAATCTTTCAAACAGTTTGCCCTGCAGAGGGAGCAGGAGCTGGAGGTGAGATCTCTTAATGTGGAAATGTGAAATTGTGAGAGAGGGCATTATTCTTTTAGACTTTAATAGGATCAAGTGGGGGAAGGACCATGGGATCACAGCTCATGAGAGCAGATCATACTGTGCTTGATCGAAAGATACGACTAGCAACAAACGTGTAGGAGACTGAGCTGAAAAAAGAAACTAATTTGGGAAGAGTCTTGCAGCTTTAATTTAGTTCTGATTCTGTTTGCTTTCCAACAGTATAACCCTGGCCATTAACAGAACTGTTAATTAAATGATAACATTAATAGAATCTGCTTGTGCCCTAATGGTTTTTACAGAGGAGATGAATGCAAGGTTGAAGTAGGTCTATATATCTCTTACACATTGCGTACTTAGATCTGCATAGAGATCTATTACAGTATCCTTACTCTTGCAACCAAATGTGCAACCGCTAAACTAAATGCTTGAAAGAGTTACAAAGAAGGAACTTGCTGTTGTTGCCATTAATTTTGCAGTGTGAAGAACTGCCCTGGTGTTAATAAAAGGAAACATTTTGTGGTTTTAGTATTAAATTTATTGTGGCAAATGTGAATAGCAGAAGATGAAGCCATTAAATTTAAGAAGCTTTCACTTATGCCTTTGACACTGAGTTTGGCTGAATATTTTCTCTGTACTTTGTAACTGCCAGAGATGCCTTATTAGAAACCAATTTCTTATTTTTATGTTGCTAACTCCTTTCCATCTTTTAAACTCTCACTTTGAATGCTAGAAGCTGAGCCAAACAGATCCAAACGGGATTCTCACTATCAAGGTTATCCATGATTCTAATATTTTACTGAAACAAAACTACATTTTTTTTCAAAGCCAGTCCTAGCATACGTTTATTCATTGACTTCTTTGCCTTTTAATTTCTACATAATAATGGCTGTTGTCTCCCCATAGAATTTGGAGGCATAGTATAATGATTCTACTGCTCCAGCCCATCACAATTTAACTATAATCTTCTTATCTGTTGGAGTTTTCTTTCTCAAATCCTTTCATAATTTAAAATACACAAAAATCTTAGAGATGTGCAGTGACCCAGGTACTTTAATAACCTATTTGTGGTCTCTTGTAGAGCATTACAGTCATACCTCATGTTGCGAACGCTGCAGGTTATGTGTTCTCAGGTTGCGCTCCGCGCCGAACCCGGAAGTACCGGAATGGGTTACTTCCAGGTTTCGGCACATGCAGAGAAGCGCCAAAATGTGTGCACAGATGTGGCGTTGCAGGCGCTGCGGGTTGTGGGTGCTGCGGGTTGTGAACGCGCCTCCCGCACGGATCGTGTTCACAACCCGAGCTTCCACTGTACTGTAGATCAGAGGTGGGCAACCTTCACTCTGTGGGTCCAATTTGGCCTGCCAGGTTGTTTTGAGAAAGCCCCGTCCACCTGTCCATCTATGAGGCAGGTAAGGGCAGGACTTGGCCAAAAGGGGCTTTGGTTGATCAGCCACTGTAACTAGGGAAATGTGTGGAATGGCCTTTGATGCTGACCTACTGTAAAGCTGGGAACAAATCCTTTCTGCGGTGAGGGATAAACAATATCTATACATTGTCTGATGAAAAACATTTTAATATTAACCCACTGGTTTTTGTAAGTTGCTGTTAGATTTGTTTATGGAAAACCTTTGCTCTCTGGCTGCTAATCCAATATTTCCCTCTTGGTGTCTGTTTAGATTGCAATAACCTTCAACCTTCAGCCTTAGCATGCCAAGTAGTGCTGTGGATTAACTGGCTAAGAAATGTGCTTTTCAATTTCAGAGTATATTCTTTATAGGAAATGTTACACATCCTGTTAAAAATGCACACTGCAATTTTTAAAAGTGGATCAAGGATTGCACTTTTTTTAAAATACCAAATGCGCAACAATTTAAAAGTGCACTATAGGTTTCATAATTAACTTAGATTTTGATCTTGGTACTTTATTTTTAATTAAAATGAAGAAATGTCTGTCTCTCTCTGCCTCCCTCCCACCTCCCATTAGGCTTAATATTATTGGCTATTGTTCAGATGGTTGCTTGTATAAATAACGGATATTAAAAAGACAAAACATGTCCATGGTTATCACTTGTAAATATTTATTTTGGTAAATATAAATACTTCCAATTTAGAGGAAGGCAGCCCATGCATTGTGGGGACTGGAGGCTATAAGCTGTATTTATTCAGTGCTTTTTGAAATTTATTTTCTGTGTTCCTTTAAAAAAGGATTGACCTACTGGATTATCGACTCATGGAGTAATTTGACATACTTTTTAAAATTTTGGCCTGTGATAGTAGTAGGGATTAAGGGATTGCCAGATGGTGTGTTGAACTGGCAGTTCAGAAATAGTTGTATAAATGGTGTTTAAAAAAATATGAAATAGTAGCAATGTGAAGCTTATGGTATAGATTGTCCTGTTGCTTCTAACAGTCATTAATCAATGAGCTAAACTGCCTGGGAGGACTCTTCAGTTCAGGATTCTTCTATTCATTTTAGATGTCTTCATAAGTATAGGCCAGTGTTTTCCAAACTTGTGATAGTTTAAGGCTCCCCCTGACCCCCGCCAAATGTAAATGGAATATGAATTTCACTCACATATTAGCTATTGACTACACGTGTAGACCTTTCTCTCTGTTGAGAACTACATCATCTGCTATGATTCATAGGAAACAATTTTTTGCATTATGGGTTTGAATTCATACCACAAGCATGCTCCTATCAGCATTATGAAAAGAAGCTGCTTCCTCTGTGGGTGCAGGTTGGGAATGTTTGCTCTTGTCTTTAAATCTCAATGGGAAGGCTGCAATTAGGAGGAATTCTTCCTCAGCATGAATAGTGCTCCTGAGGGACATGAAGATGAAGGGCAGAAATGCCAGTTCAGTGTTCTGAAAATGTTAAATGCCAATTCAGCTATTTTTGTACTGTTTTGTTAAACCAAAGATGAGAACATCTTCCTTGTTACTCCACTTCTAATCACCCAGAAGGGAAGAGTTCGCTTTTGTAAAATGCCTTGTTGACTTGACAGAATCCCAATGGACATTCCAAAGTTCTGTGTTATGATTCTAGCAATGTTCTGACCCTAAACAAAAGGTGCAATGTGCTATCCAGTGGTGTGCAAACAGTACAGGTGTCCTTTTTCTTTTTCTTTTAAAGTTAATAGGACAGTAGGGCAGTGTTGCAAGAAACCATTACCTCAGATATATTTCTCCTGTCTCCAGTGATGAAACGAGCCATTGAAACAGACAGCCAGTACTAGTTCTTGAGTGGCAAATGGTTCTGAAATCTTCTGACACCAGTAATCTATTCCTCCCCTATAAGTAGCCTGTTGGGAAGGGGGAGATAAGTAAATGAGTGATATATGAGAGAGAGAGTGAGTCAGTCAGTCCATATGAGAGAGAAAAGTGGCACATCCCACTGCCCATGTGGCCCCTGAAGGAGTATCCTGAGAGAATGTGTCCCTACACAGAAAAGTATCCCCAGCCCTTCATTAAGATTTCATGTGGATTTATCCTCTTGAACAGGGACAGCCACCATGGTGGCATCCAGGTACTGTTGGACTGCATTTACTATCATCCCTGAACATTGGCCATGCTGTTCCTGGGTCAGATCTCAAACCCACAAGAAATGGGACCATTCCAGCTGGAAATCAAACCCAAAATCCTATTGGGGGGAACTTTATGGTATCCTTGCTTATAAGCAATATGTTCTACCATCAGAAGCAAAGTCAGAGACTACTTAATTACTTTGTATTTCCATGGTTAATTTATATACCATGATATTTGACATAAGTTGCTCATGAAACCTTGGAATTCAGACTCCAAATATTTCCAATAATCCTTTTGTCCAAGCCCTCTTGAGGTTTGGCCAATGTGCCTTGGCACCCCTTGATGGGTGGCAATCGAAGAGAGAAACTATCTTTGGAATGCCTGCTCTAGGGAAGCCTGTCTGGCACTTGCATCAATGTCTTTTAGACAGGCATAGGCAAACTCGGCACTCCAGATGTTTTGGGACTACAACTCCCATCATTCCTAGCTAACAGGACCAGTGGTCAGGGATGATGGGAGTTGTAGTCCCAAAACATCTGGAGGGCCGGGTTTGCCTTTTAGGCTTGAAGCTTTGCTCATTTTGGGAACTTAATTGAATTGCTGCTGCTGTGTTTTTGTTTTTTTGTATGTTATTTTAATATTTTCAATATTGTACTTTAGTTTTATCTGAATTTTTTTACTGCCCTGGTAACTCAAAATGACTGTTAAAGCTGTGTGGTCCAATTAATAATAAAAGCAGCAGTCTTTATTGTTAAACGTTTGTCTTGACCTCTTCCTCAGACTTATCTTGGCCATTTGAAAACCAGATTGAACATTAGATATAAGGTCTGTTCATGCTGACTCTTAGCAAGTGAACACTGGCAGTTTCAGGGAATATACATGTTGTCTCTCAAGGCTTGACCAGATGCATGACTCCGGGAAAGACTCTGAATCCAAGGCAGGTGCTGGAGCAGTTCAGACAATAAATAGTGTATGTGTTCCAGTCATTTTGCTGCGCTTATTGAGGACTAAAGCCACCCTGTTATAGCTCTCAATTATCTAATTAACTAGCTTCATTGAGTTCAGAGTGTGTCTGTAAACACACCATAATTCTGGATAGCTAAATGAGCTGCTCAAGTGCACTGCTGGAACAAAAGGCTGCTTAATCTTCCTGTGTCATCCCACATAATTGCGTATATCTGAAATGCCTTATTACATGTCAAGAGAAGCTGGAAAGTGGATGGGGTGGAGAATTTGTGCATATCATAGGACCTTGCTTGGGCTGTATATAAATTAATAGTGACATATGAGCCTTAGGTTCTTAGTCTCCCCACATCCCCACAGCCTTATTTTCATGTCCTTTTTTTCAGCCTCTAGGGTATTTTATGTTAGAGCAGTAGAATTTCTTGTGTTTATTCCTTCTCTGTGTGGGAATTAAATGCTACTGTGGGAGTGCTTGTTCCTTTAGCCAGAAGTACGGTACATGACTAACTGCTTCTGATCAGAACTAATGAGATCAAATTTGCAGTTTTGATTTGTTTTCCATCTTCAGCACAGATGAATCTTCGAAGTTACAGTCCAGAGGACTGTTACGGTATATGTCAGTGGTGTGTGGAATTTTCCTAATCTATCATCTTCTGGAAAGAAGAAATTATTCTCCTTTACCTTTGTTAGTACATTGACGTAGAAGATTGGGATGCTGTCGGTTCTGAGAAATCACCAAGCCATGCCAGCATTCAGAATGATGGGAATTGTAGCCTCAAGCCTCCATGTCAAGTACTCTTGACACTATCACTCCAAAGATTCAGCAATTCTTCCCTTGTTCAGAACACACAAAAACAGCACAGTAAAGCCAGTATCTAAACAGCAGCAAGTGAGAGGATCTGAATACACTTGATTTTTCTCCTAAATATGTACTGTATTGGCCCGAATATAAGCCACACTTTTTTCCAAATTCTAACAGTGAAAAGTTAAAGCACGGCTTACATTTGCAACCTTATGCTGCCGGGGAAGCACCGTGGCTCCCCAACCCCCGAAGCAGCCCGGGAGCATGGACCATTGGACCATGGTGCATAGCCCACCCGCTGCTCCCAAACCTCCCCTGAGCTGTCGAGGGGAAGCGGGGGGAGGCTGCCAGCCAAGCAGCATGGCTCCCCCTCCCCAGAGAGGAACGCGGGGCAATGGTGCGCAGCCTGCCTACCGCTCCCAAGCCTCCCCTGGTGCCAGCTTGGGGAGGGAGTGCCGGGAGTGTTGGGAGGTGGTAGTGTCAGGGTGTGGGTTCTGCCCCCCCCCCCCGTTCAGGGCGGTAGAGCTGGGAGGTGGGCTGCACCCGCAAATAAGCCTTGAATTTTAAAGGTGCGGCTTATTTGCGGGTGCATCTTATATTTGGGCCAATACGATATACCGGTGTAGGAAAAAACATACTCAGTTTCGTACACCAATGAAAAACATGTTCAGTGATAGAGGTGTGGAGTCTCAGGTGTCTACTTTGTTTTTTTGTTTTTCCTTTTTATACCGGGGAAAAATAAAGAAGCCTTGTTTGAGTCTGTTTTTGTCCCTAGGCAAATAGATTTTTCTCATAATGAGGAGCCTCTGTGCTTGTTGAGTAGTTGTAGCTCCAACTGCCTGGCAGGCATAGAGCCAAGCCTATGCCACCCTTCTTCAGCTCAGAGTCACCCATTATCTTTTCTCATTAGTCAGTGGCCCTCCATAGAATGAAGATCGCACATGTATCTGTTTTGCTAAATATGCACTTGGAAAGCTGCAGTTTCCAAGTATAGTACACTTCCCTCATCAGAATACACATGTATGACCTTCACAGAGCATATTGTGCACTAATATATGTTGGTTTGCCTATGTGGGAAACATCATGTGTGAAATGGGGACCCGGCCTGAAACAACACGATCCATTCAAACTCAGCATGAAACTGAACACGTTTAATAGAAGTTTAACCTGCTTTTTATGAGAATCTCCTTACCAAGCAGAGAACTGTGTACAATAGTAATATAGACACACTATAGACAAATATTTAAACTTTAAACACCCCAAATCCTAAGAAACAGTGAGCATTAATGTGAAAGAGTCCCCAAGAGTCCTTTGCAAAAAAATAAATAATTCCTGGACCCTAACCAGAGAGTGAAGCTATGTATGCTAGATCACTGACCCATTCACATCTCTGCTACTTGTCACTTGTAATGAATGAGATTATCAGATGTATGTTGTGTCACTGATCTACTGATTAGCTGCCAGGCAGTCAGCTGATTAACAAGGGGAATTGCTGCAGTCTGCAAAGTCTAGAAAAGTCTAGAGAAGCAGCAGAATTGAGGCACAGTAACCATAGTTCCAATCCTATGCACAGTCTAAATAAATCTCAATGTATGTAAGTCCTGCTAGCTTCTGTGCTTTAAGCCAGTGTTTTTCAACCACTGTTCCGTGGCACACTAGTGTGCCGCGAGATATTGTCTGGTGTGCCGTGGGAAAAATTGAAAAATTACTTTATATATAGTCAATATAGGCACAGAGTTAAATTTTTTAACATTTTCTAATGGTGGTGTGCCTCGTGATTTTTTTCATGAAACAAGTGTGCCTTTGCCCAAAAAAGGTTGAAAAACACTGCTTTAAGCGTATAACTCCCTTCAGATTATTTCTGGTGTTTATATATTCAAAATGAAGATTGTTCTAGCCAATGGAAGGCTGCCCAAAGTCAACACTTCTCCTGGAAAGCTGGCAATACTATTCCCTCATCTTAGCCCAGAGCTACTCAACTGATTTTGTTCCATCAGAACACCTTTCCCTCTCAGTTCAAATGCCACAGCTGCTTGGCTGATTCCAGATTCTGAACTGCTAAAAACTCACCAGGTGGTAGCTTCATATTTACAAATAGCAAGGACTTTTACTACAACAAAATAAACCTAGAAGTGCCCCTCCTTTTAGAGGGGGTAGCTAATGTGTTGATTTTGCCTTTAAAAACGTGGTGATCCCTTGCAGAGTTGTGTTTTGCCCCTGCCAGGCACGTGAGCAGGTTTCATATAGGCTACTTTTCAACTAGGATTGCTATGTGCTTTCTAGAAGTGCCTTCATGTATTGATGTTGTTAGTAGCATAATCCAGCAGTTGTCACTACAGTATTTGTGGCATGTGCTTTCAACTTCATTTTGTCTGTCATTAAGCTTCCTGCTTTTGTTGACTGAGCAAAACATTTGCTCTGCATGTTATCTATTGCTTGTTGTTTGGGTGAGTGAGGAAAAAAACTCAAGAATCAGGACTCCCTTGATTCAAGAGTCAAATAGTGCTAGAATTGCACAGTATTGGCTCTTTACATTATGATGGGGGATACTAATTTGCTCACAGATAAATGGATGTGTGTCCCTGTTTTTATAATTACTTTCACTTGAGTAATAAGATATTGGTTAATGTGTAGTAAGTGCATACACTTGTTACAAATCAGCCCTATTATGTGTCTTCTATTTCAAAGTCATCACCTTCAGATTGATCAGAACAATAATGGCCTGGCTCGTAAGTAGTACTCAGCCAGGGTTATTATATCATGGTTTGTTTTGATTTTCTGAATCACGCCTAGCTGTTTAACTATGGTTTGTTAACCACAAACAATGATAATAAGTCATGGTTTATTGTTGGCCTACAATTTGTGGCTTCTTTTATCTATGGCTTGTCTGAGCCCGGTTTTTGCCGGGGAGGGTGGGGTATAAATTATGATGATGATGATGTAAACTATGCAGCTGTCTTTAACCATGGTGTGTTCAGCCATTGCACTCAAGTTGCTCGCCGAGCTACAGATTTGCAAGGAAGGAAGGAATGGAAAAACAAACCACTCCCAAGATGAAGCTGCTCTCTGTAGTGCTTTGCCTGAAGAAGACTTTACTCCGAACTCTGCCTAACAACAGTTGCTTTTCCCTGCTCCACTTCTCCATGACAAGGCCTTTCATAGAATCATAGAGTTGGAAGAGACCACAAGGGCCATCCAGTCCAACCCCCTGCCAAGCAGGAAACACCATCAAAGCATTCCTGACAGATGGCTGTCACGCCTCCGCTTAAAGACCTCCAAAGAAGGAGACTCCACCACACTCCTTGGCAGCAAATTCCACTGTCCAACAGCTCTCACTGTCAGGAAGTTCTTCCTAATGTTTAGGTGGAATCTTCTTTCGTGTAGTTTGAATCCATTGCCCCTTGTCTGCTTCTCTGGAGCAGCAGAAAACAACCTTTCTCCCTCCTCTTCCCGCAAGGCAGGCAGTTTCATATTGTGGTGTAAAGGGACCTCTGTCCAGCTATCATCTATAAAAGGATGAATAAGAAAGCAGCAGTGCACAATGGAACCATGCATAATGATAGCCAAAAGTACTTTGATTAAAAGCTGCTTAGAGGGAAATGAAATAATAGCTTTTGGGGTGGGGGTAATGAATAATGCAGTTAAAATGTTTGCACTTCTGAAAGTAGCACCATGAAATCCTTCTGTCAGTTCCCTCACTGCGAGAAGCAAAACTACAGGGAACCAGGCAGAGGGCCTTCTCGGTAGTGGCGCCCACCCTGTGGAACGCCCTCCCATCAGAAGTCAAGGGAATAAACTACCTGACATTCAGAAAATACCTAAAGGCAGCCCTGTTTAGGGAAGTTTTTAAATTGTGACTTTGTATTTTATTTTGGTATTTGTTGGAGGCCGCCCAGAGTGGCTGGGGAGACCCGGCCAGATGGGCGGGGTATAAATAATAAATTATTATTCTTATTATTATTAGCAGGGTAAGAATAATTTCAATCAGCAGCAAAGCCTGACACCTCCCCCCAATACCCTGATGATTACACTTTGCAACTTAAGGATAATTAGCATCTTTTGTTCAAGAACTTAGAGAACAATTTACTTGGTTCAGGAATGTCGGTTGTTTGACAGTCCCTCACCTGATGTCGGTGTGTGCTTTCATTTGTTTCTGGTTTTCTCAAACAGTGTTTCTATGCTACTGGTAGGGGTTTTTGTTTTTTTGTTTTTTTACGCACACACATTCAAGGGAACCCCAAGGACACATCTGTGAATCTTAGCTATGGCTTGTAAATACCATGAGTTGCAGACACTCTTCACGATGGATGAAGAAACCCAATCCCTTACACCCTTGGAGTCCCAACAACAGATGGCCTCCCAGAGGCTAAGAGCAAATTCTTGGACAGAAGAGAAGGTGGTAGTGGCCATTTCCATATGTCCAAGAGGAACTGGTTCATTGGTATAGGAAGGATGCCGTGTTCACCTGGCTCTCCAAGGAGATGTGCTAGCAAGGATACAATCAGAATGCTGTCTAGTGCAGGAAGAAAATGAATGCCTTCAGAAAGAAGGAAATCACTACCCACAGCAAACACTCAGGAGTGGGGTCCAGGATGATGCTCTCCAGTGATTAGCAGTCTTCTAGACAAGAAAGACGTGACTGCGCTACACCTTAGGGAGTGACAACATTGTTCCCAATCAAGTGTCAGATGGTTGACTCAGCAAAACTTGACATCCAGCAGGCCTTGACAGACAAACCCCTGCCTCCACCTTTGGATTTGAACAGAGTGTCATTCATCCTTTGGAGCATACTCACTCTAGGGATCTCTCAAGGTAAGCTTCCTCCATTCCCAATCTGAAGTCATCTTTGGGATGCTGACTGCCAGAGAAGAACTTACCATCATCTCTGAAGCACCCTCTGTTCTAATTATTTCATTATCCTCTTTCTTACAGGATCTTTAGGTATCATAGATGAATAAGAAGAACCAGAGAAGTGCACTGTCCTTGAGAAACATGCTGAAGAGGAGGCAGCACTAGTCATGAAAAGGAGGCCCACTGACCTAGGTCATCTAGGCTTAGGAACAAGAGGAAGGTGGATCATCAGCAGTTTGCCAAGAATTTAGTTAAAACCACTAAGGGCACTGGAAATAGAATTGCAGAAACTTTTTATGGGCTTGATGACCAAAAACCTCAACAGAGATTTCAGAACTGTCAAGTTTTGACATAGTACTCATGTGAACACATGGCTGAAACCATGGCATCAGCTATGAGAGAATCTGATGCTGTCTTCAAGAGGTGCATGGTACAGAGAGCAGCCTTAAGACTGTATAAAGGTATGCTTCCATTGTGGAGTGCAGTGTGGGTTACATGGCATAGCACCACATGCAAGTTAGCTACCACCTCACCCAAATCCTATTCTTCAGTTTCAGCAGCATCCTCTTACCACCATTAATCTCCCTTGGAACCTTGCAAAGTTGTAAATGTGGAATATTCCCCATAGGAACAAGTCACTTTTCATTGAGTTTGCTTTGTATTACAAGCTTGGTATGGAACAGCACTGCTTGTTATCGTTTGAAAGTCAGGTTAAGGAACTGTTTAAGTAAAGATCGAGCAAAGTGTGGTTGGCGTTACTCCCTTAACAAAAATGCTTAATTCTTTAAGTGAGCCATTATTGTAAGTTATCTCCTTTAAATTAGCAGGTTTAAAATTTACTTTTCTGTAACTGCAGTGGTTTGTAATACCTACTTCTGAAAAGATAGTGGTTTAAGATGCTTACATCTTTAAATGTATAGGGGTAATTAGAAGTTTGCTCTTCAAAACAGTTTTATACTGATGAAAAATATGTACTTTGGTACTTGCTCAACCTTTACTGTTTAAACATGACGAGACCAAAAACATGTATGCAGTCATGTTAATAATGTGTTTTCTCTCTGTCTGTGGGGCAGAGACACTGATCAAGGGTGAGGAGAAGCAACCAGAGGTGGTGATGCCCACAGCTGACTCTCAAAATTCCCAGTGTGCCCTTGGGCTCAAAAATGTTAGCAGCACTTGGCCTTGGGGAACAGACATAGCCATATTGCCTCGCTTTGTTTGCTCTCAGTAACTGTTGTAGTGAAATCTGGTTGGTTGAATGATGACAGCACTGTTACTAGGATAAGAGTGTTTCGAACATCAGTATGTGCAAGCTGTTTGACGTTTCTCTTATTTCTGTCTCTCATTGTGGCTCAGCTTTCATGGCAAACAGGGAATGAACCATTCTCAATTCATAGCAGTGATGTCATCCAGACCTTGGGAGGCAATTTCCTGCTTTGGAGTAGTTTCACTATGTTGGCTCTTCTTCTGGTTACTGAAGTGTTAGGGACTTGCTTTGAAATTTCTCCTGTGACCAACTGCTGTGGAGTGTTCCGAAAAATCGTTTTCTTTTTTCCAAGCTGGATACCATCAAAGGCCCATTTTAAAACTGAGCTTTGAGAAAGGATCCAGACAAACTGCCTACATGCAATCTTAGCAGTTAAAGAAGACCTTTCATTTCTTTTTCTCTCTGTGTATTCATTTTCCCATAAGGATTCTTTCCCTTCTGCCCCGTTCCCTCAGGCATAATGTTTTATCTTCTTGCAATTCTCCTTTTTATTTCTAATTTGCATATGAATATGAGTAAGGGCTAGTTTATACAGACCTTTCCTAGCTAATTAATATTTCTGATCTCCATTGTGGAGGTTTGGAAGCACTATTTCAGCTCACATTTGTAATTTGGAACAATTGCTTCCCTGCAGCCAGAATTTTAACACCAGAAATCCCATGAGATACCAGAAACTTATTTTTTCACTCTCTCGGAGAGACACTGTGCATCAGATATAGACAGTTTCATGAAAGGCTGTTAAACTGGTTTTCAGTATGGTTTCTTTCTAAGCATTTTCAAATGATGACAGAGAAGTTTTTCTTTCATAATAATTTTCAGCCAATTAATATTTATACTGTTGAGCTACTTCAGGTTATAATAGCACTATTCATGAATGAGGTGGTGATATCTACAGTAGTTCATTGAATGGCCAATTTGGTGGTTCAGTCTTTTGTTGAGCATCCTATAGAAACTTGCACTCAAACAACATCTTTATACAGTGGTACCTCAGGTTACATACGCTAACCCAGAAATAACGCTTCAGGTTAAGAACTTTGCTTCAGGATAAGAACAGAAATTGTGCTCTGGTGGCGCAGCGGCAGCGGGAAGTCCCGTTAGCTAAAGTGGTGCTTCGTGTTAAGAACAGTTTCAGATTAAGAACGGACCTCCGGAACGAATTAAGTGCTTAACCTGAGGTACCACTGTAATGGGAATTGGATCAAATTATCATAGTCTCAAATTAAACAAATTGATCTTGGAGTTTTTTTAAAAAAAAAATCAGGGTGACGAAGGAAAAAGGAATAGAGACGACATGGATCTGTCTTAGGCATTATGGTATGATGATGGCGCTAACAAAGAGGGTTCAAGGGATTCAATCCAACTGACTGATCTTTAAATGCGTTCCTCATTTTTTCCCTAATGCTTTCCTAATGCTTTTTTTTAGGCCTTCTCCACAACAAAATATGCAAAAACAAACAAACACAAACCTTTCTGTTGAAAGCGAAGTAAAATTAACGCTGAATTTATATTTTATTTTGTGATTTGTAATATGCTGCTTTATTGTGTATTGTTGTAACTTCATGGTTTATTGTCTATTAGCCAGCTTGGGCACTGAAGATGGGTAGGTGGAATGCAAAAATATTATATTAAATAACATACCACTTAAGGCACCTGAACAGCCTGTATTCTGGGCTTCATTCCTAAACCCTATCTTGGTTTTCAGTTGTCTGTGTGGCCGATATAGGCAGAAGTTCAGGCTGTGCAGCTCGTGCAGCCACCTTCCTGCAACCACTAAGGTAGTGCCTTTGAGAAAAATGACCAGTGCCATGACTAAAGAGTATAGGAAGGCATCCTTTGGATAAGCGGTTGACCCTTTGGATAGGCTAGAACTATTCGTTTCTGCTTTACAATCTGCACCAGTATCATTAGTAATTTAATCGTTGATGAGTCGAATGGTTCTCTGAGCTTTGGCATCTCCTAACTAGTTTTGTTTCCAGAAGATTTTCTAGATACTGGTTAGTTAATCAGTAGGAAGACTTAACTGCTGTTTGTTTTAATTTCCTATGAAGGTGGCTGCAATTAACCCTAACCATCCACTGGCTCAGATGCCCTTGCCTCCTTCAATGAAAAATTGCATTCAACTGGCAGCATGTGAAGCCAGTGAGTTGTTACCGATGATCCCTGACCTGCCAGCTGACCTGTTCACATCCTGTCTTACTACACCAATCAAGATTGCACTGAGATGGTGAGTGACTTGCCTGCTATTTGGAGGAATATTGCATGTTCTATGAGCCTTGCCTGTTGGACTGATAGACTTGTTGACTCAAATACTTCAACTACTCTAAAATATCTCTGCAGTACTAAATTACAAGGATTGAGGTGTTCATCTGGGAGAGTATCTTATTAAGCATACTTTCACCTTCTTGGCTTTGATTATCCTTCTGTTTATTACGTTTTGGATTCTAGCTGGATATTTGGGTTTGCTCAGATTAAGGGACTTACTGTGCTGGAAATTAAAATAGTCTGCCTTTTCACAGATCAGAAATACCATATGGTACAACACAATGTTATATCAGTAGACCATTTTCCAGACAAGCTATAGCGCTGATCCTCAAGTTCTTCTACTTGTGCATATTCCATTTATTCCACAGGAGGTTTTCAGTGGTACTACACTTTGAGGATCGGGGTGTAAATCCCATATGTTACAAAAATGCTTCAAATAAGCTAGTTAAGCAATAGCATAGAGTACAAAAATTCACAGGCATAAACAGAAGAGAAGATAATTTGAAGTGATGTGGCCTTCTGCCGAGACGGAGAGAGATGAAAGCATATTCTAAGAAGTTTACACCACCAAAACAAATGGAACACCAGATATCTAATAGCTCTGATTCACAAACAAGTTTAAAGCCTTAGTAAATAGAAAGAGTGTCCAGTGCTTTCTTTTCCTCTTTCTGTTTTTCATGTCACAGTGCAGAATTAATATTCTTTTGTCAGCTCTTCTGCTTTTGCAGTATTTGTGAAATTATTGCAGTTGAGTTGCAGTGTCAGTTTTGTATATATATTCTGGCTTTCCACTTTGAGCAGCTTTGCACTTTACATGGCAAACCCAATTGCTTTTGGTAGCAAACTTTTAAAAGTGTGAACAACAGCATACATGTATTTTTAAATAGTTGTGGGAAGCTCTGGTCCAGTCAGGATTCCCAGATGGCTATATATGGATAATTAAAGGTGAAGGTATGCCATCCAAACTTAGCATATTTTCTCAGGAAATGGTGATGTAGCGCTGGTGAGCATAGATCAGTCAGGTGTGCTTTTTGGAACAGCCCTTTGGTGAAATATGCAATGTCTATTTTCCTTAGCTGTGAAAGTCCCACATGGTAAGTTGCCAGTCTGCTATAAACAGAAGTTAAAAGCCTTATGCTGCTATGTCTTTATGTTCACTGAACTCAAAATAATTACTGTGAAGTGGTCTTAAGTTCATTTGGATTTTTTTTTTTGGGGGGGAAGTATAATAATAATAATAATATTTCTTATAAGAGACCAGTGCTTAGTTGACAACTCACAAGAAGGAATGTCAGAGTGTAGCTCATTCACATGATTACTAGCCAATGTAATGTATGTTCTGATTTCACTACCGGTGTCAATCGTCCTATCATCTTACATTTCTATCCTGACTTCTCCAAAAATTGTTTTTGAGGTCCCAGCATTAAAAATGTAGAAATCCATTTATAATATCTGAATAGGTTGGTTGCATGGTATATATATATAATATATAGGCCAAGGTTTTTGTTCATGCTTTCCTATTGCTTTCCTATGATAGACCCTGATGAATAAAAACCCATCTGGATTTCTTTCCTCCAAAACCCATATAATTATCTTAAGACTTTTAGTGTACCAAATTAAGCATAAGTACAAATACAGTTCAGCAAAACCTTTGTCCCTGGTAGAAATCTGTATTTAGTGGCTTCAGTTTAGAAACATAAATATCAATCAATATTCAAAGATGTGGCATACATGAAATAGCACCATAGTGTTTTTAAGGAGACATACTTCTGTGGTAGCCTTGAATCTGAGAAATGGATTTGCATTCATTATAAATTCATGTGATTTTGTGATTGATTCTATGGTTCTATGGCAGCGGTTGATAAGGGGATTGGGATTGTATCATCTGAAAGATAACACCTCTGGCATTTCAGTACCTTCAGCAACATTCTAGTACAACATGAGGTAGTCTTATGGAATATTTTGTTCCTTTTCCGTGTCTTGTTTTGTGGTACAACCTTAATGATATTTATATAACTTCAATTTGCTTTGACATTGTTCAGTGAATGAAGAGTGAGCAAATAATACTGTGTTATACACGAGAGCCTGAGTCAATACAGTACAGCAAATAAACCATGACAATTTTTAAGCCTAGTTACCATATTCATTGTTTCTAAGTCTGCATCTTGTTTGAGCACATTTCTGCAGCTCAAGGAATACATTGGGGAGTTAGATTGTAGCTGGATTCTGCAATATTCAAAACACTCTTAAAGTCTCTGCTTATTTTTCCTGATTTATTATGGATATTGGAGCATTTTGCTTTGTGTTCAATATGTGTACAAAATGAGTGGTTGTTACATGTTATTGAGGAAGGTAAGGGGGGGCGATATGTCATTAATTAATTAATTTTTATCCAGCCATACTTTTCTGTTAGTGCAATATATTTCTGCTTGCAGAATGGAACTTCCTCCTCTTCTCCTTTCCCCTGAAGCTCCCTGCATGCCATCAAAATCAGTTCTGGAGGATTTGCACACCCTCTGGAGCAGATTTGGGGGTGGGGTGCGGAGGAGTGGAAAGTCCCATTGTGCAAGTGGACTTCTGCCCACAGAACATTGGCAAAACCCACAATGTTTAAGTGAATAAATTAATCTGCAATATTTATTTTTGATGCAACAGATACTGCTTTTCTTTATCCGCTACATTTGTCTCTTGCCCTTCCTTCAAAGAACTCAAGGCAGGGTACTTGCTCTTCCCTTCGCTATTGTGACCTACAAGCAGCTTAGGCTAGGAGACTGTGACTTTGTCCCTGTCTTTTAAGAGGACCCACTAAGTTGATTGGAGAGAGGAGGATGAAGCTGTTGGCAGAAAAGTGAAATTCCCTTGTAGTGATGCTAGCAGACTGAATGCTTATTTTTATTTTACGTTATTTATTTATTAATTTATTTATTAATAAATAATTAATAAATCTAGTACATCTCAAAGGAACCAGAAGGTAGGGAGTGCAGTTCCCTTGCCAGTTCTTTCTCTTCCAAACATTAAAATGCTATAAAAGATTATTATTTGTGTAAGGGAGTTTAACAGCTATTGAGGCAAGCTGCCCACACTCCAAACTAGGCTTCATAGCTCACAACCAGAGGCATGGAAAGTGTTCCTGGAAAAGTACTTTTCTGTCCTTGGTATCATTGAACTGCAAAGAAATCAGGTGTTCAGAGAACAGTAAAAATATTAATGTACAAACTGGACATTATTAAGAAGGGTAGAGGGGTCATAGTGCGTCTCCCAGATTAATGTGTTCATCTTTGTAGGGAAGCCTAGCTTTTATTTTGAAAGTGGGCTATTGTTTTCTGGTGTTGAAAGACATGTAGGGACCGAGTAACACCACAATGAACTGATTCTGGTAGAGAAAAGCATTCTCTTCCATGTTATGCTACAGGCTCTTAATATTCAGTGCTTTGCAACAGAGTCATTCTCTGCAGGTACGGCTTGCTGTAAGGCTGGAGGTCCATTTACATTTTGCATCACTCTGAGATTAGTATATAAAAATCATTGCTTATCACATGCTTGGATGGCATGCACATTAATAATGTGGGCTACAGACCTTTCAGTAGACATTTCAAAGCATTTGGTGTTAAATTCTCACAGCATAAACTGCATCTCTACTACAGTAAAAGTAGGTCACTAAGATACTGCAGTTGTAATGGGTAATAGAGGAATATCCTGCATACCAAGCAGTGAATGTTAAGTTTTGAAATTCCCCTCTTATTAAGTGGAAAGAATCAATCAAAATACTGCTTCCACCAACCTGTGTGTGTATCTATATAAACGTAACATGCTGTGCTCAAAGAGCTTGAAATTCCAGCGAACTACATAATACGATCCACAAACAAGTGTGATTCATTGATTGGAGGGCTGGACTTGGAACTTGAGAGATGTGGGTTCACACAGTGTTCTCTTACTGAGAAAAGACTTTTCTGCTGTTTCTTATTTCTTGTGAAGATGAAGGGGCTACAGAAGCTGTGTTTGGTAATGAGTGAATCACCCCCTTCCCATAGTATTCCTTGGATTGGAATGTGGTTCCCCAATGCACCAGGAAATAGCTCAGCTTATTCTGCGTAAATCTGAGTTAACTGTTTCTCCAGTTGAAGGATCAGCAGAGTCCATCCCCAACCCATTTCACAGAAGACGAAGCGAATAGACGCAGGTGGAAAGAGGGCTGAAAATGTGCAAGTGGGAGGGGAATTGTTCTTCCCTGGCTTGCCTGGTATTTGAGGCAAACATGAGTAACTGAAGTTTGCATTCTGAACTAAGCAATTATAAAGCTCACAAGTATCTCCAGTTGTGGTAGAAAGAAGATGCCACTATGTAATAACAATAATAATAATTTTATTATTTGTACCCCGCCCATCTGGCCGAGTCCCCCCCAGCCACTCTGGGCGGAGGGTGCCCGTGGCTCCTCTTTTATACAACCCAGACACCTGACCTGCACCATGTGAACCTAACTTCATTTCTAGGTGAAGATGGGGTGGACCCATCCACCCCTTGCTCCTAAGAGGCTTTCTATATAGCTCTCTATAAAATCTTATTTGTTACTTGTTCAGACTAATATCTCTGTTTGTTTCCTTTTAGGTCACACATGACTCTCTCTCTCTCTCTCTCTCTCTCTCTCTCCCCCCCCCCCAACCCCACCCCTTTTTAGGTGTCTTTCCAGGCGCCTAGAATTCTTTTTTATCAAAGGTGAATGGCTATTTACAGGCCTAGCTCCTTAGGTAGCAACCACAAGATTTGAATTGCCCAAGGAAGGCAACTGGGTATGTTTTCAGTTGTCTACCAAATTTAGGAGGTGGGCTACTGTTTTTTAGACTAGTGGAAATTGCTATGTACTAGTGTGCCTTCAAGAGAAAGTCCATGTTTGACTAAAAACTGCTTTTCAGCATAACTTAATGATGAGAGTGTAACAAGATTGCGAACCAATATCTTTAAGAAGTAATATAAAAGAAGTCATGTGAATAACCAATGATAAATTTTGCAGTGTTTCCAGTTGCTATGATTTTGGGCATTCTGAATAAAGTGCCGTTCAGTTTCACCCTGTAAAAACACTGCAAAACTAGAAAAAACCCGCTGAAAGGAATGATGTTTCCTTTAATAAGCTGCAGTGCAGGCTACAACCCTTGGGACCCAACTTCAGCAAGCTGTTGGAGCTTCACCTTGTATAGTCAGCACTGCAGCAAAAAGCAGAATTATCCCCCCCCCCGTTATACTTACTCACAAGTCCACCCCCTGATTGTTTTATGAGAACTTTAAAATGACAGCCTGAGAGACACCTGTAGGATGTCTTCCCTTTTCAGGATTGTGTAAAATTGCTAGCATCTAATTTGGAAAAGTCCAAAATAACTCCCGCCTCATACTTAATTGCTAAGTGCCAGTAAATGTCTCTGTATGATTTGTTCGCCCCCTGGGTTTATTAGTTCCTGCTTCATAGCATGAGAATAGGAACTACTTTAACATAAGATATTGCACTTACTCCTGTAAACTTTTATAAAACTTACTTGAAGAAAGAGCAATGACATGCATATGATAAGAGAAAAGCAAAGTTTTGTTACTTTTGAATATTTCAAAACGAGATATATTTATCAACTTTTGAAGAAGTAACTACCAAGGGAAAATGTGTGAAAACTTGATATTCCGCTTCCTAAACAGGAGATAGAAAATTTTCAAAGGCAGATTTTATCTAAAGCAATTGCATTGAAAAGAGTAGTTTGTGAATATCCAAGGGCAATGATTAATATTGGTGGCAGCGGGGGGCAGGATGGAAATGAGAGGACATGGTTTTGAGGTTTTGTTTTTGTTATGTTTTTTTAGTAGAATTGAGCCAAATTTTCTTTAGTATTGATTTTTGTGACAAAATATGCATCCTTGGTGAGGTAGAACCTTTCGTGGAACAGTAAAGCAAACTGAACAACAACAAAGGTATTTCTCTGCTTTTTACACCTCCAGAGAACGGTAACCGCAGCACACATTTTAGGGAAGCTCTCTAACTTTTGGAGCAAAGGAACTGAAGCTCCCCAACTGAACTAAGCCTTAAAATGAGTCCCAGTGCATAAATCCACCCCAGCTTATCTGACTTGGTAACAGTCCCATTCTTAGCCCTGCAGGTATTAGCATGAGTTGAGCGAAAGGGTTACGGAGGCGCAGCTCAAACTATCACATTTTCCTCTCCTCTTCTATTATGTTTCCAAATATTTCTATCTTTTCTTCCCCTTCCCTCCCTCACCCTCTTGTACCTCCTTTCACCTATTAATATTGCCTTTTGTCTCCATCTCCCTTTCCTTTTCCTTTTGCTCTCTTTTTTCTGCCCTATGTCACCTTCTCTGCCACTTTTAATTCACCTCTCCATGGCCCTTGCCCCTTCCTCGTGTCAGCTTGCCTGAAATAAAAATGAACAGGAAATCTGGGGGTGGTTCATCACCCTCGGGACCTTATACTGTTGATTGTTCTTCGTTGCCCCTCTGTTGGGTGAAGTTTGAAGGAACTCCCCTGATTCTTCCACACTGAAGCAACATACAGTTTTAGTTCCATAATGAAAAGTTTGTTTTAGTTTGTGAAGTCTTGCCATTTTACCATTCAACATTCCCGCCCGCACTCCAGATCAACCATGATGGATTAAAGTTGCAGTCCTGTGCACACTTACACGAGAGTAAGTTAGAGGAAGTCCTTGCACTGGCTTCTGCTAGCCAGGCTCATAAGTTGAATTTGGCCCTGAGTTTCAGCTCAATTCAATGTTTTCAGGGTTTTTGACTGGTAATGTAGGACATAATCCAGCCACGTTTAAGCAAATCCACAGGATTTGAGTGCAATGCTGTATGTGTAGAACAGGGGTCAGCAACCTTTTTCACCTGTGGGCCGGTCCACCATCCCTCAGACCATGTGGTGGGCAGGACTATATTTTGAAAAAATAATAATGAATTCCTATGCCCCACAAATAACCCAGACATGCATTTTAAATAAAAGCACACATTCTACTCATGTAAAAACATGCTGATTCCCGGACCATCCGTGGGCCGGATTGAGAAGGCGATTGGGCCGCATCCGGCCCGTGGGCCTTAAGTTGCCTACCCCTGATGTAGAACTTTTCCCATTTGGGCTGAATTTGACAGTCAAGAGAACATAAAGATTATTATAATCTCTGTGTTATCTTAGTTTTCAGTTGCCGTTTTGTTAAGAGGGAAATTTTATTGGGATTCAGAATAAAGAAGAGACAAATAAGATCCATGTATATATGTGCGAGAGAAAATATACTTCTTCCCCTCCTGTCCTGCTGATGCTTTTTGATTATGAAAGGCCTACCAGCAATGATAGGTTTGTGCTGAGTTTCCTAGTCCTGTTTAAAATTCTTCGCAGCTCTGCAGGAACCCAGGATTAGCTGATTTCTCCTTTTACTGGCATTATGGAAGGAGAGTCGGGGCTTGGCTTCGTGCCACTAGGCAAGTTGAGATTCAAAGCTCTGCAATAACATCAGCTTCAGACCTCTTTAATGACTGGTTTTGGAAATGATACATGTGAGGACATTTTGCATGGTACAGCAGTATAAAATGTACTTGAGCGGGTTGCTTAACTCCTAAGCACTGCTTCTCTCAGCATGATTCCATAGCTCTGTATTTTTAAAGGGCGTCAAATCTGCGTAAGTTGTCACTTCTGATTAAAAGGGAAAGGGGAGCTTATGCTGCCATTATATTTTGTCTTTTCTTCTTTGGTGGTGCAGTGAAAATTGGTAGCTTGTTTTGTCTGCTGTTTGCAAATATATGGTGCAATATTCCCCCCCCACCCCCCAAAAAATCATGCAGAAATTAAGTATAGGTTTCTGGTCTTCAAAAAGAACTTGTTGGGATCAGATATAAAGGTGGATTACTTAACTGGATCAGCCTGTAGACATATAAAAACTGCAGAATTCTGCAGTACTGTGGTCAGAGTACTTGTAAAGGTAAAAAAACCAAAACATTAGTTCAAATCAAATACATTCCATTATTCATATTACTAACTGTAAACCATGACTGGCTATAAACCACAGTAGGCCATCTGAACTATGGGGTGGAAAAGGGCAGTGGTTATGGTAGCAGGTGGGTGGGCACAAAAACCATAGTTGAGTTTCCTTGCTTTGATGCAAAGTGATTTGCCTCTCTTATAGCTTTTGTTGTATTTATCACCACAGCAAAACTGTTAAATAAAATCGACTGACAGACAGTAACCACATTCATACATAATACCTAAAATCCTCGTTTAGTAAGCAAGGGTATGCATGAAACCATGTGCAGGTTCACAGAGCTCCTTTTTAGCCAATTTGCTCTTCCCTTTGCATGAATGGTTAAACAAGCCTGGATTCAGCACTTCACCATAGCTTTCCATTGCATGTTAACCCAGAGCTGTGGTTGTTGTTGAGAGACAATGGAGTGCATCTCTGGGGGTGAAATCGAACCACTGGAGAATCACAGCGCCTGCTGTGGCTGCAGAGACTGGTAACTCGTAACTGCTGTCTCCTGCATTGTTTTCACTGCATTAACAGCACCGAAGTGACCTCTCCGGGACACAAGCCTGGGCATTGTGTACGGAAGTCCTGAGCTGACCAGACAACAAGACACCCCCCCCCCTCGGCCTTGGTTAAAATGAAAGCAGAGAAATACATTTGGCAGCAGTTTAGTTGCAGGAGTTGCCGAAAGGAGGCGTACAAGACTCCATCTTAGGGACTCCACTCCAGATTTGTGTAGGGTTTACTTCTTAGCCCTTTCTTCTCCCAAAGATGTCCCACAAGGCAGCAGATATAGATTTTTCCTCAGGGTTTACTCCCAAAGCCTTTCTCGTGAATGGGTATAGCCGCAAGGCAGCAGAGGTTTAGGGCAGGCTTCCTCAACCTCGGCCCTCCAGATGTTTTGAGACTACAATTCCCATCATCCCTAACCACTGGTCCTGCTGGCTAGGGATCATGGGAGTTGTAGGCTAAAAACATCTGGAGGGCTGAGGTTGAGGAAGCCTGGTTTAGGGTCAGAGTTTTCCTTCTCCTAGGTGGCTACCTCCCCAGGCTGATGAGTTCCATCTGCTCCACATTTCCCTCTACAACATGTGCCTTCTCAACCATTGGACCCCCTATTGTCTTCATCCGCTCAATCCACCAGAACTTGACTTCGCATGCAGAGAAGTCCCTAACTCACTGAGGGTTTGAGACCCATCAGCTACCCTCACCTGGTTTAGCCAGCCAGTCGAAGCCACTTCTTGGGGTGTGGCTGTTGTCGTGTGCTGGTGGCTTCTTGGAGCCACTGGTGACAGCTGAGTGCAGGATGGGGACCAGAGGTGGACAAGCTACCACAGAAGGAGTATGATGTGACCCCCACCAGAGGTACTACCCCTCCCCTAACAGCCTGTGACCAATAACTTAGAAATAAAGCAGGATGTCAAACCATGGTTTGAAGTTGACTTACTATCCTGACTTATTTTGAAGCTGTTAACCCTAGTTTCCAGGCACACATATAACAGGAAACTATGCTTAAATGCTGAATTCTGTGGTGGGAGGAACAAAGTAGCTGTCATCTGGTGTATGCCCTGGTTTTGCTTTGTGGGCAAAAGTGTACTGCATCTTCCCCAAAAACAAATAGTGAGCTTCATAGTTGAGTAGAGATTTGAACCAAGAGGTCCTGATTTCAAACCTATCTATATATTTTACTCCTGACCCTGCTCTCTTCTCTTTCTCTCTCTTCTTCTTCTTCTTCTTCTTCTTCTTCTTCTTCTTCTTCTTCTTCTTCTTCTGTACTTTGACTTTTACTATTTTCTTCTTCTTTTAACCAGCCCTATTTCCCTATAGGCACTTACTGATGACTAGTAAAAAGAAGCATTTGGAATTTAATTTTTGCTGAGTGTCTGCATTTTAAAGTACTCTAGATAAGTGGCCTGAAAGGCAAGTTCTATGTTTCATTTGGTGTACTGTTTAAGAAGTTTGAAACAAAAACATTGCCAATATAGGTTTTTATCTTGAGGGCTTTCTGAGTGCTATCTCTGTGTGCCTTCCAAGTCACCCATGTTTACTGTGATATTTATACAACACTTAGACCTTCTTTTTCATTTCTTCCTGTCATGCTAGCACATCAGTGTTTTATTTCATAGTTGGTTATTTCAGAAATAGCTATGGATGAAGAAGGAACACAAGAAAAGTGGTTTGTCT
Organism: Lacerta agilis; assembly: GCF_009819535.1. NCBI lineage: Eukaryota > Metazoa > Chordata > Lepidosauria > Squamata > Lacertidae > Lacerta > Lacerta agilis. Next base: position 26,477,399 of record NC_046313.1, on the reverse strand, counting down.
TTGTTATTCTTGAGAGAAAATGCAGGGTGTCCCTAACAGAGTGGCAGGTATAAACTAGTTTGCCATGTGGAGATTTAGTCTGGAGACAGCAGGGGCTCATTAAAGGAGAGCACTAAGAGCATTTCCTTCACTAATCTATTCTGAAGTATGATAGCAGACCTGTGGCAGTTGCAGCCCTCTGAACATGAAAGCTGCGAGTGCTTGCTGAGTTTGTGCCATTATGCTGAACACCATGGTGAACTGACTATGCCCCAGAAAGGGTGTTTTCCTTACTAATCAAAAGCAGAGTGACCTGATTCATTATTATGTTTCCTTCAAGAAGCTGAAAGCCCCCTTGAAATTTCTGAAGTCAGCTTTATTTACATCCTGCTTATACGCTTTTGTTCAGTGCCCTAGAGGGGCAGAACAAAATGATAGCTTTTTAATGTGCAGAGTTTGTGTGAAAATATTATTGACCCCAGATGTGCACCATATTTTGGAAGAAAGAAAGAAAGAAAGAAAGAAAGAAAGAAAGAAAGAAAGAAAGACCAAATGATGCACTTGACACATTGTCACTTTCCCCACTCCATTAGGTACATGGGAGGTCTGCCACAGCTGAACCAGCAAGTCCTAATCAAAAGCCTACTGAATCGAGGTATAAGTTTTGGTAGCTCATGACAAGGGCTGTCTGGATTGAGGCAGGTGGCTGCCGTTCAATCCTGAGACCTTGGAGGTGTAGCCCGGAAGAGGCTGCAAGGGCCCTAATAAAAGAGAATGGAACTATAGCGGCCAGAAACTGTTGTACCCTTTTTAATGCCAGTCCATCAGATTTCAAAAGATAAGCTGAGTGAGTTAAGGTCATAGGTGATGGAAGATTTCCATGGAAATACTATGGTTCCTTTCAGTCATTGACCATCAAGTAGCTGGTCTTTACCATTTGCCAGTGCCTATAGCGGCATATCAATTACATCCTTGTCAATGTTGCAGCTAAATTTCAGGACATTGAACATGCATCATACCTACATTCTTTTGCTTGGTAATCTTCACTGTAGAGAGTGGTAGGTTGAAGGCAGAAATTTAATGGATGGTGTTAGAGGAAAGCATGGATTAGATCAGGGTTCGGGAAGGTTTACCGGCCATGGGCTGGATCACTTCCATGGAGATCGTCCGTAGGCCGGACTGGTGCAGCGCAATGCTGGAAATCGCGTCTGCGCAGAAGCGATTTTTGGCGTCTGGACATGTGCAGATGCAATTTCCCGTATCTGCGTGTGCGCAGATGCAATTTCTGGCGCCGCTCGGCAAGTCCCCGCACCGTACTGCGCCAGTTCAGCGCAGCGTGCGGGGGAACTCACCGAGTGGGCGGCTCGGTTCAGGGGCGGCTCATGGGCCGGTAAAACGGTCTTCATGGGCCACATTGCTGACCCCTGGATTAGATGGATGCTGGTACTGTGGACCAGAAACCATTCAAGGAAAACTTTAGGTGTGGACACAGGAAGCTGTCTTATACTGAGTCAGACCATTAGTCCGTTTAGTTCAGTAGGCTACTGTTTACACTCACTGGCAGCACCACACTAGGATTTCCCCCCAGCCCTACCTGGATATTGAATATGAGACCTTCTGCATGCAAAGCAGATGCTATTCCACTAACCTATATTCCCTTCCCTAAATGGATGTGACTTCTTGTAGCAGCCAGCCTTGGTTCTTCCTAGCCTTACTACTCATTTGTGTGCATCCTATCTCTTTTTCCTCTCCCAGTTTTGGCTGTCAAAAACAAAACATAAAATTTTATTTTTTCCCAAGAAATGTGTATAAAAATAGCTAAAGACATAAGCAGTGTTCGAAATTAGCCAGGTGCCAGGCACATTTTGTGTCTGGCATGGGTCCAGTTGTGACCACGCAGAGATCTATGGATGCCAGGTTGGCGACTGGGGAAAGCAAAATGTCGCTTAGAGAAGAATCTGAAATATTTTCCTTGAAGCTTGAATTTGTTTTACTTTGGATTTTTTATTTATTTTGAGATTTGAGATTTGTTGTTTAAAATAATAATACTAATATTACTACTAATAATAATAGCCACTGGGTGGGATGTGATGCCTAGAAATTCCATTGTGGTGTCTGCAACTTAGGTTTAAGGTACCTTTTGGAGATTAGCTTATATATCTGAGTTTCTAACACTGGACATAAGAAACAAAATGATATGGTGAAAGATGCACATGGATAAGAAAATAAGAAGGCCCTATCATGTATACTCGTCATCACTGCACTCACAAAAATACTTTATAGCATTTCAAGGTCAGCCAGATGAGAATGAAAATTGGAAGGGTATGGAATATATAGTCAGAGCGGGTGATTTATAGTCAAAGCAGGGACAATATATTATGCATTAGTGAAAGGTAGATATACACTTCTATAATGTACAGAAGCACATACCTCTGATGACAGAGAGAGGCTGCCACTTAACAATTTTTTATGTCTTCTGCACAGGAATGGGATCAGCTTTATGTTTTATAAAGCATTTAGTGCATGACTGGTGTAAAATAAACACTAAAGAGCAGAAGTAATGCTCTGATTGCTGCGTTTACGGTGAAGTGAGAAATCAATATGTATATTGTAATGCAATTAGGTATTTGGCAAAGGTGGTGAAGCCGCTGGCAGTATTTGGCTAAGCTGCCCTATCATCAAACACACACAAAAGGTCTGAGCAGATAGAAGGGTCTCTAACAGAACTGTTTTGATTCTATGGAGATGGAGCGGTATGGCAAACAAAAGGAAATAAAGGAGAACATGGGTCTTGGAAAGGTAGAAGATGAAGGTTGAGTTGGCAGCAGGCAAAAGGAAGCTGGGAGAATGGGGGGTAGAGTAAAGGAGAGCTGGAACCAGGGCTTGCTTTGTGCTTCTGCTAAACCCTGAAATTTGTTTTCAGGCTTTAATCCTGGAGAATATGAAGTGAGACTAGATGAATGTGACCCTGAGAAGGTTCAGAATTCATCTTTCTCACCATTGAGTGAGGTCCTCTTGGTAAGAGTTGCTGTTTCCATTTGGGCTTGAACCCAGACATTTTCTTGTACTGGCTGGAAGAAGAGCTCTAGAGTAGTGAGGGCATCAGAGAAAGGTGCAGGAGAGAGAGATGAAGTTCATATTGATTTGAAACAACTTGCCAAATCTTTGGCTGGAGGCCATATCTTACGTGTTTCTTGCTTGAGTCATTTGGAAGCATCTGTTCACTCCCAATGTGGTGCACTGTTGTCTGGACTGAATAGGTTAAACTGTTGGAATTGGAGAGAATAATTGCAATAAATGCTCTGTTGGTCCCTTCCCAGCAAACTCTTAATCTATGAATGGAGCTGTTTTAGCAAGGCATTGCTTTCTTGACTCATTCCCCAGTGCTTCTTCTTTCAGCATCTGTTCTCTGGGGAACTCCAGCTACCAAACCACACTACTCTATTAGTTCAGTTTTATTCAGTGCTTTGTCCATGCTCCTTAGAAGTTGTGGCAAATGACCGAAACTTTCTCCTCCTCTCTCTGTCCTTCCCTCTTCCAAACTTGTCACTGTGGTAGTTGAAGCGCATAGGCTTGACACTAATGATGGAAACCACTGCAGAATCACAAGTGCAGCAAATGCTCCTTCCTGCTATGCTGTAGCAAACTTTTTTTGTTTTGTTTTTATTTTACAAAAGCATTCCAATAATGAGGAACTCAATTACTGCCATGGAACCTTTTGGGTAGCCTGTCATTATAGGTTTAATTAGTGTGATTTACTTATACTCTCTCTTTTTTCATCTGCAGGTTTTGCATGCAGAAGAGTGTGAGACTGGTGCCGGGAGTCACGCTGGATTTAATAGAGAAGTAAGCACGATTTCTGAGACCTTTACAAAATTCTTATGTGCCCAACTTTACTTTTTCTAATTTATTTAACTGGAGATTCTCAGGTTTCTTGGAGTGTGTCCATCCATCCCATATGGCTGTTTCGTCAAAGCAACCTCACACAAACAAAAGCTGTTTTTGTAGCCAAGGGGCAGTCCCCAAAGGTCAGACATCTGCTTAATTATTTTCTGAAAGGGGCAGGGGCATGAGCCAAAGCAGAGCTAGGTATCCTGAGACTAAGTAAAATAAAGAGGAAGCTATAAGCCTGATACACACCGCAATTGTGTTTCTTTGTTGTTAGGCTACATTTTGTAGTCAACAAAATGGTGGTGGTGATCTGTGTGTTTTGGCCCTAAAGAAGGGGTAGGAATCCTTCTTCAGTCATTACCAGTATCCACCTCTGCAGTCATTACCAGTATTCTTTTTGGAGAGTGCGCATATTTATGCATGGGCATAATTGAAATGCTTTGCCAAGAAATTCTAAGACACCACAGTTGCTCTAACCCTCTTTTCAGTTCTCTTTATTATTGCAAAAAGAAAATGTGACTGAGGGGTGTGGTCTTCTTTTATCTGTAATTGCCCTCAGGGAAAGCACACTTGTTTTGGACATGCAATATGGTTTCATGTTGGACGGCTCTTTGACTCAGGCAGAGCCTTTTGTCAGCAGAACAGGGACCAAGGCAATCTTCAATGATTCACAGCTCCCAACAGCCCCAACACCCACCTCTCATGCTGCTGCAAAGGGTCTCATGGACTTCTGGAGCAGATTGGCGGTTGCCTGGAGGAGGCTGCAGGAGGGGAGAGAGAACCTCTGAAATTTGCCTCAGCCCCTGTTGTGCTAAGGCTGTGCCTAGATCCAAGAGCTTTTTGTTAGCAGAGGGGCACCAATTGGATACAACCCATTAATCCTATTGGTAGGAGAGTTTCCTAGTGCTATGGTAGTAGGAGGATTGTTTGTTTGGCAATATCACTTTATTGTGTCTTGAGTATTTTTAAGGATGGTGCCTCTCTTTGGTGAATGTGGTGAGTGGCTAGCCATTCTTCCAGCTTTGTATATGCTGCATTCAAGGGCAAATGAATCCCACAAGAAGCTCTAAGGTCCCTCTGCGGCATCAGCTTGGATTTGGCACAGCATAACTATCCACAACCTTCCACCCTGACCAGCATAAGATCCAGGGTTTGGTATACATTGACTTTTCCTCCTTTAGAGCCCATGGTTCCTCAGCTAGGATTAGCATTGTTCCGTTAAACTACCTCTGACTTGTCAAATGCACAGAGATTCAAAATTACATATGCTAGCTTGTTTGCAACTTTAAAGTGTCTGTCGTTTTATGTTATTACTGCAAGAGGTTTAAGAAAATTGAATATTTATTATTGTTGTGTGCGTTGACTTTTTTAATACAGAACTTAAATGGGTCCATGTTGACATTAAGGAATTTGTACAAGAATTTTGCCAAAGTTTCTGCTTGCCAATCTATGGGAAATTTGTACCATATGTTCTTAGGCGATGCTCTGAAATAATTCGATTTTGGTGGGGTGATGTTGTGCTGTTTCCCTACCACATTTCTTTTAGCCTCTGGAAAATGGCCAGCCTTTAAAGTACACAAAGGTGCCTGGAAAGTGTTAAGTAGTGAGATAGTGCAGTGTTAGTACTTTCTGAAAGCTTGGGTTAAGAAGAGCTGATATTACTGGCACTGCAGCATGCCTGCAGATGAATATGCATTGATAGAGCTCTGCCCTTTATCCAGTACTGGAGTAGCATGGCATTGCCGGAGGCCTAATGAAGTGCACTGGCACAGATCTTAATGTGGGTTGCATAGCTGCAGCAATGCACAAAAGGAAGTTTGTACTGTGCTTGCTTAAGCAACGACTCTTTTCAGTCACTGCAATTATTCTCTCTTATAATGTCTAAAATTCCTTCTGCATCTTGAATATCTGCCAAAAACTTGTGAAAAGACAAACAACAGCTTATTCTTTTGCATCCGTTAGCTGCACTCTTTTGGGCTCTGTAAACCTTCCATCCAAGCTGCACGGTATCATAAAAACATACTTTCCCATTTCAAGGCAAGCTGACAAAAAAAAAAACAGATATGGTTTTCTTTCCCCAAAGATGGCTCGGTTTATGCAACCCTGACCTGGATAAGGAAAGGTTAAACTAAAACCTCCCGCAATGTGCATTTTTGCAATGTTCCTGTAGGTTGCTTTGGTGCAGAAAAAGATGGGCTCTTTAGAATCTTGGTTCAGTGATGATTTGCACCTTTTCTCCTTATACTGCTGTTTTGTATCGAAGTACAATTGAGTGAGAGCAATTAATAAGAGATAATTTGATTTTCAATATGTCTTTCCCTTAGAAGCATTCCTTGTCAAGCAAGATAAATGGGAAGAACATATTGTGGACTCATTTAGGTTTCTGATGTGCCTCTTCAAAAGCAGTTAGTCTCCCCGCACCCACCCATTCCACCTATCAAGGCTAAAATTTTGTAGCAAAGACACCTAAATGCATTATAATTGTAATGAATAGGGGTGCAGGTGCATAGGCATAATTGAAATGCTGTGCCAAGGAATCCTAAGATACAACATTTGCTCTAACCCTCTTTCGGTTTTCCTTATTATTGCAAAAAGAAGATACTCACAGCAGAATTTGGCAGCGAATGCAAAATACCACAGTTTTCAAAGAATTTATGCAGGAAATAGCTGTGACTGCAACACAATAAGCACCAAGTCTCAGCAGCTGGCCCAAATCTTCCAAGACTCAGTAGCTTCGTAGCAGATAACTTGCTAGAAATATCAGATATTTCTAAAGGGTAGTCCAAATTTTCCTGGCAATTTTCTACCACAGAAATTCTGCTTCTGGTTTTCCAGTCCTTTCTTCTGCCGCATCTGACATGTCACCATTCTCATTCAGTTTAAAAGATTTACAACAAAGTAATATATTTGAACAAGCATGTTCTTGTTGCATAATTTAGTTCCTTGCATTACACAATCTTCTCTGTTGTTGTTGTTGTTGTTGTTGTTTGTTTGTTTGTTTGTTTGTTTGTTTGTTTGTTTGTTTGTTTGTTTTTAAGTGTGACATTAGAATGTTTTGTTGAAGATTTCCACTTTAGATTATTGTTCTTTGTCTTCTACTTAAAAGGATTCTCCAGAGCTGGAGCCACTGGCAGGCCATATTAATTGGTTTACCATTGCTATATGAGATAGAGTCAGTATGGAGTGGTTGTTAGAGTGCAGGACTAAGATGTGGGAGAACAGGGTTCACATCCCCACTCAGTTATGAAGTTTGCTGGGCCTACCTCACAGGGTTCTTGTAATTGTAATATGGGAAGGAGGAGAACCATGTATGTCACTTTGAGCACCTTGGAAGGAAGGCAGAATATAAATGTGCTACTAAAATAAATAACAAATGTGGACCAACTTCAGCCTTGCACAATCTCCTTTGTGTTTGACTTCAACCTCAACTGAGCCAGCAACAAATTAGCTGATGGGAAGATTATAGTCATTCACAACTGAAGCTGCACCTTCGAGTAATTCAGAGTGATGCTGAAGTTTGTAATGGAATACAAACCTTGGTGAGTCACTGCCTTTAACTTCATGGCTTGGGACTGCAAAGTACTACTTGCCTCCTCATGTGGCTGCCCCTATACATACTACAAAGCTGAGTGGATATCCTTCTTTTGAGAGCCAGTGTGGTGTAGTGGTTAAGAGCGGTATACTCGTAATCTGGGGAACCAGGTTCGCGTCTCCACTTCTCCACATGCAGCTGCTGGGTGACCTTGGGCTAGTCACACTTCTTTAAGTCTCTCAGCCCCACTCACCTCACAGGGTGTTTGTTGTGGGGGAGGAAGGGAAAGGAGAATGTTAGCCGCTTTGAGACTCCTTCGGGTAGTGAAAAGCGGGATATCAAATCCAAACTCTTCTTCTTCTTCTTGGTGCCCACGCCATCTGAGCTGAGTTGGGTGGTTATAGAGCAGTGGGCCTTCTTGGTCGTGGCACCCTGACAGTGGAATGCTGTCCCTAGGGAGCCTTGCCTGTCTCCTATTTTGATGTCATTTCAGCGCCAAGCAAAGGCTTTATTACCTTCTCCCTCTGGTGTTTTAATCCTCTGTACATTGCTGTCTTGGTGCTCCACTTGTTTTTCATTCTGCTTGCTTTTAAAACCACTCTTGCTGTGGTGTGTGAATGATTTTGTTTCTTCTGTTACAATTTTAACTCTTTGTAAGCTACGCTCGGAACCTATTGAAGGCTGATGTATGCATAAAACAATAAAATAAAATAAGCAGATTGTTTCCATGTTACCTTTCTGAGACAAAAGGAAAAGGGGGGGGCTGCCAGACCTAGCACATTGGTGTTCTGGATTCCAAGATGTTTGCTGCCACCAAGAAACAGCTTAGGACTTGGAGCATAAGGGCAACCATAGTTTCCCTGTAGCCTTGGAACCCAGCGGTTGTTCTCTGAATTGTTTGCTGCTGCCACCACCAGCGCTCGTGGAGTAGAAGGTATATCCTCCTACCCCAGTATGGGTGTTTGTGTTTGTGTGAAGATCTTCCTCTCTGTAAATGCCACTGGGCACTAATTTGCCCTAGCTTCACCATTCTGAGTTTGGAAGGAAGGACGAAACTGGCATCCCACCAGGAATTGACTGGCAGTCGACCCTATAGACCACAACTAATGCTGTGCGCACCTCTAAGAATGCCAGTGAAGATTGGATTGCCCTATCTAAAATGTCAAGTTCTGCCTTGCTGATTTGCTCAAGTAGATCTCTGTCGAACAATTTGTCCATTTCGTTCCAGAACAAGTTCCAAAATGGAAAGCCGTCGCCTTAATGGCTTTATCTACTTCAGTATCAGTAAATCTTCTGTGAATAGTGTTTGGCAAAAAATGAAGCTGTGTCAGACTTGTGCAGATTTTCAAGTGGAACTGTACTGCCATCTGAGATTGCAGGGGTACATTAAGAATAGGGTCCATGCCTGGGCCACTGTACCCAGTTTGAGCCCTGTGCCAGACCTCTTCCCTAGCCCTACCTTTGGAGCATTTCTTTTTATTTGAGGGCATCTAGAAAGTTGGGTAAAATGCATTCTAGTGGACTAGGAAATTTAAAAAAAACCACATATAAGAGCTGTATGTTTGTGATGCGTTCATACTTAGTTGCACAATTAAAGGTTTATATGCAAGCTGCATGTGTATGTGAGTGCATCTCTATCCCCTGTGCATCCACCAAACCAAGAAAACGTTTGTTCACCCTTGCAGACTGGATGCTTGTAATAACATGATCATCTTCTCAAATGCAGCTTTGGAAGCCCAGCCATAACTGTTCTTTCTTCAGTATGAGAGAGCTTTCAAATTCACAGTGACTTAGATGAAACACTGTTTTTCCACCTATAATTTTGACAGCCAGTGTGCAGTCTGTACCCATTGAGTAATATTTGCATGAAACGCCAGAAAAGGATAGGAAGGTCAGTCGGAAAGTGGAAAATAGTCATTCCCCCTATTGCCTTCCTTCACTCCCAAAGCAGTGTGCTGAGAATGTGTTGAATGGCTTGGCAGATGAGCAAGGAACAGAACAACCCTTCCATTTATCTTCTCCCTTTCCCGCTTCCATATGAACACCATCTGAGAAATTAGCTGTGAAGTTTTTGACTGGGTAGATCAATATTCAAAGCAAGCTCAGGACTTATGAATGAAAACAATCTTACATGGAAAGTTTTTTGTCTGCTCCCAGCTGTGCTCTGCAAGAAAAGAACTGGATTGGTCTGCTGTTGGATACCTAGACCTGGATTTGATACTGCATGACCTGCACAGCGCAGGTTAATCTATATAACAGAGACTGCTTGTTGCTTAGTACAGATCCTGCCCAGACTGACTGAAGCTGCCAGGGTAAATAAGGCTTCTTGGTAATGACAGATTATGTGGGAAAAGACAAAGAGAAATCTCTTTGGCTCGCTACATTTGAAAAAGAAGATTGCTGCTAAGTCAGGCTTGAAAATCTGTTTGGTAAAGTAAATAAGAAAAGGGCAGAGTGACGGCAGCTCTTTCATTTGTCTTGGGGACTGCTTTACATACGAACTTTGGCCCTTAACTTAAAAGCTGTGTAGATTTTTCAGGCTTTGTTTCTCTTATGCCACCACTGAGCACATCAGAATTCATTTTTTCCTGCTGTTTGCAGCATGCTTCATGTATTTTTCATCACAGTAATCTAGGTCGCATACTGCATGTTCTGCATTGGTGTTTTATTCTGACTGTTCCAGGAAATTTTTCTTTGCAATCTGTATTTCAGACTGTAGAATTAAAAATACGTGCTGTTAAATAACTCATAAAGCTGAGCATGGATTGAGGGAGAAATGCCTGCAATCCTGAAATAATCTGCTTTTATAGGCAGCTGATTTGTACCTCCCTCTTTCTTGTCTTGTGATTGAGGAGTTTAGCCAGCTCAGGGAAGGTTTTTCCAATAACAGTTAGTTGGTTTCAGCAATCATATATTTCAGTGAGACAGCAGCTTCTGCTTCCCAATATTGGGCAGGATGTGACACTTGCAGTAGAATCCTATGCTCAAAAGTAAGTTGCACCTATTGTAAAGGGCTGTAGCTCAGTGGTAGAACATCTACTTTGCATACAGAAGTCCCAGGTTCAACCCCAACCCCCCGGCATCTACAAGTAGGGCTGCAGGAACCCCAGGGAGCAGCTGCTTATTTATTTTACAAAAAGTCAAAGTGGTTTACAAAAAGCTTGTCAGCATCCATACTGGGTATACTATTGATCTGACTTGCTATAAGGCAACTTTCTGTTTGCTTGAGTTCAGTGGATCTTACTCCTGGAAAAGTGATTATAGAATTGCATCCTTAGGCTTATGAAGCGCAAAAAAGGTAATCCCATACCCTCCAAGTTTCCCTATTTTCCAGGGACAGTCCCAGAATTATGAAAGCCATCCTGGCTTCTGATTTGATCCTGAAATGTCCCTGTTTCCCCTGCCAGTGCCACTGCTGTGGAGCTCATGGAGGAGGATGACTGGGTACTTGTCTCAGCAGCAGTGAGAGAGCATCCCATTGCCTTTGCATGGTTGCCGCTACTGGCACCCTCCACTGGGCCGCTGGAGAGCAGGTGAGAAGGAGGAGAGGCCGTGGCCACTGAGGCCCAGACCCATGTGACATGCTGGCTCTGAGGAGCAGGCAGAGGGCAGGGCTGCCCTGGACAGGAAGAGAGGGGGAACAGAGGGCAGGGAGTCTTGATTATTATTTTTTATAGTTTGTGTGTCCAAGTCTGATAGTGCCCCTTTCTACAATTTATACATTGGTGTGTGTGCTTTTGTAAATCTACCAAGGAAAAAAATAAAATAGGGATTAAGGGGTTTTCTCAGGGTGGTGGAGGGTATGTGTGCTGTGTCCCATTGGTGTAGTGGTGGTGGAAATGCTTTGTGAGGTGGGGGGGAGACAAAAATGGGAGGGTTGAGGAGGGTCAGTTGTGGGGGAGTGAGAAATGTCCCTGTTTTCATCTGAGGAATGTTGGAGGGTATGTAATCCATAAGATCCAAATTCAGTTGACAGTTGCAATGGCATTAGGGACCTTCCCAAGTGCATTTCTATAGTCTACCATGCACTAAGGATTTCCCTCTTTGTCATGAGATCAAGCCATCTTATATGTGTGTGCACACAGTTCCAGATTATTCAGGCTAGTTGCTATAATGGAACACAATAGAGTAGGTATGCCCAAGTCATAGTATGAATAAGTAATCAGTTCAGGCAACAACCTCCCAGGGCATCAGTGCATGTATTAATAGCCCTCTGAAGAAGAAGGGAGTCCGTAACCCCGGGAAGAGCGCTATAATTTAAGAGCCCCTTCCCGACAACACAGCACAAAGACCAAGACAATACCGAGTCTCCCAAAGCAAGGCAGATGCCCCTTGTTTATTGGAAACTGTTGCAACAGGGTGTCTTGCAAGCAAAAGACCTAGAACAATGGAGCACAAGCTCCTATATAGACTTTTGAAATTGCCCCCCTCCAGCTCAAGACCACCCCTCCATACATCATACATACATCAGAATTACATCTCAAATTGGGATGGTCAGAGGAGGTAACCTGAGAATTCTCACACCTGTGTCATCCCTCCTTGAACTCCTCCCAGACACACACTTCAGCAAAACAAAAGTGTTCATGGTTTCCTGTCCTGGGCAGGCAGGGCTAATGCAGGGCTAATTACCGTCCTTTGTTCTAGCCTGGGCCAAATCCATGGGAAATATCCCATCAGAATGCCAGAGATTATCATTCAGGCAGAGGGCTGCTCACCTCCTTCCTCTTTGCAGAGAAACAGTTTGTCAGTTTGGGAGTGAAAAATGGTGTGAGGCCTGTTTTTCCTGTGTTTGCTTGGTGAATTAATAATATATATCATATATATAAATAAAAGACCTTAAATTCTTACAACACTATCTCAGAGCTCAGGGAACAACTCCCTCCATTTTCTGGCTGGCACAGAGTCTTTGCATTGTTAATCGCCCATTACTTTCCTTTGGTTCTCCATGATGACTCTTCTCCCAGGCGATTTCCAGAGTGTGGAAAAACTGGTTTGACACTGTTAAATCCAGTGTTTGGCAACCCAAGCATAGATTAAACACCCACAAGACCCAGGCATTTAGGGGAGGATCTGGCACCCAGGAATTTAGGGGAGTCGGAATTTAGAAGGGGGATCCAGGTACCCACAAACTCATAATAGTACGGTATCAATAAAGTGAGCAGCAGTAGTTAAAAGGTTGAAAGAGCTGCTTCAGAACATCTTTATCTTATCTCATCCTGTCCATAATTGAAGTGCTTATCCTACTAGGAAAGAGGCATTTGTGTTTTTATAGTGGTCTTCACTAGACAGAGGAATTGAAGGTTTTCTACGGTTTTCTCAGGGGTGTGGGTGTTGGTGTGGGTATGTGTCAGAACCAATGAAATCAACAGAAAATGTATTTGTGCAGTGAATGCTGTGTAAATTGGGCAGCTTTCTTTTGCATTTTTGTGTTATAAATAGCCATTATGGTTGAAAATATTCTCAAGGCTGCCAAATGGTACATTGAGAGCAAAGAAAGGAGCTTCATCATTAAACCACCGAGTATTGATTAAGCTGTCAGGGCATTTGCCAAACTGGATTTATTGCGTAATTGGGGGACTTGCTATATGTCCTTATGGCAGTCATTCCCCCCCCTTCCCTCCTCCACCCCCCAAAAAAACCCAGAGATTGAACCAAGAAGTCCTTCTAAAACTCTTTTTTATTAAAACAGACAAGACTGATTTCTCTCTCCCAACATCAATTTTAGCCCACCTGGGACACTTGCAACTTCTGTTTCTTCCCAATCATTCTCATGGATGCAGCAGTAGAAGCTTGTTAAACAATGAAATAAGCAGTGTCAAAGTATGTTAGCCTGCATAGGAAAGCTCAGCTTTGGGAAAGGAGTGATTTTGTTGTTGTTGTTTGGTCGTTTAGTTGTGTCCGACTCTTCATGACCTCATGGACCAGAGCACGCCAGGCACTCCTTCTTCCACTGCCTCCCTCAGTTTACCTGCCACTTTTGTTTTAACCCCCATGCAAAATTTGGGCCACTGAAGTAATCAGTGGCACCAAAACATTCCTTGAGCCTTCTCTAAAGATTAATGGAGTTAAACAGACACTGTGAAAGGTTGCAGTGTTAAAACCTAATGTTAAAAGAGTCACTACGCTAGCAGTAAATCATTTTGATTTTGCACTTACATGGCTCAGCAGGTTTCAAATGCAGCATGCACTATAACTTGTAGCTGTCCATGGTATATTTTCACCTAAATGCATCTAATTTAAATATCACAAAAAGTGTTTGATCATGGAAGAATGAAATTTAAAAACAATACATCATATACAAATAGCAGCTACCTACTTACACAGATAGGAGAATGCACACATGGGCCCAGCCTATTCCTGTGGCTGTAATTTGTTTCAATATTTATTTTTAAAATATTGTATCTGTGATATGTTGGTGTATTACATGCAATAAATTTAATGTTGTTGATGATGATGATTTTAAATAATGATATTTTAAAAACTGATAACTCTTAACATACACATGGTCAGTGGTAGTAGAATGGTGAAGGAACCAACCAGAAATTGAATAGCGGTTTGTTTTCCTCAGGTCCAATTTGAATACCAAATCACATTAGGTTCATCAATGGTTATCAGATGGTGTTGGGGTCACCGTCTTGCAGGTAATTAGGATTTGTTTGTATATGCTTGGATTCAAAAAAATTCCAAGAAAATGAAGAAAGAAATTCAGAGGAGGAACTGTCTCTCAGTTTAGACACTACAGTACTATTAGAACAAGAATGGAATAACAAAAACCATCACCAGATTCTGTGGGGCATTTGCAAATTAAAACTAATAGTTGTACAGTAGCTTGATACAAGGGGGGAAGGTATAAAGATCAGTTTGGAAAAGGATTATAGTAGCAGCATTGTAAAGGTAAAGGGACCCCTGACCGTTACGTCCAGTCGGGACGACCCTGGGGTTGCCGCGCTCATCTCGCATTACTGGCCGAGGGAGCCTGCGTACAGCTTCCAGGTCATGTGGCCAGCATGACTAAGCCACTTCTGGTGAACCAGAGCAGTGCATGGAAATGCCGTTTACCTTCCCATCAGAGCGGTACCTATTTATCTACTTGCACCTTGTGCTTTCAAACTGCTAGGTTGGCAGGAGCAGGGACCGAGCAACAGGAGCTCACCCCGTCACAGGGATTCGAACCTCCGACCTTCTGATCGGCAAGCCCTAGGCTGTAGTAGAAAGCTAATACGGAGCGGGGGGGGGGCTTCAGGGTTAGAAGGGGAGCTTGGAAGAGCCAGCTGTTACGTTTAAGACAGGCACACTTAAGTGTTGAGCATGTTGGTCTTCAGGACAGCAGTAATGGCAGGGCAGAAGACAGAAGAAGTAAATGGAATGAAACCATGTGCAATGCTTCTGCCCTTCCCAAAGTTTCTCATTTTGTTCTGATAACCTGGAATCACTTCAGAATTGATATAATCATTCTCTACCATGTGGTTCAGAGCTGATGGTCTCTGCTATGCAGTGTCTTTGATAATTATTTTACTCTTATTTTAGGCTTTCAAAATGGGTTTTGCTGAAGTTGATGTGTGGGGAGTCGACCTTCCCAAGATCAAAGAGCGGTTTGGCTTTTTGATCTTTTTACTGTGGCCACTACAGCCCATGGGGCATTTTCTCTTTGCTGTAGGATAGATTAGAAATCTGACTCGACATTCAGCATATCCTTTGGACATTTCACTGAACTTTGAAGCAGTTGTTCCCAACTGTGTCTCTTCAAACATTTGGGGGGGGGGGCAAATTATACGCTGTTTCTGGATAAGTACGCAGCTGACTTAGTCAGAGGGACTGGGAATGAGTGAACTAAAAATAAAAAATTAAGTAATTGTGGAAATTTGTATTGCCTTCACATATCCTCTGAAATCCTGTGGAGAGGTAGGTGAAATGGGAATTAATGCCAGCAGTGCAAATTTGGAGAAACAACCAGCCGGGCTGGACAGAAACGTGAGCCACAGGAATATCAGCCATCAGCATAGGTGCCTGGAATGAGCCTAGACTTGCAGTGCTCTCTCTGTTGCATGGAATCATGGCTAATTTTTTAGTTCTTGGGGCACCTTTCTTTCCTTTGTTCCCAGTTGTAGGAAAAGTTTGTTTGTTTGTTTTTGGGGTTGTTTTTTTTGCAACAGTAGTACCAGACAGCCAAGCTTACCTTATCTACATATCCATAGTTTGTAGGAATCAGGGCAGTAGCTTGGCAATTGGAAGCAGCCAGATCAGGACAAAGTATACTACCAAGGTACCACTGTAATGTAAAAAGGAGATATATTCATTAAAAGTTGTTTGAAGTAAGCTTCCTCAAAATTTAATATGTAAAGAACCTCTTTCACCTTAATCTGTTATATGTATTAATTATAAAGGACACGTGTTTTTCTTCTTCAGTAGTCTGAAGACAAGATTTAGATTGGCAGTTAAGGCAACACATGTCTATTGTAATTTATAATTTAGCTGTCTTAAAATCTTGAGAAGGAGTTTGCTTTCCAATTAAGCTGCAGACTTTTTGAACAAATTACCTTGCACCTTCTTTGAAGAGATGAAATTTCTCATTATCCAAGCTAACCCAGCAGCCTGGCGGAATGAGCATGTTGTTAATGCTGCCTCCGCTGCTGCTGGAGCTGCCATGTGGATTTATTTTAAGTCCTTTGGCGGAGTGACCAAAATATCCTTGTTTTTGAGATGTTGGACATTTTGAGTATTACCAGTAAAGCTTCAAACATGTTATTGCTGTCCGCTAGTTGTGCCTTTTTCTTTGCAAACTGAGTTTGTGCTTGCAGCAATTCAAATCATGAGTAGCATGATATTATAACAACAATGGGCAGGCTGCAACTAACAAACCCCATCTGCGGAAGCTCTGCTTCCACTGGAACAAATGAGGCATTTCCCTCTCTCCTTTCCCTGCCTGTAACCCTCTGTACCCCCTGAAATTAGCTCTGGAGGAGTGGGGGTCTTGACGTAAAGTTCAACATAGTGTGATGTTGAATTCCACCCAATATTATAAACATGAGTAGCCTGGAAATCTGCCTCCATATTTTGGTCATATGGCCCACTGCTAGCTGTGTGTTAAGACCAGCAATGTCAAAGGGGAAAATAATATGTGCATTCCACTTCCAGTTTCTAGAGGTACGGTAATTGCTGTAGGTTCCAATGTTATATATGCAGAAGTAACTTAAGGAGCACTAGCTTTGCTGCTAGTTGTGCTATAGTCATTCAGTGGGGATTTACCTAATGCTGTCAATCAGTAACTTTTTGCCAGCACAAAATTCACTTTCCTAAAATTATTCAAAATAACGAGTCTGATGCTAAAATTACCCTTTGTTTCTATTATAGCTATCATGGAGGGGGGCAAGCTGGAAATCAGTAATTCATTAATGTCTGCCAGTCACTGATAAGATGAGTAATGATTCAACAGGAGCTAATTTAGAGATGAAATGGGGGAAACAAAATCCCCAGAGATTGCACAGGAGGAACAATGTGGGTAATTGGGAGAAAATGTGAAAATCATACTGCAGTGCTACGAAATAACCAATTTCTCCTGCACACCATCAGAGGTGCTTAATTAAGCAGCATTGCTTTTTATCATAGCAAATGTGGAAGGTAGGCTGAGGGATGTCATTGTCTAAGACCTCAGCACTTCACCTCTGCTGAATTGGATTAAAATGTATATGTGGGTCAGTTGCTCAAGTAGTGTTTGCTGGGTTCCTTCATAGCCTTTTTTGGCACAGGAAATTTTCCTAGCAATTTGTCATTATTAGAAGCATCTTCTGGAGGGGAAGTCCAGGCACAAAACTGAATTTAAAATACCAGAACTTTTCTTGGGTTAGCTTTTGCTTTGGGTTGGTTAGCTATAAACAGTAAAAGTATTGGATAAGCATCAATCCATCCATCAGGAAACAGAATATGCGAATCAAAATTAGGAATGTTTTACTCGTGTTCCACTATATTTCTAAGTACACCTGCACTAGCCACTGCAGAGAACATTTTGTATGAGCGTTGCAAGGACAATAGTACTCTCTGTAGTGCTAGCTGAAAAGTCCATGCATTGTGTTCAGTTGCCGCATACCACTGCAGAATCAGCAGTGCTAACTACTAGTGCCTAGGGCAATATATTTCCACCAAAAACTATTGCACAGAAGAAACACTTGATCAATGCCAGTGGGTGGGGGTGATGGTTGCTGTTGCTGTTGATTTCATTTAGGCAAGACCCAACTCAAGGCAGATCACAAAAGTAAAAGCAATTAACACAAACACACATAATAGTTAAAATAGATTAAAGCCAGTGGTGTGCAGTCACTGGACTAGGGGGACTAGGCTAGTCCCCTAAATGTTCCCCTGGTGCCTCCTTCCCAAAGCCTGGGAAGCTTCTGCCCTGCTTAGGGAGGGAGGAATGATGCTAACACGTGCAATGTTCCCCTCCCCAATTGCCCTTGCAAGCTGGCGCCTCTGGCCCTAACTGTTCCCCTACGAAAAATTTCACCACACGCCACTGATTAAAGCCCTCAAAAAATGAGAAACACAAAGCTGAAAGATTTCCTAAAGAGGAGGGTTTTTCTTGTCTTCTAAATGACACTGCTGTTAAGATCTTACAAGTTCCTACCAGGACATTTATGTCAAGTTCCTGCAAGATTCCGTTGAAAATAGGTTTCATGCAGCTGTCATGGGCATAGCCCCTGCCATCACAAATGGCACCTCCTTTGGAGTGGGGAGCAATTGCTTCCTTACAGATTCCAAAAGGGTCCGGGGGTAACCCTGGACTGGAGGAAGGTCTTGGATAGATCATGAAAATAGACTCTGGATATATGTCATTCCTATTGGTGCGTCTTTGTCGTCTTGCTTGTCACCCATTGAGTGTGAACTTCCATGGACCCCTGTAATCTAGATCAGTGTTTTTCAACCTTTTTTGGGCAAAGGCACACTTGTTTCATGAAAAAAATCACGAGGCACACCACCATTAGAAAATGTTAAAAAATTTAACTCTGTGCCTATATTGACTATATATAAAGTAATTCTCTTGAATTTTTCGATTTTTTCCCACGGCACACCAGGCAACATCTCGCGGCACACTAGTGTGCCGCAGAACAGTGGTTGAAAAACACTGATCTAGATGCTTCTTTATTAGTAATATGTTTCCAACTAGATAATTATGTGCCTTATGCAGACTCCCTTCCCCCTTTTGCAGATAAATGTAACATTCCTCAGGGTATCTAGCTATGGGAGTATATTTTAATTACGCCAAAGGGATAAGCGCTGTATATAGACAACAACCTTGCAGCCCCAGGGAGCTTATTACCTTAATTAGTCATTCATACTTAAGATAAATTCAAAACCAAGTGAACTGAAATACTATTATCCTTGGGAGGGCACCTCCCTCAAGTCTCATGACTAATAAAGGGCAATTTAAATAAGCTTGTAAATTTCTTTTAAATAAAACGCAGAAGAAGTTTGCCTAAACCTATTTTAGGGGTTTACATTTTGACTGCTAGGGGGGCAGTGATGGCGAATGTCCACTGTAAAACATGCCTTGTTAATACTTGGAGTTCAGGGGGGAGGCAGCTTTGTGGATGATGTTCTGGCAATAAATCATTTTTTTATTTTATTGAAATGGTGCACTTAGTTTTATTGCCATTGTTACAGAGGGAGCCAGGCTCTGAGAAGAGCCTATTGTATACGCAAAATAAGGATCTCATTCAACAAGATGGTTTTCATGGCAACACTGTTCCATTTCCTCATATAAATAAATGACATGGTTGAAAACAAGCTTTCAAGTTTGGAGCTCCTATACAATAAATACCTTGGCCACTGTGGAGCATAGATAGGTTGGGGGCAGGTTTTGAAATGCAGCCAAAATCTGTTAAGGGTTGTTTATTTTTGTAGCACCCACTTTAGAGGAAAAAAGGACATTAATTTGACATTTACTTTGGGGGTGGGGGTGGTTCTTTTTATATTAATTCAACACTGTTGGTTTATATAGGGCTTCACAGAGGTACAGAATAAACAAAAGAAGGCCACTGTCCCCAAGGGAACTGTATGTTGACTGTGGAAAGATAAGAAAAGATGTTGTAGGATAGACAAGAAAGGGAAAATGAGCAAGGAATGTCAGCACATGAAGCTACAGGAAGGTAGGCTTTGTTTCTGGAAGGGAAAGTGATTAAGGGGTCATACTAAAGGCTCTGTACAAAAGCATGGCTTTGAGGGCGATTCTAACGAAAACAGCAAGATGGAACCACATATGTATTACTGGAGGGAGTTCACAGCACAAGGAGAGGACAGAGAGAATGAACAAAATCATTTGAGTGTAGAAAACATTCTGTTGTTTGTAGATGGTGGAATTTTAGGAGTGAAGATCACATATGAGGTTGTATCATGGAAGCACTGAAAAATGCAGAGTTTTTAAGATAAAGACAAAGCTTCTGCTGAATGCAGAAGAAAGGGAAGCTGGTGAAGCGATATGAGTAGGGGTACCATATGACCTGAACGACTATAAAAGTAAACACAGTGATACCTCGAGTTACAAACGCCTCAGGTTACAAACTCCACTAACCTGGAAGAGTTACCTCTAGTTGAGAACTTTGCCCCAGGATGAGAACAGAAATCGTGTGCCAGCGGCACAGTGGCAGCAAGAGGCCCCATTAGCGAAAGCACGCCTCTAGTTAAGAACAGTTTCAGGTTAAGATTGGACCTCTGGAATGAATTAAGTTCGTAACTAGAGGTACCACCGTAAGCATATTTATTTATTTATTTATTTACTTACTTACTATGGCAGACCAACACGGCTACCTACCTGTCACTTAAGCAGTGTTACAGATGGAGGTGAGACAACTCTGGTGTGATAAGGAAAGGCTACTGTGCTTGCAGGTGTCAAAGTGGGAGTCAAGCATGCATCAGTGTGTTAGCTGACTGGGCTATGGCACAAAGTGAATATGGTGAGCAAAAGCAAAGGAGAAATCAGAAAGATGGTGGTGATGTAAAAGTGTAGCAGTTACTGAGGAGCGGAACAGTTGGAAGGGAATATAAGCAGTCCAGTCATACTGAATTTGAGACATCAGGGGGCCATTCACACAGAAATACCTGTTGGACAGAGAAAACAATAGAAAGGTATTGTGGGGTGTTTTATGTATTATAAGTGGTACTGAAAGCCTATCAGTTTATTGAGAGACCACCCACAGAAATAGAGGGCAAGAGTAGTGGGGCTTGAGGATACCCAGCAAAGAAGGGGTGGGAAGAGCAACTCTTTTTGTTGCTGTAAAATCAAGAAAACCAGCTGAGAACACAGTTGCAGAGACCTAAAGCATAGACTGAGCCACGGAATGTGGCATGTTTGTTAGCTTTGAAAGTATAGTTGATTAATTTCTGATCTGCTCTATGATATATATACACTCAGTAACGTTAATAGATCCACATTTATCCACTAAGAGTTGGATCATACAATATACTGTTTAACATATGGCATTCTTCATTCCCATGTACAAATGGAATGTGTGAACTGAACAATCATTGTCATGAATATAGCTGGTACAATGCCCATAGCAAAGTGGTACTTCCCTCAGCTGTTCTGAATATAATTCCTGCTTGCCAGCTCCATGATTTTCACAAATCTAGCCCCCCCCCTCACCATTTTAGGTTTGGTTTAGGTTTTAATTTAGCTGTTACATAGCACAGTATTACTACAGAATTCTGAAGTATCTGCTTTTTGAACTCTGTAGTTCAATATTTCTTGGAATCCTCCTGTGTGTTAGTAGATAAATTGGTGCTGATTTAAGTCTGGAGACAGAAGCTACAAATATCTTATTCTTCAGCACAATTTGCAGACTATTAGGACTGCCTCTAGACTACAGTTGCTGTAGTACTAAACAGGAAGTGAGCAAAATGCTATGTTGGGGAGTTAGTAGTAGTGTGGGCTTAGTACTGATCTTGCTAGTCCACTATGGCCTGTGTGTATCTAGCAAAGTGCCTGCAGAATCTTAATATTGTCTACACCAGGGGTGGTGATTGCTTTTTCACCTGAGGGTCACATTCATCATTGGCCACCCCTTTGGAGGCCATGTGCCATTGGTGGGTATGCACACTCTTGCCCACACTGGACAAACATGTAGCTCCCCCCCCCCCAGCTAATCCATGCTGATCAACTAAAGGGGATTATCACCCCCTCCTCACCTAGCAGATGATTGAATCAATAATTAAGAAGGGGGCAATTCTCAACACCATTTTTTCTTTCTGCTTCCACCACCAAAATCACTAGGGGCTTGATGGGCCAGGAAAGTTTGGGGGGTAGTAGCCTCTTGTCTATACAGAATAGTAGTAGCACACCAGAGTTTCAGGTAGGAATTTTTTCCTAGCCCTGCCCATAGGGCTTTTTGCACATGCTCTACCACTGACCTTACAACCCTTCCCTTCTCTCTCTCTCTCTCTCTCTCTCTTCTCTCTCTCTCTCTCTATCTCTCAGTGTAGGTAGGTATCAGAGGTGGTACTGTGGGTGGTCATACCAGAATGCCATCCTTATGTTCTCTGCCCCTTAGGCCCTAAAATTAGTTGCTGGGCTGAAGCTGAGGTGACTAGGCAGAAGACCAATACAGTGGTACCTCTGGTTATGTACTTAATTCATTCCGGAGGTCCGTTCTTAACCTGAAACTGTTCTTAACCTGAAGCACCACTTTAGCTAATGGGACCTGCTGCTGCGCCGCCAAGAGCACAATTTCTGTTCTTATCCTGAAGCAAAGTTCTTAACCTGAAGCGTTATTTCTGGGTTAGCGGAGTATGTAACCTGAAGCATATGTAACCCAAGGTACCACTGTACTCTGAAGGAATTTATACCAGGCCTAGTCACTCTACAGGTTTCGCACTATCTGCCAGTTGCAGCGGCTGATGTTACCCCTGCTGCTTATTTGTTTACTGCCTGTATTTCATTCTGTGTCTCCCAAGGACTTTGTGGCCTGAGTGCACATGGTCCCTGTTAGCTTACTAGCTCAGTCCCAGAATCCCTCAGTCCCATGACACCAGATTTCTAGTCCAAGTTTCTGACCATAAACTGTAGTGTGAATGGCATTCTGGGACTGTGCAATTGGCCTAAGAGAAATGGAATAAAAAGCAGAAGGTTATTAAATCATGCAAATTGCTGGGTATGGATGTATCTCATAATATTAATCGAATAATTTGCTGGTTTGGGTTAAGTACCTCTAGCATTGTGCAACTGTTACAGTTTATACATACAACAGCAAATGAAGCCAGGACAATTGTGGTGTCCAGATAAAGGAAAGAAAGACATTTTTTGTCAGATGCTTCTACAATTATTAGTGTGAGTCATCCAAAGTTGCCAGGTTTTCAAAGAGGATCTTTTGTCTGTGACACCTGGCACAAGCTGTTCAGTGACCCTGACATTTCCATAGTTGTTACCTCTCAATGGTCTTCAACGAACTTGAGCTCTGTAGAGAGGACTGCCAGGAATACTTGCTAAAAAGTGGAAGTGAAGCAGCATAATTAAAGTGTACCTTATGGCTTGAGTCAATCTGGCCTCTTTCTTCTCATTCCATGGCCAATGCATTTTTACTTGGTCTTCTGTGTCAGAAACTTTCCTGTGAATGACAAGGTAATATCGAGGGAAACAAAATCAATTCCCTTTCCTTTCCCCACTCGTCGTATACTTGACTAGGATGTTCTCTTTGGCTTTTCTAAATGGCTGAACTTCAAAGCATAAAGGGGGGGCAGTCTGATGTTGCTTTGCAGAAGTAATTACTGTAAATCACTTTTTTCAAAAAATACAAGCTCGTACAGAACTGACTTAAGGCTAATTCATTTTTTTTAGCAGGAGCAGAAATAAGAACTTCTCATAGACATTCTCATGGTGTGAGAAATCAAATTAGATTACTTTTACGTTTCTCTTCTGAAGGCTGAAGTATGTCAGAATATGGCATAGATTCCAGTTGTAATTTGCTGTCAGCTTTAGACATGTAACTTCATATGCTGTGTTTTAGAAGCAGTCATATTGTTTTGCCCTTTATATGTTCAGGAATGGCTCGAATCCAAAAGCATGGAACTGGGAAGCACAAAATCAAAATCAGAGAACATGCTAATGTCTTGGTTATCTTTTTTAACATGCCCCGGTTTAAGCATGGCTTAAGCATGCCCAGTTCCTTTAAAAAATGTTGAAGAATCTCATGCTGTTTGCTCAAAAACATCTACCGGGATATCGTATGCTCTCGTAGTAGTGAAGCCTTTGCTACAGATTAATTGAGATAGTGCAATGGATATGTTTACATTTTCATTGTGATTTTTTTCCCCACATGTTAGTGTCTAGGCAATACAAACTGGACGCCCTAAGATGTAGGAGAGAGGGAGCTACAGGTATTACGTAGATGCTGCTGGTCTAGCATGAATAAGGCAGTGGTATAACATAGAAGAAAACTGCAGAAGACAACGTGGTTAAGATTAGGAAAACAGTTTACATAGAAGAATCCTGTGTAATAAAGTTTGCTTAGGAATCTGGGATCAATATCTCTACATTTAGCATCTTTATTGTCAAATGAGCATTTCACTTTAAAAGGGCAACTGGGAAGTTTTAAGATATGGAAGAAAACGAGATGAGGAAAATATACAGACTATTGAGAAAGTAGAGGACAAACTGAAGATATAGACTGTCTAGGAACTAGGAGAACTGGAAAAAATAAGATCATTAAAACTCTAAGCCATATGGAAACATCTGAAGCGGCTTTTTCATAGCCCTTTTTAATATACTGGTGTATGGCGATATGTAGGTAGAAATGTGTTTGTGTATGACTGTGTATGTGTGAAAGATTGTAGAAAATCTTATTTTTTTAAGGTTTAGCTGTTGAATATAGATTAAGTTAAACAAAATTAAAATAGATGGAAGAAAAGGGCAGAGGAGGAAATAAACAAATGTATCTGAAGATGAAGATAGTGAAAATAGAGCTCGTTTGTGGCCTCATCACACGTCACACTAATGGTTATTATTGTGATGTCAACTACTTTGCTCTTCCCTGCTAGTGTGCAGGGCAAGAAAATTACAATCCATGGTTTAGCATTACGTCCAGACCAAAGATTGTGGTGGTCCCCCCCCTTATGTTGTTCTTTAGTTGCTTAGTCGTGTCCGACTCTTCGTGACCCATGGACCAGAGCACGCCAGGCACCCCTATCCTCCACTGCCTCCCGCAGTTTGGCCAAACTCATGCCAGTCGCTTTGAGAACACTGTCCAACCATCCTCGTCCTCTGTTGTCCACTCTCCTTGTGCCCTCAATCTTTCCCAACATCAGGGACTTTTCCAGGGAGTCTTCTCTTCTCATGAGGTGGCCAAAGTATTGGAGCCTCAGCTCAGGATCTGTCCTTCCAGTGAGCACTCAGGGCTGATTTCCTTCAGAATAGATAGGTTTGATCTTTTTTGCATTCTATGGGACTCTCAAGAGGTCTTTTCCAGCAACATAATTCAAAAGCATCAATTCTTCGGTGATCAGCCCTTTTATGGTCCAGCTCCCACTTCCATACATCACTACTGGGAATACCATAGCTTTAACTATACGGACCTTTGTCGGCAAGGTGATGTCTCTGCTTTTTTAAGATGCTGTCTAGGTTGTCATCGCTTTTCTCCAAGAAACAGGCGTCATTTAATTTCGTGACTGCTGTCACCATCTGCAGTGATCATGGAGCCCAAGATCCCAAGATTCCCCCACCCCTTCATAAGAACCACAATCTATGTAGCTAGCCTTCTTGATTTTCTGACTGTGGATGTCAAGACTTCTGAATGAGATTAAGACAATGCTGCATTTCCTTGAGGTTGTTTTAAAGTGTATTCTGTGATACTGTATAGTCATTGAAATCAGTTTAAGTGATTTTACTGAAATTTCAGTGGATGGTTGACTTTTCTTGGGTGTTGCATTTTAAAATTATTTTAAAGTGGGTCCCCCCCCTTGCATACTCATTTGAATGTTTGCTTTCATAATCTTGTGTTCTCTGCCCCCCAAAACATTATGGCCTGACCTGGAGGAACCATATTGCTTGCCCAACTGAAAGGGAGGGTGTTATAATTGTTGGAGAAAGGAACATTGTTCTTTGGCTTTTAAGAGAGTTTTGCAAACAAATGAGATTTTGCTGAAATTAAACTCTAAGAACATCTTTGTGCGATGTTTATTGGTCCATTCGGAGGATGGTTCCACTGATTACAGTGCTCTAATAGTACAAGACCAACCTATAAAGAGATTTATTCTGACAGCAAAGTGCTTGACTGTGCCACTTTAAGCTGCAAAGCGCAAGGATAGCCTCCCATCTGCCTTTTATTGCATTCCAAAAAGAGCCATTGTATATTGTAATGAGGTAAATTTACATTGTTATCTCTGCATTACACCATTAACCAAGCTGGAATGCATGTTTTACATGCTCTTTAGCGCTGCTGACTTTTGAGATTTTCTCAACAGAGAAAA
Source organism: Lacerta agilis (assembly GCF_009819535.1). NCBI lineage: Eukaryota > Metazoa > Chordata > Lepidosauria > Squamata > Lacertidae > Lacerta > Lacerta agilis. The sequence goes on along the minus strand of NC_046313.1, from coordinate 26,451,550 downwards.
CAGTATCCAGAAAGATGTCATTTCTGTGTTTAGCTCTGAGCCAGGTCACAAGCATTTGATATAAAGCATGGAGCAAGTTCTGAATGAGTTTGCTTTTTGCTCTCCCACTCCCCAATTCCATGAGAAGCAGGTTAGTGACATAAAGTATTTGGGGGAACACAGGAGAGAGTAGACAGGATAATTAAGGCAGTGTAAACATACACATCAACCATTCTCTGTAACAGAGGTGGACTCTCTGCACTTGAATCATCTGGGTGCATCTATTTAAGGACTGATTGCACAGCAAAATCTGGTGTATATTATTGCAATAATAGCCCTTATTACATTCCATTGATAGTCAGAAGCTTGTTGTTATGGAGCAAGACTTTTGCAAGCAACAGTTTCAGTTCTAGTGGAGTTGCACAGCAAAAGTGGTCAGCTAATCCATGCAAACTCTAGGCTGTCTCGTTTCAATTCATGGGTTGCTGAAAATGGCTTGAGCCTTCATGCATAAAGTACTTGTAACATGTTAAGAATGTGTCAGGATGTGAGGGTGATCTGCATACGACATCTCAACCCATTGATCATCAGAATTGATTCGAGCTAGGCTAGCCTGGTGTCCCTTTCCTCTCTCATGGCTCATTTCCATGTGGTCCCTCCTGACACTGCAGGCTTGCTGGAAGGAGTGTACCATTATTTGGTCAAGGTTATACAATAGATGCTCTCTTCTGCTACAACCTCAAAAAAGTGAAGGAAGGATGGAAGATTAATTCAGTAGCTGCTCCTTACTTGCAGAGATTCTTCCTTTGGACATTCAACCTAGTTCAAATCTGAGCTGCTTCTGAATGAAGTGTAATCTCCCCCCCCCCCAAAGCAGGGGCTTAGAGCTTGGACAGGAGCTTATTTTAGCTCTCTGTCTATACATTAGCTATTGACTATTTGGGTCCAAAGCGCCCTCTCCAATTGCATGGAGCCTGGACAGCCCCATGGTTTTCCATGGATCTGAGGGCAATGAAACAATTACTGAGACAGCTAGAGCACCGGTGGCAGATAACTCATTCTGAAGCTGACCGGACACAGGTTAGAGCTCAATGTTGAGCCTACCAAGTGGCGATAGCGGTGGCGAAAAAAACTTTCTCCACCGCCTCTGTTGCATAGATCTGCAGAAAACAGCAGCAGGAGACTCTTTCAGGTGGTTCACAATTAAGTGGAACCACCTGCCCCATCGGGGCCCAGTATGGGCCACATCATCTCCTGCAATAATTTTACAAAGTTTTTTGCAGATAAAGTCGCTCAGATTCGGGAAGAGGTAGACTCCACAGTGGGAGCAGGGCCGGGGCGGGGAGAGTGCTAGAGTCCTGTCTAGTCAAGTTGTGGGATCAATTCCAATCTGTTACTCCGAAGATGTGGACAGGCTGCTTGGACGAGTGATACCAACCACCTGTCTCCTTGATCCCTGCTCATCCTGGCTTATAAAAGCTAGCTGGAAAGGGCTAGAGTAGACGATGGGCTTTGCAGGGTAGTGAATGCTTCTCTCTGTGAGGGAGCCTTCCCAGACCCACTGAAAGAGGCAGTTATCAAACCGCTTCTTAAAAAAACCATCTTTAGATGCAGCCAATATGGCCAACTATCGCCCAGTCTCAAATCTTCCATTCTTGGGCAAGGTGATTGAGCGAGTGGTTGCTGAACAATTCCAGGCACGCTTGAAAGAAGCAGACCATTTTGATCCCTTCCAGTCGGGATTCAGGCCTCATCATGGGACTGAAACTGCCTTGGTCACACTGGTCAATGATCTCTGGTGGGCTAGGGACAAAGGTGAGAGCTGTTTCCTAGTTCTGCTGGATCTCTCAGCGGCTTTTGATACCATCAACCATAACATCCTTGAGGACCGTCTAGAGGGGTTGGGAGCTGGGGGCACTGTTATACAGTGGTTCCGCTCCTTCCTCCTGGGCCGTGTTCAGAAAGTAGTGGTGGGGGATGAGTGTTCAGACCCCTGGGCTCTCACTTGTGGGGTGCCTCAGGGTTCTGTCCTTTCCCCCATGCTTTTCAACATCTACATGCAGCCGCTGGGAGAGATCATTGGGGGAGGGGGGTTGGGCTGGGTGTTCATCAGTATGCAGATGATATCCAGCTCTACCTCTCTTTCAAATCAAAACCAGTGAAGGCGGTGAAGGTCCTATGTGAGTGTCTGGAGGCAGTTGGAGGATGGATGGCGGCTAACAGATTGAGGTTGAATCCTAACAAGACAGAAGTACTGTTTTGCGGGGACAGGAGGCGGGCAGGTGTGGAGGACTCCCTGGTCCTGAATGGGGTAACTGTGCCCCTGAAGGACCAGGTGCGAAGCCTGGGAGTAATTTTGGACTCACAGCTGTCCATGGAGGCGCAGGTCAATTCTGTGTCCAGGGCAGCTATTTACCATCTCCATCTGGTACGCAGGCCTATCTGCCCGCGGACTGTCTCACCAGAGTGGTGCATGCTCTAGTTATCTCTCACTTGGACTACTGCAATGTGGGGCTACCTTTGAAGGTGACATGGAAACTACAACTAATCCAGAATGTGGCAGCTAGACAGGTGACTCGGAGCGGCCGCCAAGACCACATAACACTGGTCTTGAAAGACCTACATTGGCTCCTAGTACGTTTCCGAGGTGCTGACCTTTAAAGCCCTAAATGGCCTTGGCCCAGTATACCTGAAGGAGCATCTCCACCCCCATCGTTCTGCCCAGACACTGAGGTCCAGTGCCGAGGGCCTTCTGGCAGTTCCCTCGCTGCGAGAAGCCAAGTTACAGGGAACCAGACAGAGGGCCTTCTCGTTAGTGGCGCCACCCTGTGGAACGCCCTCCCGCCAGATGTCAAAGAGAAAAACAACTACCCGATTTTTAGAAGACATCTGAAGGCAGCCCTGTTTAGGGACGCTTTTAATTTTCAACAGGCTGTTGTATTTTAATATTTGTTGGAAGCCGCCCAGAGTGTGGCTGGGGAAACCCAGCCAGATGGCGGGGTATAAATAAATTATTATTATTATTATTATTACATTAATATATTTAAAATCTTTGTGTTAATGCAGTTTAATAAAAGTTTCATTTCTTCCTACAGCTTACTGGGGTAGGTTATTATAAAATCAGTGCCTCTGTTCAGCAAAGCTTAACCTTGCTCCTGCCCAAAATGGCAAAATAGTGAAGAGAGGGGTGAACAGTTTTAATGACTGACAGTGGCCTGTTTGTCCAAAAATGTGTAGAGGGTTTTAAAGCACAGGTTTTTATTTTGTCCCCTTGAGTGATGGAACCTCTAAAGGGGGTTGTTCATTCTGTTGCATGTGCACTTTTTGATATAGAGTAGTGATTTGCAGAGAATGCACAGTCTATTAAGCATTTAATGAACACTATCTCATGATATAGCCTTTCTAATCTCCAGCAAACTAATTGCAGAATCATTGGATGCTTTATCAACTACTAAACTTACTTTGAGCTACTGTCAGTTCTGCCTCACTGACGAAAGGGTCACTGGGTAAACATTTCACTGTTTGCAGAGATTTGAATTGATTTCCTACCCCAACTGCTCAAGCTTGTGAATCTGTGCTAGTGCCGTTTCCGTCAAGCCTCAAGGGATGTGAACAGTGTGGGCTAGAGATTGTTACTTGGGAAGCTGCCAAGTTAGGAATTGATTAGTGTCACTTTGCTCTCTCTTTCTTTAAGAACATGAAATGGAGACCCATGGTAATTCCGCAGAGGGAAAGGAAGTTACGCTGGAAGTTTACTGGGAAGAGGAGGGTCCCTAGACTGTATTACACCTTGCTTCTCTGAAGAAGTGTGCATGCACACGAAAGCTCATACCAGTAACAAACTTAGTTGGTCTCTAAGGTGCTACTGGAAGGATTTTTTAAATTTTCTTTCAGAAGAGTCAACAACAACAATTCATTATTTATACCCCACCCATCTGGCTGGGTTTCACCAGCCACTCTGGGCGGCTTCCAACAAAATATTAAAATACAATAGTCCTTCAGATATTAAAAGCTTCCTTAAACAGGGCTGCCTTCAGATGTCTTCTAAAAGTCTGGTAGTTACTTTTGCCTTTGATATCTGGTAGGAGGGTGTTCCACAGGGCGGGCGCCACTACCGAGAAGGCCCTCTGCCTGGTTCCCTGTAACTTCGCTTCTCGCAGTGAGGGAACCGCCAGAAGGCCCTCGGTGCTGGACCTCAATGTCCGGGCTGAGTGATGGAGGTGGAGTCGCTCCTTTATTTGCCACAGGCAAGGCAGGAAATCCTGGATCCTGGAAGGAAGAAAGACCAAAAGAGGCCTGGCTGAAAGGCTCAGCCTCTTTTCTTTGGCCCTTGACCCCACCCCCGGCCGATTGTCCATTGTCCTACCTGGCCGAGGGTGGGTCAAAGGCCAACCTAAGCAGGTGGGTGCCACCCATCCAGGTAACCCCCGCTCGGTGCCACAAACCCCGCCCACCTGTGGAAGGGAGGGTGGAAATTTTCTTTCAGAAGAGTCATGTGCCACAGGCAAGCAGGGTGGCCCAAGACATTTGCTTCCCGAGGAAGAGCAGCAAATAGCACCAACCTCCTCAAGTATCCCAAAGTACATAACACTTAAAAGCTGGCCAATATCTTTTGGCAACCGAGGCAGAAATTTCCATGAGTACTTCCTCCTCTCCCTTGCAGTAAAAGTGCAATGAAGATAAATGAAATAATCCATCAATTTGTTCCCCTTTCCTAACATCCAAAATCAGCTGCTTAAGACAATAGTCTCCCTAATGGTAGGGCGGTTCCTAAAGCTGAAAATAATTCCACAAATAAAAGTATCGGTCAATTGACTCCCCACCCCCCTTTCACAACCATCTTTTTAGTCAAGTACAGTCATACCTCGGGTTACAGACAATTCAGGTTGCTCGTTTTCAGATTGCGCACCGTGCCGAACCCGGAAGTACCGAAACGGGTTACTTCTGGGTTTCGGCACATGTGCAGAAGCGCTAAATTGCACTTTGCGCATGCGCAGAAGCGCCGAATTGCAACCCGAGCATGCGCAGATGCGGCGCTGCAGGTTGCGAACACTGCGGGTTGCAAACGCACCTCCCGCATGGATCACATTCGCAACCCGAGCGTCCACTGTAGTATAGAAGCTGGTAATTTAAAACTTTAAATACTGCACCTTTCAGATCAAGCATGTGCACCTGCTCCTACAGTAAAATTAAATACAACGTGGTAAAACACAACTAAGGGAGGAATTCAGCATTGCACTGTTACAATTGTTCCATCTGTGCAAGCACTTCTGCTTGCCAGACACAACAGTCTCCCCTCTCCTCCCCTAGCTTGTTCTGGGGGTTCTTCCAACTTCCCACTGCTGATCTGAGAGGGGGTGGGATGGAGAGGAGAGGGATTGGAAAGCCCCATTGTGCTAGTTTCCACTGGCACAACTATTCAGTTGAATTCAGCCTTAAAACAGCAGAAAAATAGTAGTACAGTGGAACCTCAGTTGTTGTACGTTTTGGTTCCCAAATGCCAAAAACCTGGAAGTACCAGTAAATGCTTCAATTTTCTAACGTTTTTCTGAACCTGAACATGCGACGCAGCTTCCGCTGAGTGCAAAAAGCTCTTGCAACCAATGGGAAGCCATGCCTCGGTTTTCGAACGTTTCGGAAGCCAAACGGGCTTCTGGAATGGATTTCGTTCGAGAACTGAGGTACCACTGTAACAGTAATTCATATGGATTGTATTCAATTGTTTCTCTACTCATGGAAGACTCTTGGTTTCAGCAGAAGCCTCAAGGAAGGATTGTGATTTTCACAAAAAACCCCCAAAATCCTCCTTTCTCCTGTTGCTCCGTAAGTCACTTCCTTGTTGTTTCCTAGAGTACCCCAAATTTCTGGAACAGATGTGGTCCTGGGAGCACAGCAGCCTGTAGAGGGAAAGGGGAACCAAAAAATCACTCCTCCACCCACCTTCTGTCCATGGAAACCTCCACTGAATTGAAGAGCCTTCAGTGTGTGGAGGGACATAATTGAATAGAACACTATTAGTTTATCCAATGAAACCATCCCATTAGCGCAAGAACTTTCACTTGTGCGGTTGAATGTCCGTACACTTTTCTCTCCCCACACCCACCCAAATATGCTCTAGAGGGTGGGGAGAACCCCCAGAACAGACGTCAGTGCGCAGGCAAAAGAGAAGGACAGGAAGTTCCACTGTGCAAGCAGAAGCCTTTGTGTTAACATTATTTTGTTGGATACAACCTTATCCAAGAACCAGCCAATACCACCTGAAATTAAGTCTCATATGGGTGTATCTTCACCATCATCCTAAAACATGCTACTCCTGAAAGCTAAGCCTAATTTAAGTGCTCATCATGTTTGCTAATCATGTGTTTTGGCTTGTGTTTGGACATCAAATCCACAATATTAGTGTTCCAGAAGCCCTGAAGTGTTTGAGGGTTTCTTTGAGAAAAAGGAGCATTTTATATTAATCCTTGAAAGGAAAACAGGAATCTTCTGTAGAGTTTATTTTGCATCTGAAACTTGGGGAGGGGAGAGAACTGCTTGTCTTAATGAATCTAATATTTTTTAAATGAATACAGTCTCCTTCATAAGATGTCCCTGAAGGTTATATGTATTTTAAAACTTTACACATTAGTGAAGGACTTAATGTTCCAGCTACATTAATGCTTTCTAAGAGTGCTGATATCTACGGTATTGAAATCCCCTAGTTGTACCTATGCCACCTTTTGACAGTATGAGAAATTAAATGTTAGTTGATTGGTAAGTTACCTACCCAGAAAAATGCTGTTATATGATCTGAATAACAGAGATGGGTCGTTTAGGAATGTGCTACAATATTCCTATCTGATCCCACCTGACACTATTTTTTAACATTAAGTTCTGCATCTGTAATTGTAAGGCATAGCAGTTTGTATCTATCTGAAAATTTGATATGACCTCTAAAATACAGGTGAGAGTACCTTGGATAGCAAACTGTGTCACTTACTATTCTAATCCACACTCAGCCATGAAGCTCGGTATGTGACTGTGAGCCAATCTCTGTCAACCTAACCTATTTTACAGAATATATTGTGAGGATAAACTTGGAGTGGTTAAGAATTTATGTATGCCACTCTGAGCTTCTTGAAGGAAGGATGGGATTAAAATGCAATACAGTAAATGAAATATTAAATAACTGGGGGCAATTTTTTAATTCCCTGGAGCTAATTCATTAGAACAACATACCATTGATTTCAGTGGAGCTTCCTTCAATGTAATTTTGGTTATGCATCAAATGATGTTCACAACTGGCTGTCATACTGCACAGAAAACTTTTTCTTTCTTTCTTTCTTTCTTTCTTTCTTCAATCTGATCTGCAGTAAAGCAAAACCCATACAGTAGTAAAGCAAAACCCATTCCTGTACCTTAAATGCCGGTAAAACTAAAATTCATTAAAATAATTCTTACTAGTTGTACTACTACTACAAATATTTACAGTTGGCCTCCTTAGCAAATATTAGCAGTCCCAACTGCATGCATTAGATTTGCCTGCTGGATTGTTTTTAATATCAGGGGAAATCATCACTGACCTTTAATGGAATATTTGAGTAAGGACATAGAACACTAGATAACATGAAGTGAGACCAAAGATTTGATCTTCACAAGAAGCTATTTGTTTTGCTTTGCTTTATTTTCATAAGAATAATTTGTGCAACCTTCCCCGTAGGGCCTTTACCTGTATTGTGAAATTTTATTTCTCAGGAAGATATTATGCTTCTTCATCCAGTAACTTTATAGTTGGATTATTGGAGGAATGGTTATATTCAACTAAGCCATTTCATTTAGATGTTTAGTTATGCTCCTTTTTTCCTTTGTTATATTATTTTGTAAGGATAAAGTCAAAGTCACATGACATTCGTTCTTGTTATCACCCTCAGTCTGCCACATTGCATTGTGATTTGTTAAATTTCCCCCATTCAGTGATTTAGTGTGTAGTTCATCCTTACTGAATAATTAGGGGTTGGGGTTGGAAAACAGATAATAAAAGTATTCCCCACTTGCTTATTAGCATTTATTCTGAAGTATCCAGGAGATTTTGCTTCCAGTAATGTTATGTTCTTTAACATAGTTCAAAATTCAAGCCTTTTTAGTTCACTATTTGAACTGTGAGATGGCAAGAAGCCATGGGAGATAGGAACAGTGAGATGAACTGCCATGTGAAAGAAAATATTCAGGGGTCAAATAAGGCTGCATTCCTAACCCCACTTACCTGAGAGTAAACCCCAGATGCACTTGCCCCAAGGCCTCAAAGGGCTAAGCTGGCTAGGGGGCCATGCCAAAGACCTGACAGACTTATGCAGTCATGCCAAGAACACCCTATGCCTCCCAGCCTACTGAGGACTTAATGGACAAAACACCCATGGCTGTCCTTATGCACTACAAGGCTTTGATAGTAAAATATGGACCTTTGTTACTGCGTATTAGCGTCGTCAGATCAGATCAGATCAGTCAGTGGTGCCACGGCAGAGCGTCTCATGGTCAAGACTCCCGCCCCAGGTGTCAGTCAAGCTCTGTGTGTGCCTGCTTACTTACAATATAACTTATTTCTGAGCAGACATAGTTAGGATTGTAGCCTAAGTCCAAAAAATGTACATTTTACATTTAGAACATAAGGATAAAGGATAGCTTCCTTTTGCAGCACTTTTGCGGGCATTGGAATAGATTAGCATGTTTTTGTTTTAACAATAATATTTCGTTATTCCTTGCAGAATTCCTGGGAGGCTAAATGACAGAAGACGCCTCTGGGAGAATTGAATTGGATCTTTACAGCCATCACAGATACAATTGCATGGAACGTCCTACCCAGAGGTAAAGCTATGGCATATAAGCTACAGAATTACTGGCAATATATATAGCTTGATCATAATAGAAGAGAGCAGGAGTATGAAATGAAGCACTAATGAGGGGAAACAGGGAACAATGAGAACTGAGATACAAAAAAAGGGGAGAACATTTTGAATGGATAAAGTAGGATCTTACCAAACTTCATTTCCTTGCCATGTGAAGTGTCTTTGCATTTGTGTGCTTTGGTCTCTCCCCCCCCCCTTTTTGTATGCTATAGTTCTGCCCTTTGACAGCTGTTCTCATTCTGGAGGCTTTAGGATATTGCATGGCAGGTATCATAATGACGTTCAGTGAATATTATCCCACTATTAAAACTATGCAAACAAAAATGTTGACTCCTAGGTGTAAAGTCCCAGTTGAAGGCTCAGCTTTAGTGTGTTTTAAACCTAAATTTACAACAACAGGCCTAACTATTGCTATAATGATTCTTGCCAGAAGACATGGATTTATTCAGGTGTCCCATTCCCCCCCCCCATGGTTTTTATTACTTTCCAGCTCTTTATAGGTGCTATCCATCTTTCTGTCTTTCTTTCAGATCTTTTCCAAAAGCTCTTCAGGCAGGATCTACTGGTGGCAAGCCTCTTTCGAAACTTTTTATTGGCAGAAAGGATAATGAGGTCTTACAATTGCACACCTGTCAGCAGCCCTCGTCTACCTCCGACTTACATGCATGCCATGTGGTAAGTTGCTACCCGAGATTTCCCTCATGCTGTAAAGGTTTTACACAGATGCTTAGCAGAAATTTCAGGTGCTGTTGTCACAAAATGTTGTTGCCTGAATCCTTTTAATGCTTCTTGTGATTAATACATGGTTCAAGTATGAAAGAAGATGTGGAAACTTACTACCCATCTCCAAATGTCTTTTTTCCAAGATATGTTAGATCATATTATTAGATGTGTGTCTTATTTTTTCCTGGTACAGATGCTCCATTTTATTGGGACTGAAATCCTGTTCTTCTGATGTATCAGCTACTGTTGTTGTAATGGTTCTGCTGTGGTTTCTCGCAAGTAAAGAGGCTCGACTCAGGTCCCGTATATAGTGGTACCTCTGGTTACGTACTTAATTCGTTCTGGAGATCTGTTCTTAACCTGAAACTGTTCTTACCTGAAGCACCACTTTAGCTAATGGGACCTCCCGCTGCCACTGCGCCACCAGAGCACGATTTCTGTTCTTATCCTGAAGCAAAATTCTTAACCTGAAGCGTTATTTCTGGGTTAGTGGAGTATGTAACCTGAAGCGTATGTAACTTGAAGCGTATGTAACCTGAAGCGTATGTAACCCGAGGTACCACTGTATTTACAGGTTTTATTGTGCAGATATATACAGTGCAGAGCTCAAAAGTCCATGACCAGCTTAGTCACTTTCAGATCCCGGAAGTGGCACTTTTTGGGAGTGCCCCCAACATAAGAACTTGGGCACTCCTCCTACCCTCCTTATGTTTCACACCCCTAAATAATTGGCGCAACGGAACTGTCGTTGCTCCCTCTTGTCCGTGCCCGCTGAGTGGGTGTTGGGTCTCTGGAGCATCCCCCAGCCCCCTCTCCGCTGGGCTGCTTTCCTGCCTGTCGCTCCCATTGGAGATTCCCCTGCTATCCCCGTGGTGCTGGGGCTCTCTTTCTCCTGACAGCCCCTGCACCGCCCCACTGGGCGCTGCCTGTTCCCTGACAGTTGTCCTTGTGTTTTTGTTCTGGATGTAGTAACCTGTGGTTCTATGAAAGGCCTCAGAGACATAACTTTCACTTTACTCCCTCACTTTCCAATTAAACAGAATTATTGTTGCATCCCATTTTGCTAGGTCTAAAAGTCAGGCATTCCTTAACTAGAGCAATTGCTCATGTCCAGTTGATAGACGATGGGTTGTATCCAATGTAAGAATCCGTTAACAATTTGTCAGTGCAAGGATTTCCACTTACACAACGAAATGTTGTCATTCTCCCTCCCCCTCACCTAAATTTGTTCTAAGGTTTTCTGCAAACCCTCTGTAGCAGATTCAGGTGTTTGTGGGGTGCATAGAGAAGGAAAGAAAGTCCCATCGCACAAGTAGAAATCCTTGCCAGATGGGACATGGTTATTTAATATCACCCCTTATTTTGATAAAAGAATCACCAAACTTGAGCCAATGGTGAGAATCCTGTCACCTGCTGGGCTCCCAAATCCCATTGGCCTTCCTTAAGCATATCCAATAGCCATGCCTGAGTCCTGATAATGGAATATGCTTTTAGACATGAGCAAAGGGTTCCCACCGCTCCATAGTTTTCTGGAATTCTAGGTGAGCAGAGGACATGAACTCTAGGAACTCTTGAACCCTGGCATGCTTCATTTCAGAAATAAAATATTGGGAGTAATGTACACCTATAAAGGATAAGTCCATGGATTTATCCATGGATAAAAATGGATTCTTTCATTCGTTTTATTGTGCATGCACACATAATAAAACAAATGAAAGAATCCATTCTTTCATTCGTTTTATTAAGTGTGCATGCACACGAAAGCTCATACCAAGAACAAACTTAGTTGGTCTCTAAGGTGCTACTGGAAGCAATTTTTTATTTTATTTTGTTTTGACTACAAAAAAAGTTATGCCTGAAAGCAGCTTACAACAAAGAAACGGAGATGCATTTCAAACAAAAACTGCAAAAACTATTTCATAATGACATAGCAAAAAAATAACATAACACAGCAGAGCAATAGCAAATAAAATAACATATCAAAGAAAACCACATTCCAATACTATAAATATAACAAGATTGCTTAACATGCAGCACCCAATAGCAAAAATAACAAGGGAGCTTTGCAGTTTCAGCTTAGTCCTAGAAACACCCTCCCATGATGTTGCTCTGGGTCCCTCTCCTGCTGCCACTTGCAAGGCTTCCAAGGGCAAAGAGTGGGGAGCTGGAAACCTCCCATGATACTGCTTTAAAATAGTTCAAAAATGGCCCAGAGCATCTGGCTTTGTGATGCGTCTAAAATAGTCTCATGTGGGGATAAAGCAATGCAGAGTTGTCCACAGCAGTTGTTTCCTGTCATCCTGCTCCTTTTTAATATGATGGATCAGAATGTAAATGGCACAGTTATTATCAAGAGTCTCTTAAATTAATTTCTATTAGCAAACACTCAGTAAATGAAAGTGGGGGAGGTGATTAGATAGAGCAATTAACTTTCTGATTCCGAAGCCTCTCTAATTACAGCCATAGAAACGTAATGCTTGGACAAACCATATAATCTAGGAGGGTCTGGACAACATGGTTGCAGTAAAATAAACTTCACAGCTCTGTCATATGCGAAAAGGTTTCTGGGCAATAAATAACACTATTCAAGGACATGCTGTTTACTTTGATTTCCAAAGAGGATTTTGATAGAATCTCTCTGACACAGTTGTTGAGAAGAATGACAAAATTAGTGCAATATAAGCCCTGTGATGAAAAGCCGGAGGCATATCATGTGAGGCTTGATTTAATGGTGGTGGTGGGGGGGATATAATGAGGAATTGGTTCAGGAAAAGCTATGGTGAGTGTCCTTAATTAATCATTTTCAGAAGGCAGCAGACTTGAGAGAAATGAAAGTAAACATTAACAGAAAGCAGAGTTATTTTGATAATGAGAATGAAGGCATAAAAGCTTTAAATTCTGGAGAAGTTGATAGTTACTATGAGTTACTTGGCCCTTTCCCTGAGGAACAAGGTTGGAAACCTGTTGGACAACAGCTCCCATCGTTTCTGTCCATTGGCTGTGCTGACTGTGGCTGGTAGGAGTTGGCACCCAGCAACTTTGGGTGGCCACAGATTCCTCATCCCTGCTGTCAAGTAGCACTCAGTGACATGGGATCTGTATGCCACCGGGCGGGAAGCACATGTGAATACTTTGGGATACTCGGCCTTATATAACCAACATGTTTAAGTCTAATTAATGTATGGAGGAGTTAAGACCATAGAGTAAGTTGTCCCCCTCACCTTGGGAGGAAGGGTTATCAAGCCTTTTTGTTCTTTCCCATTCCACCATGTGAACCCTACCAGGAAGGAGATCTAAGATGGATGCTCCAAGCTTAGACTATGTGGCTTAAACAAGCCATCTTTGTGTTTCTATACAAGTAATTTAGAAACATTTACAGCTTTGGAACCTAATTTTCAATGTAGAATCATAGAATCATAGAGTTGGAAGAGACCACAAGGGCCATCCAATCCAACCCCCTGCCAAGCAGGAAACACCATCAAAGCATCCTGACAGATGGCTGTCAAACCTCCACTTGTTGTTGTTGTTGTTGTTGTTCAGTCGTTCAGTCGTGTCCGACTCTTCGTGACCCCATGGACCAGAGCACGCCAGGCACGCCTATCCTTCACTGCCTCCCGCAGTTTGGCCAAACTCATGTTAGTAGCTTCGAGAATACTGTCCAACCATCTCATCCTTTGTCGTCCCCTTCTCCTTGTGCCCTCCATCTTTCCCAACATCAGGGTCTTTTCCAGGGAGTCTTCTCTTCTCATGAGGTGGCCAAAGTACTGGAGCCTCAACTTCAGGATCTGTCCTTCTAGTGAGCACTCAGGGCCGATTTCCTTGAGAATGGATAGGTTTGATCTTCTTGCAGTCCATGGGACTCTCAAGAGTCTCCTCCAGCACCATAATTCAAAAGCATCAATTCTTCGGCGATCAGCCTTCTTGATTGTCCAGCTCTCACTTCCGTACATTACTACTGGGAAAACCATAGCTTTAACTATACGGACCTTTGTCGGCAAGGTGATGTCTTTGCTTTTTAAGATGCTGTCTAGGTTTGTCATTGCTTTTCTCCCAAGAAGCAGGCGTCTTCTAATTTCGTGACTGCTGTCACCATCTGCAGTGATCATGGAACCCAAGAAAGTGAAATCTCTCACTGCCTCCATTTCTTCCCCTTCTATTTGCCAGGAGGTGATGGGACCAGTGGCCATGATCTTAGTTTTTTTGATGTTGAGCTTCAGACCATATTTTGCGCTTTCCTCTTTCACCCTCATTAAAAGGTTCTTCAATTCCTCCTCACTTTCTGCCATCAAGGTTGTATCATCAGCATATCTGAGGTTGTTGATATTTTTTCCGGCAATCTTAATTCCGGTTTGGGATTCATCCAGCCCAGCCTTTCGCATGATGAATTCTGCATATAAGTTAAATAACCTCCACTTAAAGACCTCCAAATGTCTGTCTTTTCTGAATGTTGTATGGGAAAGCACATGAATCTGACATTTGAAAAGATTTTAAGTAATCCATTTACCAAATGTGTGGTCTTTTTCTATGCTAAGGGAGGTGGAGAACTTTGGAAGCAAAGTTCTCCACCTCCCTTAGAAGTGGATACTTTAAAGGTCTAACTGCCTTTATATCCATGCATGACTTTATGCCTATTTTGTGATTTTTAAATCTCTGCTGGGGCTCTCTCACCAAAGAGTACTTGTCCCAAACCTGGATCTAGGCATCCAGGGAATTATCCATTATATTATACATAAGTACTTTTCCTTATACTGTACCAAAAACACACACACACAAAAATAATATTATGTATGTGGGTGGCCGGTTTTCTTTTCCTCTTGATCAGCAGCCAGGCTAGAGAGCTAGACTTGGAATACAAGTGCCCCTGCAGAGGCGATTGTGGCAAATTAAGGATCTAAGTTAAAGCTTGTGCCCAATGACTCACTATTGCAGATAAAGGCAAATGAAAAAGAGGAAGATTCGAACAGGACCAGGAAAATATTTCCATCTACTGAGAGAGAAAGAATATGAGGGGAAACAGGAGTTCCACTGAGCTGAATAGTGTGGTAGTCACTATAAATGTGACTATGGGGGGGGGGGAAACGGACAAGAAGCAAGTCCATCCAACTTCTAGTAATATCTGTAATGATGATGTGCAATTTTATTTATTTAGATTTCTTCCCCACCCTATCCCAATAGCTTACTTAAAGCAGGGCCGCAGCTAACGGGAGGCTAGCAAGGATCTCAGCCCAGAGTGAAGCCAGAGGGCTGCCACTGAAAATGGGAAGTTTTGTTGCTTTCTTCTTTTGCTTCCCTCAAGTCTCAGAGATCAATTAAAAGTGGTGAAGAAATCAGAACACCACCTCATGTCCTTTTTGGGAACAGGTGCTTTTGTTATGATTAAACAATTTAAATGGCAAATTCACAAGATAAGCACTTTGGAGTATTGTTTGCTTATAATATGTGCGCTCTCTCTCTCTCTCTCTCTCTCTCTCTCTCTCTCTCTCTGTGTGTGTGTGTGTGTGTGTTTGGACCTAGAGGACAACATACATATTTACACCATGTGAATACATAAAGAGGGCATACAATCAGCTACAAAAACTGAGTCCTCTTTATATTGAAAATAAAGTACCTGCAATGAATGAAATATGATGCTGACATTTGAGCCCTGTTTAGGAAAGTTTTTAATGTTTGATGTTTTATTCTGTTTTTAATCTGTTGGGAGCCACCCAGAGTGGCTGGGGAAACCCAGCCGGATGGGCAGGGTATAAATAAATAAATTATTATTATTATTATTATTATTATTATTATTATTATTATTATCCCTTCCTGTAATTTGGAAAGAAAATGTAGCCAATCCACTTTAAATTCTTTAATTCCAATGGTTCAGCAGCCAGCAATTTTTTAAGGAAACTTGTAGAGTATTTATTCTTTTATTTTATTCTTTAGAGCCTTACACTGCAAGCCTTTACTACTCAGAAGTAAGCCCCACTGGGTTCAATAGGACTTACTCGTTGGTATGTGCCTGATAATGATCACAGTTTCTATTATTATTATTATTAGTCATAATGCTTCTTATAATTCATCAAATGATCTGTTATTCTCTGAGGAGATATACTTAATCTTGAATGAAAGCCAGATAAACACACAGGCAATTTTACTATTTGGAGAGACTATCTCTTTGGGGGTGACAAACTGGGTCTTTGCCCCGCATGATAGAAAGCCTAGTTTCGACCCTGCTTACGGTTACAGTATACCCAAAATAATATTATTCAATGTACAATAATTGGAACACGGTTGGTTACCTGCAGTGAAGAAATGCTAACTTTGCAGTGTTACCTCCCTTCCCGAACCTGGCATACTCCAGATGTTTCTGGACTACAATGCCCATCATCCCAGACAATTAGCCCTGAAGTTGGACTCCACAGCATCTGGGGTTGCAGTGTGTTGGGGATGGCTGCACTAGATGTTGCCTTAACTGTTTGGGCTGCTTTTTCCAGCAGGGAGAGGGAGAAATTAAGTTCTCTCACTTCTGCCACAGCCCTTCTCCCCACATTGGGAAAATATTAAACCTTATTTTTTTTGCTGAGTAATAAACCCAGCAAAACAAACAAACAAAAAACCAACAACAACCCAAATCATGCTTGTTGAGCCCACTGCATTTTGAATGCTTAGGTGGAGCACTGCAGGTATGTGGCTAGTTCTCTCATGAGAAACGGTTATTCTCTGCTACAGTATAAATGGGTAATTTGGTCTGACAGTTATGTTTACAAGACATTACTCTGCTTTCCTTGGGGATCTGATGTAAAGATATTCTATTCTTCCTATTGCCCCCTTGCTCTTTCATGTGTGTTTATATACAATCTTTTATAAATAAAATATATTTGTAGATTGGAGGGTGGTTATCCCAGCATGTCTTCTTGAGTGAACTATTGTTTTCTGTCTTTGCTCTAGATCAGGATAGGTAACACATGACCTCAGGATATCAGTCCTGTCAATATATTTTCCCCAGCCCACACTGCTATTATCTGGCAATTCAGTTGCAGATGAGGCATCATTTTTAGCAGCCCAGTGCTGCCTGCAGAGTCCATATGTCACCCTATCTCTGTTCTAGATTATATTAAATCTGATATCAGGAATCACAAGACAGAGAAACCAGTAGGAGAACACTTCAGTCTCCCAGGACATTCTATACAAGATCTCAAAGTAGCTGTCTTACTGCAAAGGAATTTCAGAAATAGACTGGAAAGAGAAGTTGCTGAATTGCAACTAATTACCAAACTTAAAACCATGGAGAGACCTGGTCTGAACAAAGACATTGGATTCTTATCTCATTATACATGACAAAGCTATCTTTAGCCATCTCACCCTTTGCTTTTTCCTGTAAGACCAATTGCAGTCATCAACAGTCGTCAACAGGTTTTCCACACCCATCAGCCAATCACCCATTCCCACCACCCTTCTGAGTAATACCCCTCCCCACCCTCTCACTATATTTAAGGGTCTGGTGACTTCTGTTTCAGTGTATCTGAAGAAGTGTGCATGCACACAAAAGCTCATACCAAGAACAAACTTAGTTGGTCTCTAAGGTGCTACTGGAAGGTATTTTTTATTTTGTTTATTCTTTTCACCTGTTCAACATCTTTCTGGTGCAGTGTTTTATAAGATCAGTGTTTCCTGCTTGGCAGGGGGTTGGACTGGATGGCCCTTGTGGTCTCTTCCAACTCTATGATTCTATATGGCTCTTTCTTGTAGACACCAATTGCCACATCTCTTGGTAATGCATGCCAAACCACTGATTCTGCCTCTGATGGTGTGCCTCTATTTTAACTGCATTGTCTGTTATAAGCATGCACATCTCTACATTGCTGGAAGTGTATATTAGTGTGGGGGCATGTAAGCTTTGTATTTCAAATGCAGTGAAGCCAAATGCAACATCATCCTTTTGCTAATGCTGAGGAAATACGACATTGCAATTAAGCCCTTGAAAAAATGTAGTTCATCTTTTGTTTATTTTCAGTCTTGAGGGACCATTGAAATGGGTGGCTAATGCTCTGTCACAGATACTTGTTTTGCTTTCGTCTTTTTTGCTCTTCATTCAGAGAGTGGTTCATTCATTAAAAATTTAAATGATGGGCATACCTACTCATCATCTGACTTATTTCAGGGTAGTATTACAAAATGGGCTTTTCATATTATAGGTGGCACATGTTTGTTTTGCATTGGTAGGTGCATGTTTTCCATATGTTTTCTCTCAGGCTCCACATCTTTTCCAGATACAGTATATCATATTTGCCCACTATCCAGATTGCAGCATTTTTTTTTTGCTAGAGTAGGATTCTTTCTGCAGAGAGTTGTACTTGCTATATGAAATGACATGGCTGTGCTGGCAGTAGGGCTCTTTGAACTTTGAGTGTAGTTGAACAACTCAGCTCTACTGTGTTCCCACAACATGGGAGATTGCAAAAGGCATTGTTTCTTTGGGAAGCTGCCTGAAACATATTGCTGAATTGTGAGGCTTGTATAATGTCATTTTTACTGCTCTGGCGTCTTGATTTTAAATTGGATGGGGGACTGTGATTCCTGCACTGCAGGGACTTGGACTAGATGAGCCTTGGGGTCCCTTCCAACTTTACGATTCTATGATTCTGTGGTCGTCACCAGCACCATCAACTTCTTTCTAGCTCCTGTTTCCTCTTCCAATGCCACCTGCCTGAGTTCCAGAGCTGTGTTAGATGCTGTTTAGTAGCTTTTGTGAAAAGGAAAACATAGCACAGTTGACAGCCTATTGTGACAGTCTGCTGTTCAGCTGTGAGGGTGCTAGAGGGATGTACATATGCTGTGAATGTTTTTCCACTTGACTTGAGCATCTTTTTATCTCATGAATAATAATAGCAGCCCCCTTATAGAAGTTTGATGGAAGCCATTTCACCCTATTGTTTTTGTGTATCAATATGCGCCTAAAGGGGATTATCTCCTTTCTGCTCACTCACAATGCAGAAGGGATTTCTCTCTCCACTTTCAGTACAAATCTCTTGAGATTACCTTTGATGGCTTTACTTCACCTTACTTCTCAGTTCCTATTTAATAGCATGTATCCTGCCGGAATCTTAGTTTTTGTGATTCCTTCACCATTTATAATCTTAAAACATCCTGTTCCCTAAAGCTGTTTGTTTGGGTCTGAATTGAGGAAATGGTTTTCTTCCCTAGTACAAACTCAGGATTGCCAAATTGATGGTTGCATCACTACTGTTGTAAAGAGTCACTGTGCTTACCTTGTATGCACTCTATATGTAACGGTAATTGAATTGTCAATGCCTATGTTTTTGCATTGCATTTCTCTTGGACCTCATTGCTTACAACACTCCCACCTCCACTTTGTATATTTATATCTTCAACTGAGGGTTACGCTTTATGAACAAAAGTCATCGTAAACTGAAGAAGTGTGCATGCACATGAACTTAGTTGGTCTCTAAGGTGCTACTGGAAGGAAATTTTTATTTTATCGTAAAATTTGTTAGTCTTTAATCCTATTGTTGTCTTTCTAGGCTAACGTGGCTGGAAATACCTAAAATTATCACGACTGCCCTCTACTGCTCCTTAACCATTCTGTTTGCCAGAATCTGTGTGGTTAGCCACCCTTCCTGCTCAAGGGTTTTTCTGCAGGGCATGTAGCAACATAGTGGCAGGTCTAGGCAGTAGGTCAAGTTTGTGGGCTGCTTGCACACAGCTGTCATGCAGGGCAGCAGCTCTGTGTTTACAATGGCATCAGCTGGAGGATCACTTTCCTTACTGTCTCTAAGTGAGCTGCTGGTCTCTTGGGCTCTGGAGCAATTTCCAGAGGGGTAGCTATGTTAATCTGTTTTGGCAAAAGTGACAGAGTCTTCTGACACTTTTAAATAATACGGTTATTTGGCATTAGCTTTCGTGGACTACAGTTTACTTCATATACATGAAGTCTTGTCCTGAGTTACAGAAGTGTGTGGATGGATGGATGGATGGATGGATGGATAGACTGGTGGATAGGTGGATAGATGTGGGTGTGGGTGTGTAAGCAGTGAGGTTCGAGGGAAATGAAATGCAGAAGTGCAGGTGGTGATTATTACCTTATTAACGGTGGCTATTCACAATACAATGCTGGAGCAGGCTTCCTAAGCTACTGCTTAGGGAGGCATGACTGTAGAGTAAAACTGTTTAGTTATTAACAAAAACTTTGCATTGGAGCATTCCAATTGTTTAGCAGACATCTGCTGCACAATGGCTGGTAGAGGATATATAATAAAAAGAAAACCTGAGAGATAGAAATGCTAGTACACACCTCCCTGTAGAGACCTGCTGGCTGCTCCCTACACCTTGGGAAAGCTCCCACCTCCCTCCCACCTTTTCTCAGAAAGGGAGGTAAGAAAAAGTGGCGCTGGAATAGCTCCTACAGCTGTGAGAGCTGCTCCCAATGAAAACACAAATTCCGATTCAGCTCCAAATAAGCTCTGCCCCTGTACAGCAGCTGCTCGAATTAGGAGGAAAAGCTGCTCCTCAGGAAGCTGTGTCAGACCAAGATGGCCTCAGCAACATAATCTTAGCTGACCTTAACTTGCTGTGAAGTGGGCAGACACAGGAAAAGCCAATGGGAAATGACCTGTGTGTGTAGTTTGGTTGCTGTTAAGATAAAAATGATGTTCTATGGGATACTGCTCCCTTATTATCTGCCTGTGATCCTTGCCTGCCCAACAGACTGTGGGCCTCTGAGCACAATCATAGTGAACAGAGCTGCATGATTTAAAAACTGCAGCCACCACTACCCCCAAAAGGACTCTCGCATCTGCACCACCAAGGGGCAAGGCCTACTGCAACAGCAAGAAGAAATGCATGAGCTATGGAAGCAACTGATTTCATGTTTATTTCTTTAGCTTACAAACTATAGGTAGCAGAGCATTCTTTTTTTCTTTTCTTGATGTGAGAGCTAGATGGTTTGGAATGGGTCATAGCTCAGTTGCAGAGCATCTGCTTTGGATGCAGAGGGCCTCAGGTTCAATCCTCAGTGTCTCCCAAGTATGGCTGTGCATGTCCCTTGCGCTGAAACCCTAGAGAGTAGTTGTCGGTTGGTGTAGGCAACCCTGAGCTGGATGGAACAGTGGTCTGACTCAGTATAGGGCGGTGTCTCATGTTCTTGTGATTTCTGGTAAGTCAACAAAAAGGCAGCATATACATCAATTAATTAAGCGATGAGAAACCTAGACAGCATCTTAAAAAGCAGAGACCTCACCTTGCCGACAAAGGTCTGTATAGTTAAAGCTATGGTTTTCCCAGTAGTGATGTATGGAAGTGAGAGCTGGACCATAAAAAACTGATCACTGAAGAATTGATGCTTTTGAATTATGGTGCTGGAAGAGACTCTTGAGAGTTCCATGGACTGCAAGAAGATCAAACCTATCCATTCTGAAGGAAATCAGCCCTGAGTGCTCACTGGAAGGACAGATCCTGAAGCTGAGGCTTCAATACTTTGGCCACCTCATGAGAAGAGAAGACTCCCTGGAAAAGACCCTGATGTTGGGAAAGATTGAGGGCACAAGGATAAGGGGACGACAGAGGACGAGATGGTTGGACAGTGTTCTCAAAGCTACCAACATGACCAAACTGCGGGAGGCAGTGGAAGACAGGAGTGCCTGGCGTGCTCTGGTCCATGGGGTCACAAAGAGTCGGACATGACTAAACAACAAAAACACATAAAAATAGCAGGTGGTTTCCCAGAGATAATTCCAGACTCACTGCCTGAACCTATTTCACATAGTTTTTAATTCTACCATCATAAATCTGAATAGAGATTTTCTGGGTTGTAAGTGTGTGCACATGCCCACAGCAGGATTTGCACTTCTTACACCAGTATGTAATCGGCCAGTTCAAGGGGGGGGGAGAGCTAGTGTGGTGTAGTGGTTAAGAGCGATAGACTTGTAATCTGGGGAACCGGGTTCGCGTCTCTGCTCCTCCACATGCAGCTGCTGGGTGACCTTGGGCTAGTCACACTTCTCTGAAGTCTCTCAGCCTCACTCACCTCACAGAGTGTTTGTTGTGGGGGAGGAAGGGAAAGGAGAATGTTAGCCGCTTTGAGACTCCTTCGGGTAGTGATAAAGCGGGATATCAAATCCAAACTCCTCCTCTTCTTCTTCTTCTTCTTCTAATACGACAGAGCACAGATTGATTGCTGTGGAAACAACAAACATGGTAAGAACTTGTCCAGTGTACTCAGTACAGACTGAAATGCTCAAATTCTTTACAAAATCTATCATGCAATAAGACAGACTAGTGACAACGCTCTCAGAATATAGGTGCCTTGCATTCACATTCCTGTAGCATGAACCTATCCCAGTATTCAGAAGGAAACTTAGTAGAAAACATCAGGGTAAGAAGTAATTCTTTACCAAAACATTGAGTCGGACTAAAAGCATTTCCAGAAAACTAAAGCAAAGCCACACGGTACCTGCCAAAATTTGATGTGAAAGAGGGAGGACCAAAGTGAGCCTTTGTAATCGTGCTTCATTTTTAAGAACATAGTAGTGTAGGTTTACAATCCGGAACAATTTACAGCCAGCATAATAAAGCGGTCTTTAAGGAAATCTAGAAGTTCTCTGCCTTCCTTTTCTTAGTTATAAAGTCAAGCATTGCTATACCTCAAGAGACTTAAACTAGAGGCAAGTTGGAGGAGATTGGGATAAATTATTCAGAAGTATATATACTTTTGCTGTATAGAGTGAAGGAAGATGGAATTTCAGTAGGGGAAATAAACACTTTATATTTTAAAGTAAAACATTGCTGCCATTTTCTCCAGGGGATGAGTGGGGAGTTAATGACAAGAATCACAGAGGCCTTTCCATACTTTCATTTTTGATGTGAAGTCATGGGGGTCATGCTGTCTGCCTTCTAAAATACCAGTGTTCCTTCAGAGTATACCCTGCATTTCACATTTTCATTCACAGTGTCTTACTTGGCTGCTTAATAAACGCAAACAGATTCCCTAGGGCTTTACTAAATTTTTGGCAACAGAAAAGTCAGGCCAAAGGGGTAGGTTTCAGGAAGGAAGTTTAAGCCCCACAAAAAAAATCCATAGGTTTTTTGATGTCCTTTTTGGAGCTTATTCCTTCAGCGATCTGCAGTTTCTGTACCATCTTTAATGGTCTTTTTTCTGAAGTGATCATCAGTTAGTCAGATATCATATAGACAGTATAGTGACATCAAGTTGCCATGTGGCCAGTCAGATATGGTACAACACAATGAAGTCAAAATTCACAATCAGGGACTTCACTCTGAACTGGCTTTCTGGTGATGTGATGTAGCCAGTCAATTTTTCTATGTGATGACATAGTGAAGAGAGTGTTCCCTACCCTCGCTCTAAATAGGTGAACATTTTCACCCTAATCACAGCCTCTCCCCTGATGAATCCCCTCTCCTCCACAAAATGCCCCCTTTCCTCTTTGGTGCAGCCCTAGATTTCTGTGCTTTCCTTTTGGTGTTTCCCTTAGTGTCTTCATTCTTTGGATAATGATGTTTTGATTTATATATTGTTTAGTGCCAAATAAAGATAGTCTATTTTTGTATATATTTTTTTACATTGCCTTTATTTTTTTGTTTGCATGAGGCAAGGTCATAGATTTTGTGGGTTTTAGTGCTTCACATTGAATTGGGCCCCTGCCCCATCCACAAAAGAGTATACAAATTTGCATATGCTAATTTACATGTATGGAATTTTAGAAATAATTGTTGTTGTTGACATTGACATCCATCTGTCTTGGGAGACATGGAGGAATGTGCCTTTGGGGATGAGTCGAACTGTTGAAGTTTATAACACTTGCTGTAGCTGTAGACCATACAGAGAGACATGTTTTGTTGCAGCTGGGGCGATGAAGGCATCGGGTTGTGCTGCTGCAGATGTACCATGGAGTTTCGTCTCTTTGCACTCCTCCCGCAGTCATTCCTCCTCTGTTCACTACTAGTATGCACAACCTGACTTTCCCCGGGCACTGTAGTTTTTACAAGCGATTTCCCACAGTGGGGTTGATGTTACCAGCCTTCATGTCACATTTGCAGACATCTGCAATGTAACATGGAGTTGGTCTGCCACAAGCCTGGTGCCTGAAGCCAGTCTCCTGACACAGTCAGGAAAAGTGCACTGCTGAAACCTTGTCGGGAGAGATCATCACGGACCACAGCAAGCTGCAGCAATGGGCAGAGCACTATCAAGAACTGTACTTGAGGGGAAATGTAGTCTCTCACACAGCAAACTCCAGCATTGCAACCTTCTACAAGAACCAAGGCAACCACCATGACTGTAACAACTACCATGGAATCTCCTTGCTGAGTACTGTGTAGTACTTTGCCTGTGTATTCTCAACAGATTACAGTCACTCACTGACAGGGTCTATCCCAACCCCCAATGCTGCTTCACAGCTCAGAGGTCAACAGTCGACATGATTTTCTCACTGCACCAGCTGCAGGAGAAATGCTGAGAGCAGCCGCCTGTTGAGCACTGCCTTCATAACCTGATGAAGGCCTTTGACTTTGTCACCAAAAAGGAATCTTCACACTGCTCCACAAAATGGAATGTTCACCTAAGCTTCACATGATGGTTGTGTCCTTCCATAAGAACATGTGTGGCACTGTCCAATATGACAGCTCATCCTCAGAAGCCTTCCCTATAAATATGAAACAGGGCTGTGTTCTTGTCCCAACCCTCTTTGGCATATTCTTCTCCCTGTTGCTCTCATATGTCTTCAGCTTGGCTGAAAACAGGTATGTGTACTTCCATTCAAGGAGTGATGGGGAGCAGATTAACTATTCTACTATCAAGATAAAAATTGTCCAGTAGTACTGGACAATTAAATATATATATATATTTATTTTGACTGCATCAGAACCAACACAGCTACCTACCTGAATCAAGATAAAGGTGTGATAGGCCCTTATCTGATAATTTAAATAGCAGTGCAAGGCATCTCACCACATTAGGAAGGATTATGACCTTTGCTTTGATACGTAGAAGGCAGGTAGGGAACAGTTGAAGTTGTCCCCAAAATTGTATTTCTATACTAGAAAGGCTAAGTTTCTTATATTTCTGCCTGCCACACAGCTGCTAAAGGCAAAAGAGCCCTGCTCTTCCCCAGTTACCCTAGTGCTTGCAAAGAACTAAAGTTTCATAGGTTGGTTGTAAACTAGCTATATTACTGTACATTTTTCATCCATTGATCTTACAGTTAAGATGTATATCTTACCAAAGTTCAAATGCCCATGCTTGAATAAATTCAGTACTGAATTATTGAAAAGCAGATAGTATATTCTAAGAGCATATGTTGTGGTTATTTATTTATACCTCATAATAACTACAGCAGTGTTATCAGCGCAGGTCAAATAGTCGCCCTTTTCTCTTTTGAGCAAAACATATTTAAGCCTTTGACATGCATATACCCACTTGAATTCTTGTGTCAAAGGAAAAAATCCTCCTGTTCCCCGCCATGGGAATCATTCCCTTTCTTTCTCCCCACCATGTTGCTGCTAAAGATAACTTAGCAGCCTCCAAAATTGAATTTCCCTCTTAAAAAAAAAAAAAATTAATGCCAAGGCTGGATACTACATTGGATGGTTCTCATGCCCTGCTCTTTCTCCTCATCACGACCTCCAATATGTAATACAAAGTACTGTATTTACTCAAATGCAATTCACACCTTTTTTGGCCAAATAACGTCGTGAAAATTAGGGTGCACATTAGATTTGACGGCACATTTACATTCACCAGCAAATACTTTTTTGGTTTCAAGGTTTTGAAAATTGAGGTGTGCGATAGATTCAATGGCACATTAGTTTCATGAGAATACGGTAATACTGAGCTACTGTTCAGGGCTAGTGTAACTTATACTTCATTACCCACAATGCCTTTGCATATGCGTATGCTAATTATGGACTTCATTTGCATCAGCAGGGTATTTTTAAAAAAAATATTTTATTTGTTGAATATAAGAACAACATATAATCAAATACAAGCAATCAAATACAGTGTTCCCCTACCCAGTATTGCTGAAACAATGACTGTGTGTGTGTGTTTGCCTGAAATTAAACCTGTGTTAGAAGAACGTCTTTGGTGCCAACCTTTTTTTTTTTGTGGACCTGCTACTGCCCAATATTTCTTGGTTGTTGCTTTTCTGGGCAGCAATCATTTCTCTACCAGGTAAGACCAAAACGCAGCTTCAAAATGATTCAGAATGTCCCTTCTCCGAAGATTGGGTGCCAGTGACCCTGCGCTGCAGCACATTTGTCCTTCAGAACAAGACTATGAGGCAGCAAAGACTGAAGCATGAAATCCATGATGGATACCCAAACTTGTTGACGGACTCTCTGACGCTTTTATGCTTTCCATTTGTTGGTGAGGTATTTTAAAATAAGGCTGACTATGATTCACAACTGCAGGTATTTATTTAGGAAACTTACAGTTAAAAATAATGGAATCTTTTGTCTAGCGTTCCTTATTTCTCAGGCAGTAGAAGTTAGCCTGTAAAATATACAGATCCAAATATCATCTGGCATGAGGGGAAGCTCCATTCGTGCACAGACTTGCAGTCTCTTCCCTCCTCTGGCTAAACTACCTGTGCCACACCGTACAATGCTCTGAAGAATTGCATATCCCTCCACAGAGAGAGAGCGCTTCTGCTAATGTATAAAAGATTTTGTATCCATGCAAATGTTAGGTAATGGACTAATCTAATAAAATATTATGTATTGTCACGGTCTTGCTCTTATGAAATCCTTCTGAAGTGGAACCCCTGCCTTTATCTCCTCCTCCTCCTCCATGTGAATTAAGAAGATAGAACGTGGCTTTCCTTCTTGGCTCCTGTTTTGCCATCTTTTAATTTACCTTTCACTTTTACCTCTGGGTGGAATTTGAATAGCTCTGTTCCCCTCCTCTCTTTTTATGAGTGTTTACAGTGCTTTTTCTTGGGCAGTGGCCCATTTCACTTGTGTATTTGTATAAGTATTTAACATTTGTTCTCTAAACACTAACACAGATGAAATATTAGCAAGCCTTGCCCTGCTTGCAGTGCTTCCCCCCTCCCCAACAAAGCAGGAGAAAATGTTCTTGAGGGTAGGTAGCACTGTAAGAAAATGGCTTGAACAGCGCCTGTGGAGAAATTCAGGTTAATCACCAACTCGTTACATTGCTAAAGGCAGTCATATTACATTCTGATAATGGTGATTATGCTTTTCGGAAAAATAATATTGACTGATATGACCACATTGATTTTTAATGATGTGTTTGTAGAAGTAGGAAAAGAGATTTGGCCTTAAGCTGCTGAAATCTCTTTTCAAATACCATTGAGTTTCTCTCTGATAAACGTTCTTTTTTTTTTAAGCGTTCCAAAATTTGACCTTGTGGGAATGGCTGCTTCTTTCTCTTTTCTTTCTTTTCTTTGTAGAAGAATTTGTGGTTTTTACCTGAAATGCCTTTGAGGAGTTAAGCATCTTAGCAACATCTGCCTCTATCGGCTAATGACCTACACTGGTGTCTCCTGCAATTTGCAAGTAGCACAAATCAAGACTGTCTCTTCCCATGACCCTCCTTCACCTCTAAGCAATAAAGTATAGATAAATAGCATTCATCTCAAAGCCCTTGGTGTTATTGGCTCTCACAAACTATTGAGATATTATTCTCTTTGCAAGTTTCTGTCCCTCTTGTTTTCTGGCCTGAAAGTTGGGTAATATTATTAGTCCTTCGACAGAAGTTTAAAAATATTAATGTAGTAGTAAAGCCTCACAAGATTTGCAGGCAAATTTTATTCCACAGCCCCCATTTGGGACTCAGTGTGTCTAAGCCGGAAGACAAGTGGAAGCCCGATCTCTGGAACTGAGTTTCTGTTTTATAATCCAGGTTCCTACTGCTGTCCTAGTTTCCAACCAGAGAACCAAAGGCTATAACAAGAGCTATCAGAGTGACTTGAATACAGTGTCCATTGCGTTACAAGGTTGCATGAGAGGGATTCCCTAGGTTCTTTAGCTTAAGGGGTATGCTTTGGTACTGATTAAATTTTGCAGGCAGGAGCCGAACAAAGCCAAGCCAACATTGAGATTCAGAGAGCAGATTCATTTTGCCTTTAGTAGCTGGGCCTCCTCCATGGTCCTAGCACATGGCCAGTAAAACTAGCACCCAGAAAGCAACAGCACTGCTGGGGTGTTTTTGTTTTACTCTGTTGCTCTAGGGAAGGAGCCAGATCTTTTTCAGGGTCATCAGTCAGCTCAGAGGTAGTAACAGCTGCTTCAGTGTTCAATTCTATGAGTCTCTTGGTAGAACCTTTGGGGAACCATTTGTCACCACAAATTATTTTTCTATATCTGCAGAGTAGGAACCATCCATAAAGGCATGAGCCAAGCCTCTGTTAAATGTTTTCACATCAATTCAGCATTGCAGGCAGAGTTCAGAAATAGGATATAGATTTAATTGTAATAATGACTTTATCTCTTGTCACAATCTGGAATAAATATCTCCCACAACTGTTCTCTATAACCATTTTGCCTGCATCCTGGGCGTTTATTGAGCACGTGGGAGCCATTTATTGCTTTTGCTTTGAAGCTGTTTTGATTATCCCCTGATTACCTCATAATTATATAGGCAGCCTATTGTGAAGGTCATTACTGAAGAACCATGGGGATGAGGAGGTGAGGGAGCAAATGAAACAAAGTGTATGCTGTGAATCAGTGGAGAAGAAATTGTGTGTTTTGAAAGCTGTTCCTTATTTTGTGTGTAGTTTTTGTTTTCGGTCTGCAGCCTGAATCTGTTAGTTGGCTGCTTTGCAGTAGCTAGTCTCTTGGGTGGAACACAGTTGATTAAGATTTAATGGAGGTATTCAAACAAGCAGCTAAAATCCTGTATGTTGATTATGTACTATATCAGTATGTAAAGCCTCTTGGAAATAAACATTTTTTTATTTCCATGGCTCCAATCTATTGCATTTAGCTAATGCTTCCCTCCTTGCTCCTTTAAAGGAAAAGTGTGATGTGTAGCTCACAAATATTCAGGTATGTTAAGATAACAACAGCAGCTAAGTTCATGATTGTTAGAGACAAAAGGTGGTTAAGAAGCTTCAGTGAAGATGAATACTTGTCTGGTGTACTGGCAGAACTGTTTCAATGCATTTTCATAGAATCATAGAGTTGTAAACTTTCTATTTGAGTTGTGCACTTTATGTGTGTTGGTTTAATTAAAAGTTTGCCTGAGATTCAGAGGGACATGTGCACTATGCAAGCATTTAAAAATTGGTGAGTTTTTATAAGAAGGGACACCCACAAAACTACCAAACTGTTCTTTAAATATACATGAGGAACTTTGGTTTGTGACGACACCTTTATTTATAGGAGTGGAGCCCTGGCAAGTACGTGGATCAGTTGTCACAACAACTGACATTGTTGCACATCAGCTAGTGGTCTCCCATTCCTATGTTAGCTTGGCATTTTCCTATGCTCATTGTTGTGCTAGCACAGCAGGAACTTTTGTGAATTGTCTCTTTTCAAGCTGTATTTTCAACAGATCAGTTTGAGACATTAGTGCGGCATGCAGTATTAAGTTGGGAAGAAATGAAGGGGGAAAGGGTGGTGGTGCGTGGGGTCAGGTGGCAATGCTTCTATTCTTCTGCTTAGTGTATGGGTGGGGGGTTGTGTCAGTGTCACTTGTGCGGATTCTCTTTCTATTGCTTGTTATATTTCCTTGCTGGTGAGAGTGGTTGGGGGTGGCCTAGGGTGTGGTTGGTTTGTCTTTGGTTGGTTGTAGTGAGATTTGTTGATGGGGGGGAGGTTGGATTTTGGGGTCAGGTTAGCCATATTGATTCATATGCTGTCGGCAGATTCTTGTTGTTGTCTTGTTGGGCTATGTACATGATAAAGGGTAACCTCCAGATTGGATTACTGCCATGCACTCTTATGCGGGGCTGCCCTTGAGGCTAACTCAGAAGCTGCAGCTGGTGCAAAATGTTGCAGCTCAACTGCTCATTGCAATAGACTATTGTATCACCATCCGATTATGCTGCTGCTGAAAGAATTACACTGACTGACAATTAGCTACTAGGCTAGGTTCAAGGTGATGGCATTGGTGTACAAAGTCCTACACAGCTTGGGACTAGGATACCTAAAATATCTTATCCCTTTTATACCCAACTGATCACTACACTCTGCAAGAGAGAGCATCCTGCAGATATCATTCTACCCAAAATTCAGTTCTGCAAAGTGTCACAATGTGGCCTTTAGCGTGGCAACACCAACCCTTTGGAACTCTCTTCCATTGCATATCACACAGGCACCGTTTCTGTTTCTTTTTGGCATCTGCTAAAGACGTTCCTCTTTCAACAAGACCTCTAAAATGTTGTCCCAGTTGGTATCTGTCTTGGAATTGAATTGATTTTATGTATATGTTTTAAGCTGTTTTTATATTATTGTTTTCTTTTAAAAATATTATATATGCAGTTGTTAAAACTGCTTTAAAATATGTAACTTTTTATATGCTTTATTGTAAATTGTTTCAGGATGCCTCATGGGAAGCAATAATAATTTTAAAAACCATGTTTATATTGCTTTCCTCATTCTCCACCCAGTTCAGTTGCTTCATATAACACAAATTAAATAGGCAATTAAACCAACATGCAATTTAAAAGATTGTGCAAATTGGTCAAGCTAGTAGGCTTTAACAAGTGTGGGATAAACTTTCCCCCCCTCAAGAGATTAACTGTGCATCAGACTATCAATGCAATGCTTCCTAAACTATTGTAGTTTGCCTGCTTGCTGGTGATTACCATTTTTATCTCTTTGTGGCCAACACTTGAGAAAGGTACCGGTATTTGAAAGGCATCTGAATTAAAATACAGCAGTTTCAGCTGAATACAGAATGCACAGATTGAGGAGAGAGGTGAAGCACTGCTTGACAGAGGCTAGGTATTACTAGCTTCCTGCATGCTCCATGTCTCAGAGACACTCCGAGTCAGACTGTCTCCAGTGACACAGAACATGTTCAGACCTGTTAATTCTGTGCCACATTTTTGCACTGCTTGCCCTTTCCCTTCACCCTATGCATTCATTGCATGTGCGTCGACATAGGAAGGTGCCTTTTACTGAGTCAGTCCAAGGGCCTATCCAACTCAGTATTGTCTACACTGACAGGTAGTCTCATTCACCAGGATTTCAGACAGGGAGCATTCCCAACCCTACCTGGAGATGTCGGAAATTGAACTTGGGACCTTCTGTATGCAGAACAGGCTGCTTAACTATGGTCCTTCTTTCAAAGTGCTGAAGGAATCCTGTTCAATTCTCTCCAGAAAGACTTTCAGCCTTTTCATTTTATTTTTGTAATAAACTTGTGAACTACATTGCAGATCTATTTAAGGCTCACTCTGTTAATCCTAGCCATGCCTACTCAAGTAAGTCCTATTTAATTCATTTGGGCTTACCCCCAGGTAAGTGAAGTTAGGATTACAACCTTGGACTATATTTGAATGGGTGTCTTTACATAATAAATTAGAAGGGTTGCATTCAACTAGCCTGAACATTTCACCAGCGCACCTTCTCTCACCCCCCACAAACCCCTTAAATACAACAACAACAACAACAACAACAACAACAACAACAACAACAACTTTATTATTTGTCCCTTGCCCACCTGACTGGGTTGCCCCAGCCACTCTGGGTTCCAGGGGTTTCTCCAACCCTCTGGGGACAGTGAAGAGGGGGAAGGAGAGAGGAAACCCTGTTGCTCTAGCACAGGCATGTCCAACAGGTAGATCGCGATCTACTGGTAGATCACTGGACGTCTGTGGTAGATCACTGGTAGATCATTGGCTCCCCCCAAAGAAGCTGAACAACTGTGGCTTCCCTAAAAAAAGCTCAACATTTTCCCGCCTCCCTGAAAAAAACTCAACAACTTTGACCCGAACTCCCCAAAAATGGGCCTTCCTCCTGCCTAATAAAAGCCCAACAACTTTGACCTGAACCCCAAAAAGGGGGGTAGATCACTGCCAGTTTTTAACTCTGTGAGTAGATCACAGTCTCTTGGGAGTTGGCAACCCCTGCTCTAGCACAAAGAAATTAATTGAATATCTCCCATGCATCTGAGTAGAGCTTTCAAAAGGTCCATCTTTAGGTCTACTGATTCTTATTTTTGTTTTTTAATTGATTCTTAGTATCAAGTAACAAAACACACCCATACAAGGAAAACAGAGCTTAGTAGTTGTACAGAAAAGAAAGAAAAATAGCAGCTGATGGTTGTAGTTTTAAACATTCCAAGAAAGGCTATAAGATGAAAGTGTCTCTCCATAAGGTTCCATGAGTCAATGGAGGATGAAAACCATGTTTGATTGTGTTAACAAAGTCAATAAAAGGATACCATGTCATGAAGAAGTTGTGAGTCTTTCGCCTCTCCAATCAATATTTCTTTTGTGAAGTGGTTCATTTGTCCTTAAGCACAATGTCCCATACTTGCGAAATCCAGGCTTCAAAAAGATTTGCATTTTAAGTTTTCCAGGTCCCGTCCCCCCCAATCGCTAATCTACTGCAGTTAATAAATGGAGGGTGAGGTCTTCATTGGTTATTTTTTTAATGTGAGGAGTCAGATAAGAAAGTACGGCTAATTTTGGGTCTGGCTGTATTGTTTGATTGTTTGAAAGCTTTTTCCCTAAAGGGAATAATTTTGAGGCAAAACCACCACATATATACTAGAGCGTCAGTTAAATTGCATCCCTACCAGCAAAGGTTGGGTGTGTTATGATTAATTCTATATAATATGGCTGGGCACATGTACCAGCATTTATAGCTTTTTCTCAAGTTCTAATTGAGATGGATTCAAATCATAGTTTGTTCCAAATGTGTTCCGAGTTGTTCCTTTACTTCTTCTACACAATCTTTTCCCCATTTTAGTCTTAATGAAGTGAGGGGATGGGAAGCCAATTGTGTGAGGATTTTATATAGTTGGGAGATTATTGATTCCCTTTCCCGATGGGTCAGTTCAGATAAGCAGTTGCTCAAAACTGTTTAAGCTGCGTAATGCTTGAGTCCTTATATTTGTGTGATTCAGAACATGTACAATCTGGTGTATCTCTAACCAGCCACAGGGTATATCTCCCAATATAAAATTTATTTCTGGAGCTGTAAGGGGCTTTCAATTAGTGTAGAAGTCCATACTGCCCATTCTATACCGCCCTTTATCCGAGGATCGCAGGGTAGTTTAAAATATAGAAACACAAAATATATGACATAGTAGCAAACAAAAACAATACACCCACACACAGTTTAAAAAGTCATAGATTCTTTAATTAGCCAAGGCCTGGGAGAAGACAAATGTTTTTGCCTGGCACCTAATGATATTATTGAATGTGCCGGGCGAAGCTTTCTAGGGAGAGCATTCCACAAGTGAGGAGCCACAGTAGAAAAATCATTCTTCTGTGTTGCCACTCTCTAGAGCACTTGTGGAGGAGGCATGCAAAGAAAGACCTGAAATGATAATCGCAGTGTCTGGGTCAGTTTTGTTGGAACTTCCTGAAAGACCATTTACTGCCACACAAATGTACTCAGCTCCTAAAATTTGCACTCTCTCTCTCTCTCTCTCTCTCTCTCTCTCTCTCTTTCTCTCTTTCCCTCCCTCCCTCCCTCCCTCTCCCCCCAGTACCTTCTGAGGTTAGACAGGTGGTAAAGGGCATTTTCAATAAAGACACCCCATCTTTAGATTTTCTTCCCCAGAGAGAATCACCTGACTCCAGTCTTGTTATGAGATGGGTGATACATGTTTTACCTTACTGACATGGGATTTTCAATAATGTTAATGTTCTAATGCAGTCTTCAAATTATTTGGTTTTAAATTGTTTTAAATTGTTTGCTAATCTAGAAAGCCTTTTAGGGTAGAACTTCAGGGTATAAATACCTTGGAAGCAAGTACTGTAAGTAAATACCAAACTAAGGTTTGTTGAAGGCCGCCGCCTTCAAATACAATTTGCTACTCTGGTTCCACACACGTTTTCATACAATCACTTACGTCAGACTTCTAATGTTGTCATGTTGTCTTTCCTTAGGCAAGCTTGGGACCTCGCTGTGGATATCTGCCTTTCTCAGTTGCCCACCATTATAGAGGAAGGAACTGCATTCAGGGTGAGTTACTGATTTTTCTCTTGGAACATACATGGGCCA
Organism: Lacerta agilis; assembly: GCF_009819535.1. Lineage (NCBI taxonomy): Eukaryota > Metazoa > Chordata > Lepidosauria > Squamata > Lacertidae > Lacerta > Lacerta agilis. Next base: position 26,417,801 of record NC_046313.1, on the reverse strand, counting down.
TTCCATAGGAATCAGCTAGTGCAGGCATTCCCAAACTTGGCCCTCCAGATGTTTTGGGACTACAATTCCCATCATCCCTAGCTAACAGGACCAGTGGCGAGGGATGGTGGGAATTGTAGTCCCAAAACATCTGGGGGGCCGAGTTTGGGGATGCCTGAGCTAGTGCTTCAAACCTCATATTCATTTTTTACTTCTTACACCCAAAGATGTTTCCCAGCAAATGCAAATATTTCTAGTCAAAGTTATTGATTAATGGAGGATTGGAGCTGCTCAACATTTGAGGAGTCAAATCTGATTGCATAGCTAATACAGAGTCTAGTCCAGGCTTCCTCAACCTCTGCCCTCCAGAAGTTTTGAGACTACAATTACCATCACCCCTGACCACTGGTCCTGCTAGCTAGGGATCATGGGAGTTGTAGGCCAAAAACATCTGGAGGGCCAAGGTTGAGGAAGTCTGGTCTAGTCTAATTTAAATCATCTTTGTGTATTGTTTCTTAAGAATTAGAAAACTGGCTATGCTTGCAAGGGAGGAATAGTTCCTACTTTTATAGTATAAAAGAACAGGTCCCTGTTCTGAGAACATGACAATCTGAAATTCTACATACAGAAGACAACAGCGGAAGGTAGGAAAGGCAGGGTTAATGAGAAGAAGTGTATGGAATTATTTCAGTTCCATGTACTTAGGTTTAGTTACCGAAAGACATGGGAAATAGAGGGTTACGGTCCATGACAACTACAGGTAGTTACTGTAACATTGTTTAATGTGACTTTCATCATAAGAGGCTAAATGCAATCCTTCTGCCACCACTGTTTTGGGCTGGATTCAGCTAACCTAGTACACTAGTAGAAGCCTGTGCAAGGACTTCCACTAGTGCAACAGGACTCCCCCCAAAAAAATCTCCTTGCCCCCTGTGGACCCCCACATGTCCCACAAATCTGCTCACGATCAGGAGAACCTCCAGTGCAGCATGCAGGGGCAGGAGAGGAGAGATTGTTCCATCTGACAGGCAGACGTACTTGTGCTGAAATAATGATCAGTGTGATGTTGAATTCTACCCTTTCTTCCCCCACCTGCCGCAATTTTTTGTTCTCCAAGTCCCAGAGCAGAATAAACACTTTCTCTTGCTTATGGTAGTTTCTCAGAGCTAGAAACACACCTGAAGCCACAGTGGTTTGCAGAAATTTATGTTGTGATGATGCTCCTTCCCTACAAAGGAAAAACAAACAAACCAAGATCTAGACTTCCTAGCAGGTTGTCACATTTGGCTTCTTAGAGCTAACCAACACTTAAAACTGGTAGATTAACTTGGGTACAGAGAAGATTGAATGGTATGTATGTTTTTGGATATCTCTACCATATGTTTGTGGTGAGTGTACCATAAAACGTAGAGCATTATAGAATTTGTTGAACTTGTTTTTCTTTACTGCTAACTCTGAGAGAGAAAAGGAGAGAGAGAATTGTGGATTCTTGTTATTGAATGGAATTGGCTTCCTGAAATAATGGTGTGTATAATGATGCTATGTGCTCACAGAGGCCCATACTATTGTAACAAGTCTACACTGCCAAGATTTTACAATAAAACCTTTTATTTAAACTAGCGCTCCTGAAACTTGCATGATTACAAATGCTGCATTGAAGAATTATATTTTGGGAAAGTTGGAGCACCTAGCTTTGTTCTTTAGAATGATCTCATGCAGAGAAATTGTTCCCCTCTGTTTTTGCTTAGTGATTTTGAAGGGAAAAACTGTTATTTATCCCTTCAAGCTTCAGATGCCTTAGGCTATTTCTTTACCGTCTTATGGACAGAACCATTTAAAATATATCTCTTTTATAGGCTCATTAGCCTACTTGGTCAAATACTCTGATAGATTCTGGGCTCAGCTCCATTAAAGATGCTTTAAATGGAAAATCTATGTTTTGTTTTCTCAAGTTGTGTTTGACTAGATAACTAGTTGTTACCTAGAATACTATACTCAGATACTATACTCCAGGGGTGGCCAACTTCCAAGAGACTGTGATCTACTCACAGAGTTAAAAACTGGCAGTGATCTACCCCCTTTTTGGAGGGTTCATATAAAAGTTGTTGAGCTTCTTTGGGGAAGAGGAAAGCGACATTGAGCTTTTCCTTTTAGGAAGGAAAGCCCTATTTTTGGTGGTTCAGGTCATTTTAGGGGTGCAGGGCAAAGATGTTGAGCTTTTTTTAGGGGAGCAAAAGTTTTTTTAGCTTCTTTGGGGGCAGCCACTGATCTACCAGTGATCTACCACAGACGTCCAGTGATCTACTAGTAGATCACGATCTACCTGTTGGACATGCCTGCTATACTCCTTTCTTCTACAGTCACCATTTATCTCCACATTCTTTCATGCAAAAAATAAAAAATGTTATACACATGCACACCACACCACTTTTTAAATGGAAACTAGCTTTGGGAAGTGTGATTTGCAATGGAGAAGCTAATGTGGGAGAAATGTTTAATGCTTTGTCTGCTAGCATTTTGCACCTTTACTTTTTCCACTAAGCTACTTCTATCACAGGTTTCTAGATGCATGTTTGTGATGCTGATACCCTAGGGCAGAGGTTTCCAAACTTTTCAAGTTGGTGGCACACTTTTTGGACATGCATCATTTCGCAACACAGTAATTCAGCTTTGCATCATTTTGTGACACAGCAACTCAGTTTTACTAGTAAACTGGAGGTTAAACTAACCCTTTCCACCCCCAGGAGGAGCGTGGGGAGCATTCATGCAACACAGCTACACACTGCAGCTGACACACTGAAGTGTTGCAGCACACAGTTTGGAAAGCTCTGCCCTAGGAGGAGAAACACGAATTCAAGGCCAGGGGAGCAATTTTGAGCAGAGAAATGGTTAAAGCACTTACCTTGCTGCTTCTCCACTCCAATGGGTTTCTGCCAAAGCTGCCTTTTCATAACAAAGTGGATATTGATGTTTATAAACCTGCATTTGCAAAGCTTGCATGTAATGTTTAGTTTGCCATACCCTCTCTCTCTCAAAAAAGGTAGGTGACCAAAGGAAGCTATCCCATTTCAGACAGATTGGTATATTAAAATGCCATTGTACCCCAATTACATATAAAGAGGGAGGAGGTCTGTTTTAAAAGCAAAAGGGCCACATAGGTGAAAAGAGTGCCATAAGGGGACTCGTTATAGAGAAGTAGGCTATTAGTCTATCATGCTTGGTGTCACCCTAAACTGTGGTTGCTATTTAGTTCTTGCCAGTTTCCCAAGGCTGAAATAACTATTATGCTAATTATTCTTTAATATAATACTTTAGCCAAACTGAATTGGCCCCAAACTCACACAATTGTTATAGCTAAATATTCAGTTCACAAAATTTAATCTCACTTTCCTTTCACATGGCACTACCACCTCAGAATTTATGTGGAGACGTGCTTATTTGGAATTATTTCTCAGTCAACATTTCTCTCTTTGTGATGTTGGTATGTACACCTTTCCACACAGAGGGAGATTTTAGTATGAGGCTCTAAACAAGTATTTTTTCATGTGCAGTCTGAAGTGGTATAGCTATATTTCAGAGCTCTACAGCATAAGCAACTGCAAAATAAGCTCTCATCACTTATTTCTTCTTGTCAGATGGACTGTTGTGGCTGATCTTTAGATAAATGAGCAGTGGGCATATTCTTGTCAAGAGGAAGGTGCATTTGTCACCAGGCAAGCATCATGAGAACAACTTTTCCCCCATCTGATGAGATGGCAGTGTGCCAATGTTTGTCTGTGGCTATCTTTGGTAGGTAGGAATGCGTAATTTATTGAGTCATTTGACCACGCTATATCTATATTACTGTTGACACAGCAAGAACTATATTTGAGAGAGAAATGTCAATAATGCTTGGCATCACCTGCAGAATGCTGTAATATGTAAGACCCGAGGCCTTTGTCTACTGGGTGGGGAATAATAACGAAGGTAGTATAATAAGGGAAATCATTCCAGAGTTTAGGAGAGTGGGTGACTCAGTCTTAGCAGCAGGCCAGGAAGACTGTCAGAGCTGTGAATGTGTCTGATAGTATAAAGGTAGGTGTGAAGAAGGCCCATAGAAATAGATTACTATAGAACAAAGGACTCTATGAATGCTGAAGGGGTGAAAATGATTTCTCAGTCTGTTTCAGTTTCTAGAACTCTGAGGTGGGCAGCTACCTACAGGCAAGGCAGTGATGTATGTGTGATAAGCTCCATCTTGGTGGCTATTGCAATACTGAGCTTTTTGGACAAATGTATCTAGATATATTACACTGACTGGATGAGAGCCCAATAGAAATTTATTGGACTGGAAAAAAATTGCATTCAAGTTCTCTCGCAATGACAGCAACAATCTACAGCCATAAAAATGAATTATTCCTATACAAATGATTAAAGTCTTGAAGCTAATGACCAGAGGGAAAAACTAATGTGTAACCTACTGGAGAGTGTTTTGACATTTCTTAAAGATTCCTCAATACAACCTGTACTTGGCACGTAACATTCCTGCCTTTTGTGGCTGAAAGGGAGTAGCACTCTGGTTACAGGAATAAAACTTGTTCTCTCCCTCACAACCTCTAAAAACAGCTGTGTATCTTTGTCTGTTTGTTCGAATGTGTTTGTTAGGCATCATTTATTTAACATAGCTTTGAAAAAGCTGTTTCGGGATTTGTCAGTAGCAAGTGTTTTAATGTGACTTGGCTTGCCTAATTGTGTGACAAACAAGTATGACTCAGAATATTACTAGGTCTTTAAAGTAAGGGCATTCACCTTTAGTTTGCTTGAGTTGTTGGCATCCATCTGTCTCAGGAGACAATGGAGATGTGTGCCTTTGGGGTTGAAGTCAAACCGTTGGAGAGAATATTGGATAATTTAAATAAATCAGATTGCTCAGAAAACGAAAATTTTATAATAAACCAGTGTATCCAAATGCATGTGAACCGACAGTAAGTGTGAGGGCTCACTTCCTTCCTCCTCTTGCATGACTGACATCAGAGGAAACATTCTGGTTTGTTATCTGTTTGGTATCTGAAGAAGTGTGCATGCACACGAAAGCTCATACCAGGAACAAACTCAGTTGGTCTCTAAGGTGCTACTAGAAAGAATTTTCGATTTTGTCTTGGGAATCGTGGTTGTCATATCAGCCAGCCTCATGGGAAACTGTAATTTAACAAATCAAATTTCCACTTAAACCAGGCATGCAAGAGAAGTAGGAGGAGCAGATAAGATTGGGAAAAGGAATGCTTGAGCTTGTTCAGTCACAATGCAACAAACTGTGATTTGTTAGAGCAGCTGTGTAATGTCTGAACGAGAAGTATGTCCTTCCAAAGCTTTTGTAGTGTGGCATCTGCGTTGCTTATATTTCTGACTGCAGAACTCACAAAAATGTGTTAAAAATTACTCTTTTAGCTAATCTGGAATAAGTACTGTACTGCCCTTTACTTTTCTAGTTTTTATCGTCTGTGCTTGAGCATTGCTTTCATCAGGGACACTTTGTTTCCAGTGCTTTGGGCACTACAGAATAATGTTACACAATTGCTGAATAATCTCTGTGGTTAAGAAAGAAACCACCAGATTTGAACCACACACACACAAAAACACTTTGCATAAGGATTTATATTTTTCTCTTTACTTCTCTTTTGAAGGACTGGTGGACATTTAAAAGTAAACAAACAGCTCAACACTGGATTGCATTTTTAATCCATTTTTGCCAACTCCTATTTGTTTCCTGTTTGTCTACATAGACTAGGAAAGAAGTTCATCTTTCCATTAAATCCTTGCCTTTGCTGGCCTCTAGCTGTTAGTCAGCTTTTGCGTTACAGCTGCATCCTAAAACTCTTTGTATTGTAAAATTGAGGGGTTTAGTTTTCTATTACATTGCTTTTACACACAGTGAATTGAACATGACTGAACATTTTAGATCCTAACCCCCATTTCCTAATCAACATTTTGCTCTTCAATCTATCAGGAATTATTGTGCAGCAGACTAAGTTAGCTTCTGCCAGCCAGCAGTAATCCTATAAGAAATTGTGGTTTAATGGAGGCTCAAGCGTTAGCCACAAGGGGGGGCGGGAGAATTTAAGTATTATTAAGGTTAGTCATTCAGTTTTGTAACTGGGCTGGCAGACGTCAGAGTCAGTATCTCAGATGTCAAATGTTCTCACACAGGATTTCTTAAACATTGTCATAGCAAGTCTTCCAAGGTCAAAGAACAGTTTCAACCTCCATGAAAATACCTAATTCAAATTATAGGGTAAGAGTGGGGTACATTAACGGGAGAAACGGGCAGCATGGGATGCTTTGAAATGTTCAACATATAGAAGCAAAGAGACAGCAAACAGCTCCTTCAAATTCTGATGAATTGTCCCACGCCAGATAATAAAATTGGGCCCTACAGTTTCTTATGAAGTGTTATGGTAAATGTAGACAGTTACTCCTTTTCTCTTCACATTCTAACCCTCAAAACAAACTACTTGTGGGACTATAGACCAGCCCAAAGGAAAAAATAAAATAGAAGTCCCTGCTTCACAAAAAGTATCATAAACATATGACTAATGGGGTGGAAGCTGCTCTCTGGAACTGTGAGGCTGTCTTGTAAGGAAGGACATGGTACATAACCCTGAAGACTGGGCTCCAGCAAATTAAAATATACCACTACATCTCTAATATATTTCATTGATGTGATAACATACCGGGTAGGTAATCATGCAAACTCACAATACAAATTCCAGCAGCTGGTAATTCATGAAGTGTTTCTTTGCTTCTAGAAGCTGGCAGGCTGAGCAGCTGGGAGACAGAGCTATGCCTGATTTCTTTTGGAATCCAAGGCTGTGGCAATGGGAGAAGCAAGACCCTTTGGGGTGTTAATGCTGTGAACCCCTCTGTCGTAGGCTTAAGTTGTATACAGTGGTACCTCGGGTTAAGAACTTAATTCGTTCTGGGAGAGCCAAGAAAAAAAAGACAATACCTGAATATAAGCCACTCCCTTAAAATTCTGCAGGCACTCACACCCATTCTGTTTTACCGTATGTATGTTTCAGCAGTGATATCGTAAAAGCCAGTTTTTGTAAGGTCGTGAATTTAAGCCCCACTTTAACTTTTCACAGTTAGAATTTGGGGGGAAAGTGAGGCTTATACAGTGGTACCCTGTGTTACGCACACGATGCGTTCCGGATCACGCTACGTAACACGGGCGTGCTTAACACAAACGCCCCCCCCCACGCGCTCCAAGGAGGACTTCCGGGTCGCGGAGGTCCGTAAGTCGAACGTACGCAACATGGAGCATACGCAACTTGAGGTATGACTGTATTCAGGCCAATACGGTAAATAAAACAAAACTTGCCCCTTGCTGTGAAGAGTTTTTGAACAACTGCCAATGAAGTCTTCTGGTTGTATATAAACTTTTATTTTCTTGTGTCAGGAACAATCTAGATGGCTAGGCACTCTACATGTGATGGCGTGTGGAGCAAACTTTACACTGAAGCTGCGGTGGCCTTAGCAAATAGGCCTGCCCTAATACTCTAATAAACAGCTTGTATCCTTTTGTTGCTTGGTTGTCCTCCCCGTAAGCAGTTCTGCATTTAAAAAGCACAACTGCTTTTTAACTTAGTTTGTAGATGTTTTATTCAGGGAGGGCATACCCTACGTTTTGTGATGTCCTGCTTTGCAGAAATGTGATTAACTTTGAGATCTTGTTACTTATTCAAGTCTTGTGCATATTAATCTCCGTTCTCCCCAAGACCTTGTACAGAAATATAGTTGTACAACAATTCATTGCTGTCAGTGATTCAAGCAGATAAATCTCTCTGATTCTGCAAATGAAAAAGCAGATTAATTAGGCATTCATCAACATTATCAAGGCTCCATGCTGGTTTTCCCAATTTAAAAAATTATGCTTCCATGGCATTTGGCATAGTGAGGCACCTCTTACTTTACAATGCATCCTTAGACACACACACACACACACACACATGCTATGAAGAGACCCATTTCTTTTGAGGAGCAGTGCTGTTTCTGGCTCTATAAATCAAGATGCGGTAGATGGAAACTGTAATGTGACATTCTTCTCAGTACTTCCTATCTGCATAGTGGAGAACACCATGCAGTAAGGGGTCAGGGATTGCTGTTTGGCACGGGTGGGGAATCTAATCCAGAGCTCCCCTTGTGGCCCACCAGGCCACTTTGGACAGACCATGCCCACTTGCTCTACACCCAACATAATACAGAATACCAGGTGTAGGGCAGGTAAAGGTGGAACTTGACTGAAAGGGATTTTGCATAAAGTGTTTTGCCGGCCCTTGCTTGGTGCTTGGGATGAACTGAGCACAGGGTTTGCAAAGCCTTTGTGCAGTGCTTCCAAGGTGTGTTTGCATTCAGTTTGCATTTGGGGGGGGGGGAGCTATGGAAAACGGACCTGAAATATACTGTGTGTTATTTATTGAAGGAAAACCACATGAAAATGATCCACAGATGGCAGTTAACTCCAAGTAGACTAGCGAAAATGTTTAAAGCTAAGACAGGCAAATGCTGGAAGTGCAAAGTGGTAGAAGGATGTGGTGGTCATGTAAAGTAATCAAAGAATTCTGGGAAATGATTGATAACGAACTTAAAAAAAAAAAAGTTTAAGAGAACATTTCCCAAGAAACCAGAAGCTTTTCTTCTGGGAATAGTAACAACAGAAGTCCGTCGTCCCCCCAAAAAAATACGGCAGTCTGAATTTTGCTTGTAGCGCCAACCAAGGAGGAATGGCACTTTGAGTTATTGGAATATGCAGAGCTAGCAGGTCTGAGAAGTAAGATAAGAGAACAAGATGATTGAGAATACAAAAAGCATTGGAAAATGTTTGTAAAGTATTTTTAAAATCAGTATAAACAAGTGAGCAGATTAGTAGGACTTGAATAAATTCAGCAGTACAAGAGAAAGTAGGAAATAATTAGTAAGAAGAATAGAACTTGGTAACTTAGAATATGCAGAAGAGAGGGAAAAGAAAAGATACCAGAGAAGGAGAGGAAGGGAAGTCTTTAGGTGTTTTGTGTTGTGTCCTTGGTTTGTCGTGGCTTTGTTTTCATTTTCCCCATTTTATTCTGAACTTATTCTTTTTGAACTCTATGTAAAAACGCAAATAAAAATTACTTTCAAAGTGTTTTTGGGAAGGTTGCACAAGGGGCATGGGCAAGTGCCAATCTCCCATTATGATGTCAGTTGACATATGGATTGTCCCACCCAGCTGTCAAAGTTGACCCACATGAGTGGGGGGTAGATAAGTATTTGGTCTGGCCCATCGGGTCAAAAAGATTCCTCACCCCTGTTTTGGGGAGTATCTAAATTGGACCCAAGAGTGTCCTGCATAGCTTTGTGTGCTCCATCCAGATTGTAATAGTATAAATGTTACACATTTTATCAAATAAGAATAAATAAAATTTTAATTCAATGTTAGTATTAACCATAGTCCTCCACATAAATAAATTAAATCAAGATATGCATGCACAAAAAGCGGTAGGAGGTAGGGGAATGAGGCCCCAGAAAGGACTTAAGATCTCTTTAAGTTCTACATAGTTCTAGTAAGACATATCTTACAACCCAATTTTGTACTTATATCCATATATTGTTAAGGGTAGCAAAACTGGAAGATAACCAGTAGATTTCTTAGACATTTATATCACTGAAATGGAATATAGGCATTTTGTGAATATCTTTTTCTTTTTTTTTACAAAAATGGAGAGATGAGTTTTGCTTGTGCGTGTTTTTTGACACCATCGTATAGAATTTAAAACTGCATGTATGAATTGTGAATGCCTTTGCGGAGACAGAAAAACATTTTTCATTGTTGCTGAATCATTTTCACCTTGGACTCAGTAAACGCAGCTCCATTGCACAGAATATATGAAAGCATAGCCATGAAAAAAGAAATGAATTTGTGCCCTGTCAAAGTTACAAGTGGGAAATGTGCACAGTGGATTAACCATTCAAAACTTATATACAAGAGTTTTCTCCCATTTTCCTCCCATATTTTTTTTAGTAGACGAATGATTTTGAGTAGCTGGTTCACAGCAGGCTGTAACATCAGCGTGGAACAAACTTTTGCTAATGTTATGCTGAGGTTAAAAAAAAAAAAGTTTTCCCCACTGCTTTGTAGTTGGTAAACAAGCAAATCTGGAGTTCCTGCATAGTTTCGTTGGCGTACAGTTTCCACAATAGTTTATAATGACCCAATGCCCATTGTTTCCCCAACAGCACAGCCCGTTCTTTGCTGAGCAGCTAACAGCGTTCCAGGTATGGCTAACGATGGGAGTAGAAAACCGCAATCCACCGGAACAGCTTCCCATTGTGCTGCAGGTGAGTTGGCAAGCAATAAGACTGTTACCTTCACTGAGGCTGCTGCAGCAGCATGTGGACAACCAGCCAGCTGCAAATTTGCTCAGTATGTGTGTATTTGCGTGCATGCCTTTCCCTGACTGCTTTGCTCTCTGCCAGATGGTGTTTGGGTAAATAAATTATGTGGACTGCGTTGGAGACTAATTGGAGCTGATTGTTTGCTGGGCCTTTGCTGAAAAAGACACATTGCACACAAGCATAGTCCCACTACCCCACCCCCTAAGTGCACCCCAGGTGAGCATAAATTGAGGTTGCAGGCCATTAGTCAGTGCTACGGAATTTTAACTCCTTCACCTGTTTTCTTTCGGTGCATCAGCAAGGCACTTGCACAAAACAGCTAGTCATGCCACCCTCTCTTTCCCACCCACAATTTACTGGCTACTAGTGACCAGTGCTTTTTTTCTGGGGGGACGCAGGGGGACGCATACCCCTAAACATTTTGTGAATCTAACGGGAGAAGAAACTAACAAAATTTTAGTTTATTCTCTAGCACAGTGAATCGTCAGTGTGTGAAGAAATGTGGAATGTGTGGGGGTAATACATATTCTTTGTACTTTTGTCCATTTACTGTGTTTATTTTCCCCGCTTTTGCATGGTTTTAGCAGATAGAATTAAAACTATTATCTATATATCAAGGTTTAATTGGTTTTTTTAATGGTTCTTATTTTTATCTTTAAATTGCCTCAAGTCCTGTCAGGGGAAAAGGCATAATAATAACAATAATAATAATAATAATAATAATAATGTTCTGTCTGTTGTGAGAAATGTGTATCGTCTTGCATTAAATGTATGACTCTTGTTAGCTATACAATTTTAGAAGAAGAGTGAGGGGACTGACTGAAAAATCCCTAGATTCCATATCAAATGCATAAATGACTGTCTAGTCCAGAGTTGGGGACCAAATGTCAATTGGCAAGTGTGTGAAAAAATAGCTGTTTTCTGCTTAGCTTGCCCTATATTGTGGTGCTGGTGTTGGTTTGTCTCCCTCTTCCTCTCCTTCTCTCTCTCTCTCTCTCTCTCTCTCTCTCTCTCTCTCTCTCATTTCATTGCTGTTTGTAGTCAATGAGTTGTACAAAATAAGTAAATGTTATAGGTAATTATCATGTAAAAGAAATAACTGCATAACCAAAATTTAGAAGTCATTGAATTCTGACATTAAAAATGCACCAGCAAGTGTTACCCTTTGCATTTAATATCTGCAAAACGGCATAGCCAGAGATTAATTCACATTTGCTCACTTTCCTGTGCTGAAAAAATAGCACCCTTCCGTTATTATTAGAATACAGTGTGAGGGAAGCAGGGAGTGGTGTTGCTCCTGAAGCCTGTAATTTAATAACAGTCTTGAGCTGGAATACAGGAATTTTGCAGATATAAGTGACTTAGTTTCTCAAGGTACAAAACAGAATGTAAGATCATCTGGGCCTACTGAGACAATAAAGCAAAAAATAGATGTTCCAGCATTTTGGTGGAATATAGAATCTAGTAGTTACTCAGTTCTGCCTTGAGCCTTAACTGCAATGCACAAGTTTCCTGGGAGGCACAGAATGAAAAATAACAAATATATAATCATCATTGTACTATCCCATACCTTTGAGAACTACCGGTATACATTGATGCTTGAGAACTGTTCAGTTTTCTAATAATCTGCACAGGCAATGTTGACTGCAACCAAAGAGTGAATCGTTATTTCCTGCAGTTATTTGAGGATACTTGGTCATAATTTTGTTTTCATTTACTTGAAGTTAGCCAGTCATAGACTCTTCCTGCTTAGAGGAATGGGACTATCCAAGGGCGTCTATTTTCCTCTCTTATAATAGGAAAGCACTCTCATTCCCACTTAGATCCACAATCTTGCATCATGGCTGGCAGTATCATCAATCTTTGTGAATCTGACTCTTCATTTTGTAGAGCCTCTGAAGCCTGGGAGATCATTCTTGGAAAGGGGTGATAGATGGGCAGTTTATCTCTGACAAAGCCGTGGAGACAGGGAGATTTCTTATCCAGCATCAAATCTGTTGAGTGACTTGACATCAGAGGGATACTACAATCATTAATTTTGCAACAATATTAAGATACCCACCTGCTTCCTATTGCTTCTTAGGGAGAAGTGACTAAGCCGGAAGAAAAGTCAGCACAAAGGGGAGGATTTATTAGGGCAACCAAGTTTACATTGTTTCATTAGATTTGGATCATGATGCAATTTAATTAAATTTGGCAAAGCATGTAGATGTTTTAGCCCCATGAATGTGCCCACTTGCATAGTGCATCTGAACTTAGGTACCGTATATACGTGAGTATAAGCCGACGCAAATATAAGCCGAGGCACCTAATTTGACCACAAAAAACTGGGAAAACTTATTGACTTAAGTATAAGCCGAGGGTGGGAAATGCAGCAGCTACTGGTAAATTTCAAAAATAAAAATAAATACCAATAAAAGGCTTGGAAAGAAAGGGTCTCTTACAGGGAGGGCTCAGGGGGTAAGGGGGCATATTGTGGGTACATTTCAGGGGGCAAGGGGAATATTCTGGAATGGATTAAGGGGGGAGGGGGCAGATTCTGGGAAGGTTTCAGGGTGGGTGGGGCATATTTAGGGAGGGCATGAGAGGCAAGGGGGCATATTCTGGGAAAGTTTCAGGGTGGGCAGTTTCTAGGGTGGGCAGAGCTGGGATGGGCAAGGGTTAAGAGGGAAGGCTTGGAAAGAAAGGGTCTCTTTACAGGGAGGGCTCAGGGGGAGGGGGCATATTCAGGGAGGAATTAAGGGGGGAGATTCTGGAATGGATTAAGGGGGAAGGGGGTTGATTCTGGGAATGTTTCCGGGGTGGTTGGGGCATATTTAGGGAGGGCATCAAGGGCAAGGGGGCATATTCTGGGAAAGTTTCAGGGTGGGTAGTTTCTAGGGTGGGCAGAGCTGGGATGGGGGAAGGGGTTAAGAGGGAAGGCTTGGAAAGAAAGGGTCTCTTTACAGGGAGGGCTCAGGGGGAGGGGGCATATTCAGGGAGGAATTAAGGGAGCAGATTCTTGTAAGGTTTCAGGGGTTGATAGTTTCAGGGTGGGCAGTTTCTATGGTGGACTGAGCTGGGATGGGATGGGGGCAAAAGCAACAGGCTCTCTGGGGCTGAGCCGGCTCGCGCGCCTGCTCGTCCTCCTCCTGCTCCCGCTGCCCCTGTCGCTACCTCTGTTCCCCTTGGGGAGAAGGGACGGGAGGAGGAGGAGGAGGCGATCCTCGCACAGAGCAGTGACTGCTCTGTGCAAGGCATCGGAGAGGAAAAACATCGAGGAGCATTTTCTCCCCACTTTTCCCTCCCCGATGCCTTCCGCAGAGCAGGCACAGGATCATAGAGTCTCAGCGCAGTTTCTACAGTGGGCAGAGCTGGGATGGGCAGGGGTAGAGCAGGCACAGGATCATAGAGTCTCAGCGCAGTTTCTACAGTGGGCAGAGCTGGGATGGGCAGGGGTAGAGCAGGCACAGGATCATAGAGTCTCAGCGCAGTTTCTACAGTGGGCAGAGCTGGGATGGGCAGGGGTAGAGCAGGCACAGGATCATAGAGTCTCAGCGCAGTTTCTACAGTGGGCAGAGCTGGGATGGGCAGGGGTAGAGCAGGCACAGGATCATAGAGTCTCAGCGCAGTTTCTACAGTGGGCAGAGCTGGGATGGGCAGGGGTTAAGAGGGAAGGCTTGGAAAGAAAGGTCTCTTTACAGGGAGGGCTCAGGGGGAGGGGGCATATTCAGGGAGGAATTAAGGGGGGAAGTTTCTGGGAAGGTTTCAGGGGTGGGTAGTTTCAGGGTGGGCAGTTTCTATGGTGGACTGAGCTGGGATGGGATGGGGGCAAAAGCAACAGGCTCTCTGGGGCTGAGCCGGCTCGCGCGCCTGCTCGATACTTGTCCTCCTCCTGCTCCCGCTGCCCCGTCGCTACCTCTGTTCCCCTTCGGGGAGAAGGGACGGGAGGAGGAGGAGGAGGAGGAGGGACGGGAGGAGGAGGACGCGCAGAGCAGGCACAGGAGGAGGGATCAGAGAGCAGGCACAGATGGGGGATCGGCAGGGCAGGGGAGACAAGCAGCAAGAAAGGATCCCTTTCTTGCCGCTTGTCCCTTTGCAGCCGCCCGCATCACTTGAGTATAAGCCGAGGGCGGCTTTTTCAGCCCAAAAAATGGGCTGAAAAAGTCGGCTTATACTCACGTATATACGGTAACTGATCTAGAAGAGAGAGACTTCACTCCCACATTTCTCTCTTCTTATTTCTTTTGCATTATATTTTCCTTGAAATGGTTGTAATATTCACAGGAGGATGATTCTTTTTTAAATGGCCTTTTATTGACTTTTTAACAATGAAGTTCTTATAGAATTTCTGATCTGTTGGGAAAGACTTGACGGAAACGGATTACCCATGTAGAGAAGGGCAGTGTGGGGGTGGGAGGGAGAGACAGCAATTTCATAGGTTGCCCACCTTGGTATATGCTTCAACCATTGATTGTTAAATCTTGAATAGGCATTTGCTTTCCAAACTGTATCCAGTGCAGCTCAGTAGGATTAGTAGTTGCCTTTTGGGTGCAATGCCTAATTGCAGATGCAAAGGAAGGTTTTGTTTTATCTACTGCTGCCTTTTTAATAATGGCATCGGCTGCTGTTTGACCTGTGCTATCCTGCAATTTTAATTTAAAACCTTCTTGAATGTATTCATTCCTGCTTTGTGTAGGAGGTTTGGTATTTGCATATACATAGAATAATTTTATTTTTTTTTAAGAAATCTCTGATCCCCTGCCTTTTCTGTATATTTGCCTCTCTGGTTTTGCAAGCAGTGTTTTGCTTTTCTTATCAGACAGGGATCAGAGTTTGCTAGGTCTCAGTTAAAAAGTTCACTTTTGTTTAGTATCAAACAAAGAATAGTTTTGTTTTTCATACATCTGCAATATTAAGAATCAGAATATTAAAACATAATATTTTAAAGACAGGTTTCTGTGCCCACTTCCAGCAATCAGTAAATGCAGCTTGTGAGGGAGTATTGCTTTTATTATTAATTGTATTGTCTGCTTTATGGTAGCCAACCATGTCTTGACAAGGGCTGAATGTATCTTGATGGTGAAAATCATTGCCCCACGCCCAGTGTAACCACCCAACTCAACTATTTACATGGAAGCTGTAAAAAAAGAAAGTGGTAATTTTTGCCCATTTGGAGTGAGGACAGGAAGTGTTGTCTTCATTTGGCTGTGTACATGTCTTCATATACGGTAGCAAAATCTGATTAATTACATGGCATCAGGAAGCCTACTCGGAACTGGAATGCTGGGAATGAAGGCAGGGCGGCTGCACTGTTAATACAAGCACTACAGGAAGAAATCCATCATGTGACCAGGACTTGTAAACAGGGGCATTTGGAGGAGTTTGAGGGGTTAGCCCAGAATGCTGTCTCATGGTGTGAGTAGGACCAAGAGATAAGAATGGAGAGGGAGCTGCTGCAGTGACCTGCAATAGCTGTGCCATGTTTGTCTTCCTGTCTAATAATAATAATAATAATTTTGAAAATTTTATATCCCACCCATCTGGCTATTTTTCCCCAGACACACTGGGTGGCTTACAACATATATAAAACACAACAAACACCAAACATTAATAAGCAAAATATCATTAAAAAAATAAGCAAAATATCCTATATAAGCAACAAATAAACCAATAGATAACAAAAACAAACAATTTATACCCAAGTTATACCCAAATTAAAGTAACTGCCAAGCCCAACTAAACATTTAACCAACACCAACCCAACAAAAACGAAACAGAGGAACCAAAATTAGAACTGTTTAAAACATTTTAGCCAGTTGCCCCAAGAGTTGTTCCAGCAATGTCCCAGTGGCCTCCCAGGAGCCTCTTTTAGCTGTTCAAGGTGAGTCTGGGCCCCTCTCCCTAGGCCAGGTGGAAATGGGCCTTGCAGCAGGGAGCAGTCTTCCTTCCAGCACTAAGGCAGCAGCAGTGTGAAAAACTGCATCTGCAGTATGTTGTGCAAGCTGGTTTCCTTGCTAGAAGAGAAGGTACAGCAACATATGACCCACCAATCCACACTTTGAGCTACCAGGCAATATAAGGACATTATCGCTAGACCAGAGCGGACTGTCCTGGAACAGAGATTCAGGGTGCCCCTAGGAAGGAGGAAGATCACCCAGGACATCAAACAAAACCCTGGAGCAATGTGACACAAAAAGGCAGGACTGTCGGGAGCCATGCTGTGTCTCTGGAGGTATAAAATTGATTCCATGTGCTAACCTCCGACCAGAAGAATATAGATGGAGACCTCAGAACACAAGGAGGTGGCAGTGGAAGGTATAGTGCACAGAATGATTCCTGCTGCACTCCAGAGAAGGAAGAGACATGATGTGGTGGCAGGTGATTCCCAAGGCAGCAGTGTGTGGAGGAATGACTCATGGTTTCAGTTGTCTCATGGTTGAGTTCTTAATACATGGCAAATATTACTGAAACCTGGTGGGATGAGACTCATGACTGGAAAGTAGAAACTGAGGTGTACAACCTGTTCAAAGGGAATAGCTATGCTTAGTTTGGAGATATAATATCCATCTTCAGATATCTAAAGGGCTGTCACATGGAAGATGGAGCAAACTTGTTTCTCCTGCTCTGAAGGCTAGGACCCGAACTGGCTGAACATCAGGAAGAACTTTCTGATGGTAAGAGTTTGTTGACAGTGGAACAGACTCCCACGAGAGGTGGTAGATTATCACATTGCCCTTGAGATCCCTGGCTAACTGGCAATTACCTTAGGAGGAACCATTTTTAAAAAAAGAAAAATTGTAGCAAAGCTGCAAATCAGAGAAAAAGCAGGTGTTACTGGGAGGTGATTTGTGCACAAATAAGCTGAGCCAAGGGGGTTGTTTTTAGCTCCTCCGCCCCTTCCTTTCATTCACAAGTTTTTCATGGGTGACAATAATTCAGCACAGCTCTAGTCTTGGGGCCCTGCTCAAACGTATCAGATCTATTTCAAATAAGTGGCACCAATGCAGTTTATGGGTTTGCAGAAAGGTAAAGGTGAGAGTTTGCTATGAAAGAATATATCTATGATTAACATATTTTATGTAGGCTCCAGAGGTAATCATGATGATTCAGATAATATGAGGAGCATCTTTACACTGTAGACACTGGTTACTTTCAGCCTTGTTACTCTTGCTGCTTGACCCATTTTTTGCTCATGTGCTCCTAGAAGGCTAAAAACACAAGAGACTAAGGTGGCTTTCTTATATGATGCCTTGGAAGTTTAAAATAAAAAGAAATTTAGATCTCAATAGTGTGCCACACATGCTCAGTATGTATGCTCTTTTGGAATCCCTTTCAAAGGCGCTCCTTAGATATTCTATGTGTTAGAAATTGTCAAATAAGATCTTATCAAAATTACTGAACAACTTTTCCAATACATGTAAAATATCTTGAGTGTAGAACTTTCCTCCTGCTGAATTATCTCCTTCATCTCCAAACTACTTAGTTGTACTTGCTGTCTTTGCTTATTATTCTTCTGCCTGCTATATTCTTGATCCTCTCCAAACTGGTTTTTACACGTTCTGCTGAACAAAAAGTGTTAATACAAAAATTTCCAATGCCCTTTGCATGGCCAAGTTGTGTTTGTCTATCTTCATTCCTCCTTTTCATTATCTCCAGGATTATAATTTCCGTTTTGTATCTATTACTGAAGCCATTGTTCATGTTCTGGTTATCTCCTGCTGGACTATGATAATCTCCCCTTTGCAAGTCTTTCTTAAGACCTTATCCACTCCTTCTAGTCAGTTCAGAATACTATCTAGAAGTCTGGAGCCAGATGCTGTTCACATGAGAGTTCTTTAAGAAATCAAATGCAAAATTGCTTAAAAGCCAGTGTTCTTACCATTGGAAGGGAAGGTGCTGAATGTAACACTCCTTTTTAAGATGTCTTGGGTATATCCAACTAACCTCTGTCTCAGGTAAATTGGGAAAAAAGTTTTATAAAAGGCAGAGTTATTTAACCTATAGGATAAGTCCTGCTGAGAGTTAAGTATTGGTTTGCAAAGAAAGGGAAGTCTTGTTTTTCAACACATATAGATAGGGATAATCCAGAATATATTTGTGTTCTTGGATTTTCCAAAAGCTTGACAAAGTCTTTCACCAAAAGCTTCTAAAGGTTATGGGATAAGAGACCAGCTTCTCTTATAGACTTGTTAAAAAACAGATGGCAAAGAGCTACAATAGATAGACTATTTTCACAGTGGAGGAAAGTAAACAGTACAGTTCACTTAATTGCAAGTGAGATGTGTAGTGTGGTAGCCAGTTTGCAGATAACATCAATTTATTTCAGACAGTGAAATGTTAAGCAAATTGAAAATAACCCAACTGGGGTTAAACTGGGTGACTGAAATGAGTGGATAAAATTTGGGATTAAGTTGAGATTTGCAAAGGCCTTCAATTTATGTTCACTCTTCTTTATTTTACTTCCTACTATTTCCTTATCTTCTCTTATATTTCTAGTCAGCACTTCTAGGACCTGTCATGGTTCCCTCTCAGCTCTCTGATTCAGATCAGCACTTGAGGATGAGGACTAGGAGATGGGAGGGAGGAATGGAACTATGCAGCACCACTTGATGAATACCCTCCCTGCCCTAGATGCACCTTGACCTGTTGAGATAGAAGACTTCACCCTCTCCTGCACCACTGTCCCCCAGAACCAGGAGGGGATTGAAAAGGGATGAGTAGAGGAAGTTGCAGTCTCTAAATGTGTGCATGCACCCTGTGGGGGGAAAGTACATGAACTAGGGAAGGGGGAGGAGTCCCCTGTTGCTGCAACTGCTCCATAGAGCGCAGACCTGAGAATAGCTGCCTAGTTGTTAGATTGGTGTGCATAGCTATCCAGAGCTGCAGAAGCGACTGTGTTATCTTTGACAATAAAGAGTTAACTGTCTGCCATTTGCATTCCTATGACTGGGAAGCACCCTTGACAGATCAGCTCTTTTATGCTGCAGTAACTGTCTCTATGGTAGGGACACGGGTGGCACTGTGGTCTAAACCACTGAGCCTAGGGCTTGCTGATCACAAGGTCTGCAGTTCAAATCCCTGCTAGGGGTGAGCTCCCATTGTTCGCTCCCAGCTCCTGCCAACCTAGCAGTTTGAAAGCACATCAAAGTGCAAGTAGATAAATAGGTAGTTTCGCCAGAAGTGGCTTAATGATGCTGGCCACATGACCCGGAAAAACTGTCTGCGGACATATTCCCTCGGCCAGTAAAGCAAGATGAGTGCCGCAACCCCAGAGTCGTCAGGGGTCCTTTACCTTTACCTTTTTTAACTGTCTCTATGTAGGGGCTATGTGAGTACGGTCAGGAAAGGGTACCCACAATAGCTGTAGTTTTCAGAAGATTACAGTCTACACCTACAGATTTTATCATTCAAAGGTATTGATGATCCACTAAGACAACAAAGGGTAAATGTTGATAATATTTCTGTGCATCTGACAAGCACTTCAAATAGGTAAACCCCCCCCAAGTCGTTTTCCTATTATTGCGGTATACCCATTTCTTAGAATTTTGTGTTACTGTTTAGCATCTGTTACATGGGTGCCTAGTAATCATCTCCAAGTGATTTTAAACATCAACAGCAAAAAACATAAACCAATTTCATACATAAAAACAATTAAAGCAATTTCATATCTCCGCTTAAAAGACTTGTTGAAATTCCCTTGCAGCCTAATGTCCTAAAACACAGACAACCAGTAAGGATTGTTGACTATAAATCCAGTCATTTTTAGCCTATAGCCATGCAGCATACTATTGAAATATATTGGTAAATGATTACTTTATTCTTTAATGCAATGTTAATATATAATCTTTTATTGTTTGGGAGCATTCGTACTTTAGAGGTCTGTAGATCTACCAGCTCATTAACATAGCTGGATGTGGTTTTAATGAGTCTGTATTAAATTACTAATGTGCAGCCTCCTCCTGCTCCTTTTCTCTCCACTCTGACCTCTTAGCATCTATTTGCCAAGGAAAACAAAGACTGATTACTGCTTCCAATTCCTTTTGAATAGCTTCTTGCTGTTCATTATATATTGAACTGGAGATGCAATTTTCAGTTTAATCTCTCTGGTCTCCCCTGCTCCTCTCTCTCACATACACCACCACAGATTCAGCCTTTTCCTTAGCTTCATCTAAAAAGGCATCCCCTGCAAAAACATTAAAATGCTGCCCTAGCAAAGAACTGGAGAAGCAGGCAAAAACTGGCAACACTTGTCCTGCCCGAGGCACACAGTTAAAAAAAAATTACAATGTAGATTAACTGTTTTGTAGCTTCCATGGCCATGATCCTAAGGTTTTGAGGCTCCAGCACACTGCAGTAGCACAAGAGCACAAATATAGTCTGCTGAGTTCACTCCTTGCCTGCCCTTATGAGTTCTTCTGGAATGTCCATCAGACACCTGCTCTGCCTAATCATTGCTGTAGGGTGGATGGAGGAAGTTGACCATCAAATAGGGTAGGTGCCTGCTGATTAGTTAGCTGCCCATTTGCAAACCACAGTGCCATTGCTTTCCCACCTCTGGGAGCCAGCCTCCCTACACGTTGCATGAGAGACTAAAGGGGAGAGAGAGCACCTTAGCTGCCTGGCCTTGTTGTTGTAGCATGCATTTAAAAATAAAAAAAAATAAATGCTATTTCTAGTTTGCCTTCTGAGATGGGTTGTGTTGCAACAGCAGATGTGTGAGGTGGTTTTCAAAAGAATTGTTTGGGGCTTGGGAGCTCAGACCCTCAAGTATTTAGTTTGTGACCTTAAGCAAGACACTTCTCTTCTTCTAGTCCTGTACTTGCTTACAACACTGACTGGACAAAAGCCTGTGGAAGACTTTTACCAAGCATGATGACACAGCATAGCCTTCTTTTTGGGTTCTCAGCATATGGTATTCAGATACAGAAAGAAGGCAGTGCCTTTGATGTTCTCTTAGACTTTATGTTATGTTTCCATATCTGCAATGGGTAAGGGTTTTCTGGAAAGTCTTCTACATGCTTAATTCCTTGATCATATAATGCAAATCATGTGTGACCTTACATGTATTCTGTGGTATCCTTTGGTATTTTTCCTTAGTTATCTGCTCTGCAAGTGGATTATTTTGTTTCTGATCATGGCGTAGTTGTGGTCCACATTGTGTGCAGTAATTACATTTTTCTGAAACTGAGATGTTGGTGCTTGAATGCAGCCTTTCCCTGGTCTAACATACGCTCCATAATTTCAAAATTTCAGGTGCTTTACAGTACAATCTGTTTTTCCCTCCCTCTCTACCTTTTTCTGCAGGTGTTGTTAAGTCAAGTGCATCGGTTGCGAGCTCTTGATTTACTGGGACGGTTTTTGGACTTAGGTCCTTGGGCTGTTAGCCTGGTAGGTACTTATTATGGCCATCTTTTTGGAAAATGAAAGATGCTGGTTATATAATTAGCATGTATGAGTGAAGAATTCATCCTTGCAGGTTATAGGAAATAATGTCTCACAAATTTGAAGAACTGGACACTAGTTTTCAGGAGTTGTATGACCCTGAGGTCAACATAAATCAGGCTGCCAGAGCTTCAGATGGCTATAGAACTGATGAGAATTCCTTTATATGTAGTACACATTAGCTGAAGATGGCAATCCCATCCTTGTTTGGCCTCTCCAATTTCATCTGAGGCTACAGATAGTGATAATAAGAGAGGCAATGTGAATGTTTATACAGTTTTTTATGGACATGCTGGATTTATTGAACAAGCTGCCTGAGTAAAATGAAAATAAACTAGATGCTTCCCCAGCTGTTGTAAATTTTATCCATACTTCAAACATGGCCTACCTGGACCTTAAATGAGAAAAAAAATGGGTCAAAATCATTTTGTGCACAAGCCATTGGTGGAGTAACTGTAAAACTTCAATTAAAATGAGAGAAAGCAAAGAAATGGAGCACTGTATCCATTATAAATAGTGTTGTTTGGATTGATGATTAGATTTTTGCAAGCTGCTTCCTAGTAAAAGCAAGAAGAGTCAAATGAGAGATGTGGAGAGCAATGCATCGTAAGCACGTTGCGCATTGAGCGAAATGTAGTTTTAAATTAAGTCTCAGTTTTGCCAATCCAGATGAGATTGAGAAAAGCAGCTGATATCCTTGAATAAAACTGACCTGAATCAAATATGCTGAGATTATGTCTTTAGCATGATCATTGTGATTCATTGTCAGGCGTTTGCCATGCTATTAAAGTTTGTGCTGGGTTCACCTACTCCACACTTCCTAAGTTTATCTTTGATTTTCAAATTCTCTTCCTCTAGGCTCTGTCTGTTGGCATTTTCCCTTATGTGCTAAAGCTTCTCCAGAGTTCTGCTCGAGAGCTCAGACCTCTTCTGGTCTTCATCTGGGCCAAAATCCTTGCAGTGGACAGTGTGAGTAACCATGAAATGTTAATTTAGTGATGATGCAGAATATGTTAAAAGGGCTGTATTGATTCATTGCAGAGCCAACACATGAGATAACTTGTTCATGCTTAGGAATGTTATTAGTATGAGAGACTTGCCCAAAGGGAATTAATGTGGAACCATGAGCAAGTTGGACTTAGGAGTGCATGCAATCTGCAGGCCATTGAAGAGGGACCTGGCCAGCTCCTGCAATTTGTGGAATACTCTTCCCAGGGAGGCTTACCTGGCACCTTTGTTACATATCTTTAGTCTCCAGGAGAAAAAGTGTCTCTTCAACCAGGCAGTCAGCTGATTAACATTGTATGGCTTATTAAATGCATTTGTGGGAGGTGGGTTATTGGTTTGTTGTTGTTGTTGTTAATAATAATAATAATAATAATACCCCACCCTTCTGGTTGGGTTTCCCCAGCCACTCTGGGCGGCTTACAGCATATACAAAAACATAATAAAACATCGGACATTAAAAACCTCCCGATAACAGGGCTGCCTTCAGATGTCTTCATGTAGCTCTCCCGGTCTGTCTGTCTGACCATCTACGTTGAAGCCAGTTGGGATTTACTGGAACTTACTGGTAGATCCTGCTAGTAAAAGCTCAACGGTCATTTTGTGTGTTGACTCTGTACATCTATGTCTGTCTCACTTCCTAGTCTCATTTTAAATTCACCTAAAGGTATATCAGCTTGCATTGTGCATAAAGGTACCGGTAATTGCAGACAGAAATGATTAACCAATATAAGTATTACAACATCAAAACTAGATATTTTTTACAAGCCTGACATTTATAGTATTTGTGTTGTCTTAAGTATTTTGATTGCCTTGGCTGATTAATGCTTTAAGCACAAGCAGAAGGAAAGAGCCATGATCACGCGCTGGCATCCTTTCCTGCTGATCCAGAGTTATGTTTAGTGTTATTAAATATATTTTGGATAATGTTTTAAGAGGATTTTAGACTGCAAAGAAAATGAAAAGTAATCTTCAAGCTGTTCTGGGGAAGAAAAAGCTCTTTTTTTGATACATGTTTTTGTTTGGCTGGAGATACAAGCCTCCATGTATAATTCAGAACAAGAATATATTCACTGAATCTGGCACACGGCACTATGGAGGCCAATATGCCAGTGAAATTGTTGTCAGGGAGTACAGAACACATTCCCGTCTTTAAAAGATAAGGCCGGATGTAGCCTTCCAGCTTAGGCTGAAGTACATGCTTTAGAGTGCCAGAGATGTAAATCCTTTGGAGTTTAGACCTCATTTATGCATTATGCTTTCTATGATCCAGCATTCTGCAGCAATTCTGGGATTTTGAGACAGGAAGCCCTTTCCATGTTTTGTTCATTCCACTGAATATACTATCTTAGGCTGGGAAACATTTGCACTTTTCCCTCCTTTATCATTTGTGAAACATCTTCTCATGTTCACACATACACACAGCCATTAGCCATAAGTATAATAGCAAAAGTAGGGGAGATGTCCATCACAAAAGGATTCCCTGTCAACCTGTGATCCCTAAAGGTGACAATGCTCGATCATTTCTTTCTCCAATACTTTAGTGGGGAGTTTAACACAAAATGAAGGCATAGAAGCATTTGTGTTTGCAGTGTGTATCCAAAATCCATTACATATTAGAATTTCCATGACTGTCCATCAGAGTGTGACAAAGAATGAAAGGCAGTGTATTAAAAGTAGAGGAGGGGGCTGGGAGGGGCTTAGGACATGGTCTGTTGCCTAACAGCCCAGCAGCAATTATCCCTTAAGGTTTAGGCTCTTTTTAAAAGTATTTTTTATTAAAGATTCTCTTGATTTACAGAGGTATGTGCAATGTCTCTCTCATATTTTTCCATGTAACATTTTTACAAATCAGTTTTGGTTGTTGAGGCATTAGGAAGAAAAGGTGGAAAGAGGTGGGTGGGGTGGGGAAATGGGTAGGGTGGGGTGGTGATGTTTCTACTTTACTTAATATATGTAGGGTTTGGCGTCAGCGTTGTTTGTGTAGGTTCTCTGTTGTTCGCTTGTGCTCCTTTGGCGCTGAGAGAGGTCGGGGTTGGCGTAGGGTGTGATTGTTCTTTTGTGGTTGGCTGTGGTGATCTTTGGTTTTCTGTGTAAGTGGGGTGGGTGGGTGTTTTTGATCAGGTTAGCCATATTGATTTGTATGCTGTCAGTAGATTTTTGTCATTGTCTTGTTGGGCTGAGGTTTAGTCTCTTATGGGTATGTTTCTTGCATTGCCATGGCATTCCAGAGCTAGTCATTTTGCAAGATTTATGTCAGGTTACAATGGCTGCAGGGGAATGTCCTTTGAATGTAAGTGAAAGCATCATCCCAGCTGCTGTAGGCAATCATGAGAAGCTGTTGTTTTGGTGTGTTGACTGAAAGATAGATGTAGTGATTAATTGTTCAGCTGGAGTGAATCACATCTGTGCAACAGAAGAAAAAGTAGGTAGAAAGTGGAGGAAAGCTAAAAGTGTATTTCTGTGCAATGTAGCGGCTAAGCTATGAAGTACCCTATTTGAATTGTGCCTTGGCCATGAACTTGCTAGGTGAACTTAGGCAAATCACTGTCTCTCAGCCTCAGTCCCACCATCTGCAATATGGAAGACAGCAATGCTGACTTTCCTTATGGGCTTGTTGAAGCAGTGGTTTTAGGATTGCATGCAATCTCCAGGCCATTGAAGAGGGACCTACAGTTTGTAGAGGGAAGCCTGCGTGGGGCCTTTGTTACATATCTTTAGGTTCCAGGTGAAAAAGTTTCTCTTCAACCAAGCATTTGGCTGATTAACATTCTAGGGCTTTTTAAATGTGTCTGTGGGAGGTGGGTTTTTTTTTGTTTTGTTTTTGTTTTATTGTGTATTTTGTATTCTCATTTTGTATTTTTCTGTTGGGAGCCTCCCTGGGATGTTTAGATGAAGGGCTGTATACAAACTTAATAAATATTAATAAAATAATAATAATTTGTATTGTGTGGACTTTTACTAGGCCAGTTTTTACTGGGAATATTAATGAGCTCGGGGGGGGGGGATATTGAATGAAATTTCCCTTGACCATCCTATGGGAGTAATCATGTGATATGCTAATCATTAAGTCATTGTAAAGGTATGTTAGATCAAGTAATCAACATGTATTAACATCAGGTTTAGATTTGGTGGATAATACATTTTTAAATTCCCAATAGTGTTCATTCATAATTTTCCTACATAATCAGAATGTTTGGGCAGCTGAAATCAGACCAGTGGAACTATCAGCTCTCCTGTTTTTGTTTTACGAATTATTTCTTAAGGCCATAGATAGACGAATATAAACAATATCCTTTGCTAGCCTGCAGGCACTAGAATTAAGGAGTTATAACTTAGAACTGTGGTCACCTCATTAATGATAGTATAATTGACCATCCCCATCCAACTCCTGACAGTACATAAGTTAACTAGTGTTAATTTAAACTCCATGTAATAATGGTGCCTGTGGGATGCTTATTGTAGAGAGAGAAATAACCACATTAGTAAAAGAGCAACTGCTCAGCATTTTACTGCATTAATGTCAATGCCCATTTAAATAAGTATACTGAGGTTTTCAAAAGGGAAGATGGTGACTCTTTAACCTGTGTAATAAAGTACTACTGAAAAATCCCACTAGTAGAATTTTAGGGAAGAGTGAGATCTTGTGACCAAACAAAATGTTCCCAACACCCCTTCATTTTAGATTGTGCCCTTCAATGATGAATCTAGCATCTTATACTTGAGCTTAAGTAGGTATGCGCCCTCCGTCAGATTTGTGTTTCAGCATCACAAGGTTCATATTTTTTCTTCCCTGCTGAGGGAGGAAATATGCAGCTGATAATGAAAGCCCATTGTTACCTGCCCTCTTCTGCATGCAGAGAGGACTTTAATTGCTCACAGATGTTGGCAGTTCATACCACCTTCACAGCAAGCTTGCCACCATTCTGTTTTTACTGGTATGTCACAATTCCTTGAAGGAGGGAGATGCCATTGATGCTGATGTACATTCCGTTATTTTTTCCCCACAGGTATCATATTGAGAATACAGATTAATGCTCAATGTTATCACCAGAGTCTTCCACTGAAGGGTCTGTTTTCCTCAGGCAAGCAGAATACTGGTGGAATTTGGTGGAAATAGTAGCCAGTTTCTGGACAAATAAGTGGCCACTTACCTAACTGGCATCAGTACAGTGGTACCTCGGGTTACATACGCTTCAGGTTACATACTCCGCTAACCCAGAAATAATGCTTCAGGTTAAGAACTTTGCTTCAGGATAAGAACAGAAATCGTGCTCTGGCAGCGCAGTGGCAGCGGGAGGCCCCATTAGCTAAAGTGGTGCTTCAGGTTAAAAACAGTTTCAGGTTAAGAACGGACCTCCGGAACGAATTAAGTACATAACCAGAGGTACCACTGTATTAAAGAGAGCCCAAAATAACCATTCACTGGAAGCAGCAAGCACCCCCCACCCCCACCCCCAGCAAGAGTTAAGTCTGCTTATACATACAGCTTGGCTTCAGTCATTTTCTCCTGCTTTGCAGCTCTCTGCAACAAGCAGCTTTAGTTACCTGAAGAATGTAGTTATTTTCTTGAATCTTTGTCTCTCCCACCCACTTTGTTTGACCCCCACCCTTCTTGCATTTTCAATCAGGAATAAAGAATGGTTACTATTTACCCACCTGGTGTTTAGCATCCTGCAGAACTCACTCAAGAGAGTTCAAAGCAAAGTCAGCTTCCTTCTTTTCTCTTCTCTCTACCTATTGTCACTTTAGTCTTTCTTATGTATGTATGTATGTATGTATGTATGTTCATTCATCCTCTTTTTCTGGCCTTAATATGTCATCCCCAATGCTTAAACTGGCATGCAAGTGCACAATGTTTCAAGAAGCAGTTGCTAATGAGCCTTATTAGCACTAAAAGCCAGCCTGCTTGATTCTAATCTAATTGGCATCCAATATGAAATGTGGGGAAAGCTCACTTTCAAAGGGAATTACCAGTATTCTCTTATCAGGAGAGGTGGGCTATGTCCTTTCCTTATTATCAGACACAGCAAAATGCTGGGGAACATTCATTAATACTGGCAGTGAATAAAATGGGTTGAATCAGGGACACCATCTGTGTGGGGGAGCTTAACCTGTTTCCCACCATGCCAACACCAGTCATTAAGAATCAAGCCTTCTCCTAGCAACATTGGGCCATACTAACTTATGTTTCTTGGTCACAGTATAAAGGGATTTTAGGTCCATCCCTGTGTATTAGGCCAAAACACATACTATCGGGTTTAGTTCAGTCTCTAGAAGATTGTATGCTGCTTCTGTGTCCTTGATCCAGAAGTTTCTCTCCATATTTTGCCATTTCTTTCCTGTATGCCTTTCTCCTCCTGCTGCAGTTTATCCAAGACACAACCCTGCCATGATTTGACATTTGTCTTTTTGCAGCCATCGCTTCAACTTCACTCTGGAAATTAGCATTTTGTTGATGTTGGCTCGGCCTGCTTTTCAGATGATTTTCGTCTGGCAACAGGTCCCAGCTTAACAGTTTCATCTCATAGTTACAACACCATGCTTCTCAACTGAGTGGCCTTTAGGGGACCAAACATGAGTTTGAAGACTTTTTATTAGTGACTTGTGCCCTTTTCTTATTTCCTCCACATTTTTCTACACAGTAGAACATTTGGAATAATTAGCATTGAGGAACATGCTGTAGAAAGGTTACGTTTGGATTGGTCATCTCACTTGATATTTCACAAAGGGTCTGTGAACAGAAATCTGGTATCCTGCAGTTTAGGAAGAATGCTCACTGCTCAGATCATTGCGGGTTTAATATGACATAAACAACTAAATTCTACAGCCTCGTTATGAGCATAATAAATAAGAGTACTTTATAGTTGTCAAAATATTGGCAAGTTTTTGTCTAATAAGTTAAATCATGGTTCATTGGGCACAAGCTGTGTTCACTGTTGGCCGTAATTGTCATTGGCTCACCCAAGCTGAATTAGGTACTTCTTCCTCCTTGCAGAAAGTCCATTAGTAGAAGCCAAGGAGGAATGGAACACTCTAAATAAATGTTAAAGGCCAGTAAGTAAGGGCAGAGCAAATGCACTCTACTCTTAGAGCAGGGAAGCCAACATGATGCCCTCAAGATGCTTCTAGGCTACAAGTCCCAGCAGCTGCAGCCAGCAGGGCCAGTGGTCAGGGATGATGGGAGCTGTAGTCCAACAATATCTGGAGGGCATTGTGTTGGCTATCCCTGTCTTAGAGTTTTAATCAACACTGTTGTCATATTGCTGTAACAGTAATGGCTAGAAAACTGCTGGAAGCCAAATTCTACCATTCATGGCACAGTTGCTTTCATGCAATAAGCTGAATCCCTGTGCCTGTCATTGGGGCTTAGACCAGAAAATCTGCAAGATCTGTGTTATGATGAGAGGCGTATGCAGAGGGGAGCAACATCAGCATATATCACTGATGCACATGCATCATCCAGACAACTTTTTCCAAGTTTTCAGAACAGACCAAGTTTCTTTAAACAGAGTTTTGTGACATATCCATATCAAATTGCCTCAGCAGATACAGAGAACAGAGAAGAATGCAAATGCCAAAGGAGCCAACTGGTTCCCAAGGTAGCTTCTGAAAGGGAAAGCTTAAAGTCACTCCCTTTCTCCCCATGGCTGTGTTTAGCATAAAAGTCAAAGGAAGCATAAAAGAAACAGGAAGACCCCAAATTTTGTCAGTTACAGAATGAGTATAGTTATGTAGTCTGGGAGATGTCGCTTCTTTCTACACCTGGCTTGCAGATGGCTGTACTCCCAGTACATTGCTTAGGCGGAATGAGCCAGAGCTGAGTTGTTATCTGTAGAACTGGCTTCCTGATTATTGCTTTCAAGGACTCTCTGTACACATGCAATTGATGAACTAAATGTAAATCATTCAAAGACTAAAAATAAATTATCTTCAGCTTATTGTTCTCTCTCTCTCTCTCCCAATTTATCTTGTTTTTCAGTCATGCCAAGCCGACCTTGTGAAGGACAACGGTCACAAATATTTCCTTTCTGTTTTGGCAGATCCCTACATGCCGGTAAGATCAAATAATCAGTCTTCACCACCACCACCCCACCTCTCTGATTTGAACTTACGCTGGTTCATGTGCTGCACTTATGAGGCAGCCATGCTGTTGATTTTGTAGATGGTTAGAAGTTCCTTCCACAAAGTTGTAACATGCAACTGTCCTGTTGATGAGTAGCGTGGAGAAAATGGTTAGAGGACACTTTCTCCCTCTTTCTTAAAGGAATGAAATGGTTTGGCAGTATATTCAGGACTGAATAGGGAAAAGGAAGTTATTTCTTCACACACTGCATTTGTGGACTTCATTTCCAAAGGCTTAGATGACTTTCAAAGGGGTTTAGATAAATTCATGGTCCATCAGTGGCTATTAACCATAATGACTACATGAAACCTCCATGTTCAGAGGAAGTACACCACTGAATACCAGTTATTGGTGGGGTGGGCATTATCTTCATTCACTGCTTTTTAGCTTCCCAGGGGTGGTCAGGTTGGCCACTGTTGGGAAATGAGAACCTGGGCTAGATAGACCTTTGATGTGGTCCAACGGGGCTACTCTTACTTATTACAATGTGGATGTGGTGGGGCACATAAACCAAAGAAGAATCTTAAATTGCACACATTTTTCTTTTGCTCAGTATTAATTTCTTCTTGTGAAAGAGACCACAATAAATGAACTAAATGGGTTGTTTATTGTCAATAAATATACCTTAAGCCTGTTAAAGAAAAAGAATGTTGCAGTAAGGGCACTTGTATTTTTTTGTATTTTTTTGAACTTCACTACTATTGCTAGTATGAATCAGTCAGGCACTGTTCTCTTCTCTATTATTATTTTTGTAATCTTGCACTTAAAATGTCAGACAAAGTAATTTCCAGTCTTCCTACACTGCATGTGAAATGTACTGTCCTTGGAAAATTTTGATACAGTTCTTTAAATGTATTGGAAGCACAAAAGGTATTTGACACATGGAGAGGTAGAGGTGACAGAAAATTTTCAGAATTCTTTTAGAGAAGGATGCAAATCCTGTGCAACCTTTTTATTTTGTCTGAAACGTGTCTGTCTATTTGTTGTGGCAGGCGTTGTGTTTTGTGATTTAAAGTTAAAAGCACTTTCCACCTTCGTACCCTTAGAAAGCTTGAACCCACAGTAAAATGAATTTACACACTTCTATTTGAAAGGGCAGTCATACAAGCAAATGAGATTAAATTGTTTTCATGGCCATTTTCATTATTTCTTTAATTTGGATTGTTAAGTTAGGGAGACCTTTGAGAACCCTCAGGGTCAAAAGAGGCAAGTTCCAGCAGGAAGGATTTTTAAAAATAATAATAATAAAAATCTTTACCTTGAAACATTCACTTATTATTTTATCTAAACTTCAATCTTTTGTCTGTGTTTTCAGGCTGAACATAGGACGATGACAGCTTTTATCCTGGCAGTGATTGTCAACAACTACAATACCGGGCAGGTGAGTAAAAGTTGAGGAAGGGTATGGATGGCTCTACACCTGACCTCATTAATAATCTTGAATAAAAATGTTAAGGACCTAACCCCATGCATCTATGCTGCTCTAAAGGAGTTGATTTCCTTAGAATTGTTTTATTGGCAAATAATGTGTTAAAATATCGTGCTCTGCCCTTTGTTATAGGAAGCCTGTCTTCAAGGGAACTTGATTGCCATTTGCCTGGAGCAGCTCAATGATCCACATCCTCTTCTGCGCCAGTGGGTGGCTATTTGCTTGGGGCGAATTTGGCAGAATTTTGACTCTGCAAGGTGGTGCGGTGTGAGGGACAGTGCCCATGAAAAGCTCTACAGCCTTCTCTCTGATCCAATCCCAGAGGTAATACAGCGTCCAGTGGAGAGAATGGTTCATGTGCTTGCGTTAGCTGCCCAAAACAACTTCCCTATTTTACTTGATCTGATCAGGCTACACACCACTAAACTATGAAAGTATTTCTGTACCACCAAAGAACATATGTGGGCAAGTGTACAGCAATAAAATATAAAACACCTTTTAAAACAATTCAAATAACCATTAAAGTGGCTGGCTAATGAAACAGCTGCAAAGGCTGTTTAATTTATGAAGATCTTAACTAATAAGGCATGAACATGATTAAAAGAAATCTTAGTCAATTAATTTCATGAGTTTTGAGTAATTAATCTAGTAATTAATTCTATATATGGGTAAAAATAGTAATTCTGAAGGAAGCTTTCTTCATTGTAGCAGATGTCATATTTTAATATACATTCCCTTCTATGTAAGAGAAAATACAGAATGCCTCTTTTAAAAGAGCACTCACCACTTGTAGTTTTTATGAATACTTGTATTAGGCAACATCCAGTGATGTCTGCCTTCTTATGCAATGGAAATCTGTTGGTGCAATAGAACTTCTGGTCTTTGTTTCCCTGTATATGCCCAAAATCCACTCCAGAGGGTTTCTCAGTTTTCTGGAGCAGATTTTGCAGATTGTGGGGACTGTAAGGTGGAAGAGAAGGAGAAGCCCATGGATACCTGCCCAGTCAATATATTTGATTAAAGCTTATACTAACTGATTAATCTATTAACTATTGCAGCCCTGTAATCTGTTAACTATTGCAGCTTTCAACTGATGTGTTGAGGGTCTACTGGCCATGTGAAAAAAACATAGCTCTCATATGTCTGCATTTACTTACTAGATGTGTCCTTAATGTTGGGAGTCCTTTCCAATAGGATGGATATGTTATCTTATGACATCTTTGTACTAAAACGTGCAAGTGACAAAGTGTATGCTAAGAGCTTAAGTTGGACAGAGGTTATTTATGTTTCTTTTTCAGGTTCGCTGTGCTGCAGTCTTTGCCCTTGGCACCTTTGTAGGCAATTCGGCTGAGCGGACAGATCATTCTACCACCATTGATCACAATGTTGCCATGATGCTGGCTCAGCTCATCAACGATGGAAGTCCCATGGTCCGAAAGGTATAACATGGGGTTGGGAGGGGTAGGTGCTAGAGCCCCTGTGTTACTGCTTAGCTTGTTAGACTTTTATAGTTCATTGCAGCTGTTCGAAACTTTGATTTACTGAAAACAGGGAAAACCCATAGCACAGTGATAATGCGCATTCTTTGCATGCAGAATGTTCCATGTTTAACCTCCAGCCTATTCCAATTAGCAGAGCTGTGGGTCTCACTGCTTGAGACCTCAGAGAACCTCTGACAGTCAGAGTAAAGAATACTGGACTAAATGGACCAATGACCAGATTCCTTATTCAGCAGCTTCATCATATGTTTATATGATCTGTTCAGACTGTCCCTTGGCAATTTGTGCTTAGGTTTCCTTTTTCCCTCTTGAGCAGGTCATGAACATGTGAGACCCTGAA
Organism: Lacerta agilis; assembly: GCF_009819535.1. Lineage (NCBI taxonomy): Eukaryota > Metazoa > Chordata > Lepidosauria > Squamata > Lacertidae > Lacerta > Lacerta agilis. The sequence continues at coordinate 26,384,589 of NC_046313.1, read as the reverse complement.
TGATAACAGCTTTAAAACATTACAAGGTGAATCCTTGCACCCATGGATATTGCCAAACATTAAATGGCAAAAGACACATAGTCTTCAGAAATAGCCCGATAACTAGTTCATGTATTGAAGAGAAAACCCAGGTTACAATATAAGAGCAGCTGTGGACTTACTGTAAGCCTTAGTTTGATAATGTGGAAATAATAGTGGCATGCCTTCAGGAGGTAGGAATGTAAATTATTTTAGCTCCAAAGTGCTGTGTTAATTGCAAACAATAATAAAGTATTGCTAAGTTTCCCCCTTTCTCATTAGAAATTCTGTAGGGGTTCTTCAGGTCAGGGGAAACTACTTAATGTCTGTTCTATTTAAATGCAATTCTAAAACTGGGCATTTGAGTTGTTTCTGTACAGTGTATTGTAATCGCAAGGTAATTTAGGATTCCCAGATGTCTAAATCTAGCCCTCCTATTCCACAACATGAGGGGTGTTATAAAACCTTAGCTCTGAAATTCTGTTCTGGCAACATTAAGCAATAACAAAAACATGGCATGTTCGCAAACTGGCACTCTCTAGGCCATTCTTTGCGAGATTAATGAGGATGAATATGCATACTTTGTGTACATGTGGTAGTGGCAATGGCTATCTGTCCTAAAATTTCTTTGTTTTCTGGAATTGGCTTTTGTTCATGGTGCACAGCCTTCGTACACTGCTGCTTCTGCAGGCACGTCTTCCTAGATCTTTGTGCCAGTAGAATCCTTACAGTAAATTGATAGCACAGCAGGCTTCCCATTTTACCTCCCATGTGGCCACTTCTCATTGGTTTCTCCTTGTTTTAACATCTTGTCTTCATCAGAATGGTTAAGAAGAGGGAGAGTTTTTTGAGGGGGGCGTGAAGTTAGCCGATGTGAATCTTTGGCTGCTGAGACTGCTTCATCATATGTAAGCAAGTGCCATTTCCTCAATGCGAGAAACAGGGAAAGTTTTTGCACTTCTGCGGGTCATACTGGCTTTCTGTTTGTTGATGATTTCTTTGAATCACAAGCCCTGTCGTGTCAATCATTTTGTCTCTCCGTTTCCTGAGAGGCTTACGTAAATTTCAGTTTGCACTTGCCTTTCTGTTTTCAGCCTGAGGAATAACATTGTACTGCTTTTCTCCCTGTCCTGGGGGAAATAAAATTAACTTCATCACCCAGAGTGTGATAAAGAATACTTGCTGCAAGAGGTGGTATAGGGTCAGCGGGGGGAGTTGACCTTGAATTGAGGGCATACACATCACAGCTCCCGAGGGCCATCATTCTGAAACACAAAATGCTTTTTCTTGTCTGACCTGAACGTCAGGCCGCTTCATTTTGCCCAGTGGGGCCAGGCATGAGGCCTTTATCAATATGGCATTTCATTTGCTGTACAGTATGAGAAATCCCTTTGCAACAGAAAAAGGGCATTGCATAACAAAATAATGAAAGACCAGGCATTAGAAAAGGATTATTTTAAACCTGGCACCATATCCATCATTGAAAAGTGTGCTGCTGAATGCCAAAGGAAAGTGATATCTGTCAGCAGAGCTGTCAGGCTTGTATGTCACTACTTTCATTTTGGAGCTGCTGCATAAAAAAAGAGGACAGGGAAATGAGATTAGGTGTCCTGGCCTCTCTCTCCAAGACCTCAACCCTCTGCAGAATTACTTGATGCTCCTGCTACTTCCTCCCGAAACAGAAGCCATGTTTTGTCTCTGTAGTTCTTTCCTATTTATCACCCTTTTGATAGCAGAGTCTTACATTACAATCTACCAAATTAAATATGAAATATTAATTTGTTACTGGAAACAAGAAGTATGTGGCAGCCCTCCGAGAGGAAGAAGGATGAGTTTTGCAAGTGCAAGAGGGAAACAGGACAGTTCTATTCAGCAAAGAGCTTTCCATAATGGGTTGGAGGGGAGAGGGCTGAGATGAAACAATAGTCCCTTGAAGATTGTTTTTTCTAACCTCCCATTTTAGAGCAGTAGCATATCAGTCACTTGATAGCACTGAGAAGCGTTGTGACCAGAGCTTCCTGCCTAGTCTTGTCAAATTTATCATAGGCAAAATGAATTTCATCTTTTCTAGCCTCTGTTTGGGTAAATAGTACTGTGTAGGGCTATTAAGAAAATGCCTTGGTAAGTTTCTGATCCTTCTGCACAAATGACTAAACAACAATAACAAGAGACTTTAATAGAATAAACAAAACTCTGTGCTAGTCTTGCAGAATTCAAGATTTCCCACCAAGAAATCTTTGCCTTTTTCATAGAAAATAAGTAGCAGGTTGTGTTCCCCCTAAACCACCAAGGTTCTGCTTGCCCAATGTCAGATTTGATTTCTTTTTTGAGCTGACTGTGAACCACTGTGAACAGTTATGCATTTCTAACAGGGCATCATGCTATTTTCTGTAACTCTTGGAGTCATCATAGAAAAGGTTGGCAAGGCTTTAAGGTCTGGACCATGACCCAGGAGGCCACACAAGAACCTTGCCCTTTTTATGATTCATTATCCTACAGAGGAGCTTGAATGGACCAGAGAAGAATGGCACAATGTCCACCCTTCCCCTTCAGGTCTTCCAGTAACAGTAGATCACTTTGACAATTCTCAGCTGCATCAAAAAGTAGAGAGTAACCAATAATGAAAGATCTTTCGTTGCAAAGAATTCACTTTGGAGTAAAATGTTCCAGCTTTCTTAAGATCGTCACACTAAAGTGAAGGAAAAATCAATGCTTCACAAAGCCAAGTATAAAAAGTGTCCTCGTCCCCACTTGAGGTGACAAATGGGTATTAATTTTGTCAGAAGGCTGGTTTCACAGGGACTTGATTCTCTTGCTTGCTTTATTTGAAGTTGCTCACAAAATAGACCTCCAGCTATAGGTATATAAATTCAATAAATAAATAATATTTCCGCTGCATTTTCACAAAAGAGAACTTTGTTAAGTACTGCTATATGCTATTTTGAGGATTGAGGGAGATAATATTTGCTGTTGGTACTTTAAAGTCAAAATGTACAACCCAATGAATGATTGCAGGAGGGATGGGGGGCCTATCACAACCCAGATGTCACAGCCCAATTCCCATCAGTCCCACCAGTATGGCCAATGGTCAGGGATGGCATGAGTTGGAGTAACAGGTCCTCCTCCCTGCTTTACAAGATACACTGAGCTGTGAACAGAATGTTTCAATAGCACTCTTGCTCCTGGACTTACTAGGTTAAATTCAGAAATATAATGGCTTGACCTTAGAATTTGGAGTGGAGATTACGGCATCAGTTTGTTTGTTTGCCTTCAAGACCTGAAACATTGTTCTTTGAGTAGTCTTGGAACTTTGACTTGCAGATGGATTTCTGCTTTTCTGTTATATTATCAGGTGAATGAGATCTTTCCCTGGTTTTTTTTTTGCAGTGATTGGAATTCTTTGCTGTCAGTTATTTCACATGCACACAGTGTTCAGAAGTCTGTTTTTCCTCCTTTGCCCTCTCCCTAGGAGTTGGTGGTGGCATTGAGTCACCTTGTGGTCCAGTATGAAAGCAATTTCTGCACTGTTGCATTGCAGTTTATGGAAGAAGAAAAGAACTATGCACTGCCATCACCAGCTGCTCCAGGTAATACATCACTTTCTTTATTAAAAAATTATAATAAAACCGTAGAAGGTAATTCTATGAGGGAGGGCAGTATATTGACTAAATCACATATTTTTGGCAACACTTCCCCCCCCCCAAAAAAACCCCTGATTTTGTGTGTGAAGGTGAAATGAGGGCTTCATATTGGCTCCATTCACACATCATGGTAGATTAAAGATTTATTGTGGAAGGACAAATAGTTCCCACTTCACTTCTCCCCTAGCACAAGCAGGAGCAACAGACCACAGTCCCTGCCTTAGCATTACATCCAAACGAGGAGTAATGGTTTGTTTTATTCTAAGCAAACCTTAATATGAAGCTAGGGTTTATTCTTACTGTGACATGTGGACTGGGTCACTGTTTTCTTTCGCTTCTCCTCTTCTTTTCCTCCTCTTTGTACATTCTTCCTAATTTGGGAAATACAGAAATCTGGATAAATTGTGGCTGGCCTTTTATCTTGTGAAATGTCATCTTAAATATTAAATATCCCGGATAATCTCTGGGGACTTGGGAACCTCTCCTGTCAGATAATTTAGATGAAAATACAGTTGTCTCCCTGCAATGAGTAATTCAATAGCCCCTTTGTCTGAAAGAGTGGATTATATTAAAAAATATGAAAACCTACTCTCCCATTCCCTTGTCTTTCTTGTTGCTGTTGAATAAAATAATAACGTGTTTACTCAGGATAAATTAAAGCTGTTATGTAAATATAATGCACAAGAAGCATCTTATCTCCAGCATCAAGACCCAGCTATATCTGGCACAGAATTTCAAAAGCTGTTATACGACACAAATGCTTCTTGGATCTCTCTTAAGGAGGAAAACAGTTGAAATGCCAGACACTCATAGTATACTGTAACTCCTGCAGCTAAGCATTTGGCGGGGGGGGGGGCAACCCTTAAGCTTTGGTTGACCTTTGGTTATAGAAAAGCTATCTGGCCTCACACCTCACCATCACACCCCACCACATTCCTTTAAATGGGGTTGTCATGTTAGTCCCATTAGAGTTAATGGAGGCTGCACAGCACTTGGTCAGCAAAGTCTAAAATGAACGCATGGAAAGAGTAGCACAGATTTAGGTCTTGTTTGCAAGAGGATGTATTCTCCTAATGCCAAAGTAGGGTACTTGCAGCAGTTAACTTGCTTCTCCATTTATGGACTACCAAGGCCTAATCCAACTTTGTATAGTATTAAGGCACAGTCGTGCTAAAAACAGAAAGTTGTGGTCCTTTTTCTGGATGTTAGGAGGGTGGGGTAGGAAATGAATAACAATATTGTCTCCATAGAAGGTGGAAGCCTGACTCCAGTGCGAGACAGTCCCTGCACACCAAAACTCCGTTCTGTCAGCTCTTATGGGAATATAAGAGCGGTCACAACAGCAAGGAATTTGAATAAGTCTCTGCAGAATCTCAGTTTGAATGAAGAATGTAAGTTTGCTTTTCATGATTCTCTTATCATTTTCTCTTTGCATGCATGTAAGCAAAGCTTACTCATGTGATTACTACCAACCACAGCAATAATGAACCGACTCAGTGCCTATAAAAGTTTGGACAGCATACCTAAGTGATGTGACGCAGGATTAGATCCGGAAAACATGAGTGGAAGAGAATTCACAGAAGAGCACTTTCCCGCCTCCTTTCACTCTCCTCCCACTGCCACCCCATGTTAAAGGCCAATTAAGAGGGTCAGGGAATCCTCCAAAAGAAGGTTGGAAGGGGCATGGGAGGTGCTGAAAGGGGAAAGGGGAGTTCACATGATGCTTCCATGTGATTTGGGGTGATTTCCCCCTCATCTAGAAATGCACCCATCACATTCTAGAGGGTCCCCTGACCCTCAGGATTAGCTTTTTGCAAGTGCAAGGTGGAAGAACAGCACAGTAAGCCCCCTTCTGCTTGCAATTTCCAGTGTACTCAGTTTTTTTTTTAAGAGATATTAAACTAGCCTGTCTTTATATCTTGGGGTTGCTCTTCCCATAACTTGAATGTTCTAGAGTAGTGGTTTCTAATTAGCTATGTACTGCACACCTCCTGTTTTTCAAAAGCCAAGCCATGGACCTTTGAAAATGTTGACATCTCTGTGGTAGTTTTGGTTATGTTATTGGTGCCACCATACCTTCCCAACATGTCCCAGCACAAAACAGGGACGTGCTCATGTGTGAGTCATGTGACCAACGCAAGAGCACAGCACCAAAAAGCACATTTTTTGAGTGCTGTGCTCTTGCATGAGAGCACGGCCTCCCAAAATGGGATGTCCCAGACAGTTGATGGGTATGTGCCATGGGCCCCCTGGGTGGGCTATGTGGGCCCCCTGGGGTCTGCAGGCTAGCAAGTGGGAACCACTGCTCTAGAGCAGGATTTTCCACAGCCACCAATACCAACACCCTGTGGTTGATGCAATCATGCAGGAAATGAATAAAGACCTGGGGGTCAAGAAAAGGGCCTAGGAGTGAAAAAGACGTTTACTAGGCATAATGCCAAAAAACTAATTGAGGGCTATGAGCCTCAGAAATATAGGCATAGGCATTTACAGAGTACACCTCCCTTGCCAATGATGAATCTCTATATTTAATAAGATAATTTTACAATTCATCAATTTTATGATTTATGGTCATGGTGATGGATGATTAAGGAATGTTAATCATATATTGATATTTCTTGACTTTATTTCATTTACGTTCCTAAGAATTTGGGTTGGAGTCAATGACAACTTTATTGGCACATCGAGGGGTCAATGTACTCAGAAGTTTGGGAAATCCTGCTGTACACTAATACTCCAATGAATGTTGTCCTTGCACACTGGTTTCCGTACTTATTCTTTGTCTTCAACAGCTGGGAGCTCTGTTGCCTTTTCCCCTGGGAACTTGAGCACCAGCAGCAGTGCCAGTAGCACCTTGGGCAGCCCTGAGAACGAAGAGTATATCCTGTCTTTTGAGACCATTGACAAGATGAGAAGAGTCAGCTCCTACTCTTCACTGAATTCACTGATAGGTGAGCCTGCACATTTCCAAGCCCCCTCATCTCTATACTGCAGAGTATGGTAGGAAAGCTTTGAGGAGGAGTTCTTTGTAATGGCACATAGGCTGTTAATGTGAGTGGACAGCAACCTGACAAAAGGAGATGGGGAATTTGTTTGAAGTTTTTTTGTGGATGCAGAACAATGACACACACAGCTGCATTTGTGTGTGAGAGTGTGCCAGCTTTCTAAAAGGGGATGATGCATTTTCTGTGGTTAACAATCCCAGCAAAAGAACCAAATGTTGATTGGAATTTACAGCTGCTTCCAGTATTCTTACCTAGAAAACTGGGTGATTATATTTGGCTATAGTTTTGATGCATTGCCTTGTTGATAGTAACACCTATGTTGGCTACAATATACTAGAGCAGAGCTTTCCAAATTGTGTGTCACGACACAGTGTTTTGGCTGCAGTGTGTAGGTGTGTCGCACAGTGTGTGTCTGTATCTCTTAAAAGGGGTTAGTTTAACCTCCGGTTTGCTAGTAAAACTGAATTACCATGTCGCAAAATTATGCATCTCCAGGAAGTGTGTCACCAACATGAAAAGTTTGGAAAGCTCTGTACTAGAGAGTGGAGCTGACTGTTATTTCAGTTTCTGTTTCCCTGTTTTCTAGGGCTCATGGAGAAGTTTATATGAAGCCAGTTGTATTCATGTTTCAGTCTGCATCTGTGCATCAGTTAACTAAGTGGTCCATGGAGCCTGTGCAAAGATGAGCGGGGAGTGGGATGGAGACAGAATTCTTGTACCTTGCTTTCTTATTTCTCCTCCGCTACCATTACAACCTTCCCTCTTACACCCACCCCAACACATTTCAAGTCTTTGTCTGGGCAGGACAGGAAAGCACCCAATTAGAACAACTGCTCCTTTTGCATCATAATGGACGTGGTTAACTCATGTGCCACAGACATTTCCTCCACACTTAGCTCCTGAGTTTATGTGGAGGTGAAAAGGGGGAAATAGGACAAACCACCCAGATAAGGAAAGTGCTACTGGCTTGACTCTACATACAGAAAGCCCTAGTTTCAGTACCTGGCACCTCCTGTTATAAGTCTGAGTTGTAAAACCTGAGGCCTTGGGGGACCATGGGCTAGATAGGCACATAGTCTGACCCCGGTGTAAGGCAGTTTCCCACGTCTGTTTTCTTATAAGAGTAGCATGGCAGGATTAGTACAGTGCTTTGGTTCCTGTAGGATTGTTTGTTTGTTGTAGCTAAATTACTCAGGCTTGCTATGTTAATCATCCAAGTCCCCAGACTAAAGTAATGTAGATTTTTGAGGAAGAGTGAATTGGTCAGATATTAAACTCATGCAGACCATTCCAGAGTATGAAGCACAATATTGCTCCTAGACTATGATTCTAACTAATCATCGATCACATTGAGATGACGACAAATGGTCACACAGCCATTGAAATTTGGCCGCTACATGATAACATTGCAAAGCCAAGTAAGCGAGGATGGGAAGTATTTCCCTTGCCTTTGTGCTTATTTGGAACCCTGCCCACTGAAAAGGCATAGTTTTTGAAGGGGATAAGAGCTTATCCAAAAAGTGCCCCCCCCCAACTTTAGCTCAGGCCCGTAAAATGGCCCACTGTCTCAGTTCCTGTGGATATTTCTCCATAGTCTTCTGCTAGTGTAAAAAGATGCATATTTAGTTATTTACATGTGTCTTAAAAGAGTTTTAGAGCACAGCTGAAAAACATAGCCTAGGAATGAGATGAGAGAGCATCTTGAAGCACAAATGCAGCTCTCTAGTGCCTTCCTCATTCATATTCAGACAGGAACAGCTCATATCCAGCTGTAAACGACATAGCTTATGGAAGTGTTTAAAATTCATAACTTACACAGAATCCCATTACTTTCAGTCAGCACTTACCTCTTTAAGGCCAGGGTTTTTCTTCTTCCTCCATGATTTCTTTTTTCTCCTCCTTCCTTTTTGAAATGCATCTTCCAGCCTTGCCTCTGCTGCATCCTAAAGGAAATAGTAAAAAAAGGAAACCTGAACTTGGTCCATAGGTTTGCACTTGAGTTGACCTGAATGGCAGATTATGTAAACTTTCGGACTCTTGTCAACTCCAACCCATTCTCTCCTGTTTAAATTTCTTCTCAATTACACTGGGCAGGAGGGGGATAACTTGTTCAGGACCAAAGGCCACAATAAGAATTTCATGAGCTAGAGGGACTCAGGCCACTTATACATAATTGACACTAACATTGTAAGATTATTATGGATTTCTAGGCAATGAAAAGTTGCACTTTCTGTGTGGCACCATTTGTGTAGTTGGCAGTGTACTGTTCAGGGTAGACTATGAGTTCATTCTTGGTGCTGAACAAGGTCTAGAGGAGACTGGCTTGGGATATGAGGCAGTATTGAGAAGCAAGAAGCAAGCAGCAAGCATAGACTCCTGGGTATCTGTGGCTGGATCAGGTTGTTCACAGTACCCGATAGCTCCCTGGGCAAACAAGAGTCTTAGCCCATCCAAATAGGCCCAAGCTCCAACCTCTTAACAGAGGGCAAGTAACTTGGAGCATGGCACTCCATTGTTGTCAAGTGGGCTTCCTGGTGTGTTATCTCTGTTGAGAGCCTTAATAGAAGTGAAGGTTATGGGTGGCTGGTGAGGTGATGGAGTTTTGGATCCTTTCTTGAGATGAGCTGGTGTTTGACTCTATATAGGGCACCTTCATGAATTCAGTTAGCTTTTTTAGCTCATGGCAAGTAGCTGACTAGCCTAGACTGTTTCTCAGGACAGCTGTAGAGTCCATTCAGCATATGAAGAGTGGAGAAAGGCAATATTGAACAAGTAATAATTTATGCATAGAGTGGGGCAGGATGGAGATAAAAGCATGTGAGGAATGGCTCCATAGCTCCATGGTAAAGCACATGGTTTGCATGCATCTGTTCTCAGGTTTCTTCCCTGGCATCTCCGGTTCAAAAATCTCAGGCAACAAGACTGAGAAAGACCTCTACCCGAGACCTCAGCGAACCACTGCCATGCCAAGTAGACAATACTGGGTTAGACAGAGCAATAGTTTTCCGACTCCATATAAGGCAGCTTCATATGTTCAAAGCCTTTTGATGCTTTTGTGCATGGGGCCTTTTCTCTCAGTTGCAATCTGTTTATTATCATTTCTTAATATGCACCTTTTGTTATGCTGCTAAATGTGAAATTTATTGTTATTTCATAGCAGTTGGTGGGGTGGGGTGAATCCAACCCTCCTGATCCTGACATCACAGCTGAAAGCTGCAACGAATTAGAATTTCGCAACAGTCTGCTGTAAAATAAATATCCTTAGTATTAAATAATTCTGAGCCCTCGAACATATTTAGAGCTCCAGAACTGAACTGAGCTCACAATCAGTCTACACAAAAATCAATTTTGGTTACACACACACACACACCCCTTTCTAGCTTTCTTCATTCTTTCAATACAGTTTAAGGGCGAGGAGTCAATTTGTTGTCATCCTTGTAAAGCAGCTGGGGGTCAGAAATCTGTGTTGATCTACTTCAAATCACACAGTGATCTACCGTTAGATCCTGATCTGTCTTCTGCTCACCCTGTTCTAGCACAATATGCATAAATTCGCTTCTCCTCTGCAAATGCATGCATTTTAACAATCCCCACCCCACCCCACTTCCAGTCTATGTGAGGCCATAGCACTCCCATAAGTGGGTCAGGCTGAGGCATTTTGCTTGTCTAGAACATTGCAGCTCCACCAGATTTTGTGCTTAGGTCTACCTTTTGCTACATATCCAAATGATATCTGAATCCCATTTTTAGCCCTTTCTCATCTTGAACATACTGCATTTGTGCTTTTATGCTAATGCAGTTATCCAAGCAAAATGTGGTTTGCCTTGGAAATGAGTTTTCTGAAACCTCCAGGATCCATCAAACCTGGGGTTTGCCTGATTTGATGGGGAAACAGGAGTTATAAGCAGTGTACTTAGGAATCCACCTATACATAATGCTATTTACAGAATAATGTAACTGTTCAGAGAGTGAAGTTATGTTCTTTGTAGGGCTAGGATGTGAAAAGGTAAAACATGAGATGCAAAGGAGAGGAAAAATAACATTTATTACATTGTATTATTATTACATTTATATCTTGCTGTTCTTCCAACGAGCTCAAGTCAGTATTCTCTGTCCAGTTTCCTTCCTCTGCTATTTAACCTCACACAACATTCCATTAAAGGTTTATAACACTAAGAGAGAGTGACTGGCCCAGGGAACTTTATGGCTGTGCAGAGATTTTAACTCTGGTCTCCCTGGTCCTAGTGTGACACTTTAGCAACTACAGCACACTGGTTAGGCTTAAGAAAAAGTAGGAAACTTTTAAAAAATGATGTGTGTTGCCACAAGCATGCATATTTAGATTGCTTTTCTCATATGCAGATTTAACAAGTCATTTGTGCTCTCATTTTAAAGCAAATGAAATGTCGGGTGTATCACCCAATTAAACAAATCTTTGTAAATTAATCGTATACACTTTAGGTGGCATAAATGGGATTACCTCCTTTAAGATGGCGCTTGCTATCAGCAGGTTCTGTTGTTGTTCAGTCGTTCAGTCGTGTCCGACTCTTTGTGACCCCATGGACCAGAGCACGCCAGGCACGCCTATCCTTCACTGCCTCTCGCAGTTTGGCCAAACTCATGTTAGTAGCTTCGAGAGCACTGTCCAGCCATCTCATCCTCTGTCGTCCCCTTCTCCTTGTGCCCTCCATCTTTCCCAACATCAAGGTCTTTTCTAGGGAGTCTTCTCTTCTCATGAGGTGGCCAAAGTACAGCAAGTTTTACATTTGCACTTAAAAATAAAACAAGTTAAATAAATAAATGTGCTGGTTGATTGGTCAGGGCACCATTTTCATAAATAAATAAAAATTGGTTAACCATTTAATTCACTAAATGTTGCAGTCCTACCTTAATTGCCTGTCATGGTGGTAAAATATGCATGATATAAAAGAGTAAATTGGTTAACACAACAAAATAGTAAAAGAAATAATAGCTGGTGGATATTCACTCACACTGAGTCCCATGCACCATAACTATTGATAAGCTCTGGTTTTTTTCTAAGGCCAGGAAAGGTCAGGCCCGCATATGGGATATCTTTGCTAGCTTCCCACCATCTCTAGTTTTCCCTGTGGCCTTTCCCAATTTTACCAGGGGTATGTGTAGAGGAGGTAAACTGGCATCAGAAAAGGTTCTCACTTTGTTCCTGATGACACAGTTGTGTTGCCAGGAATGCTTGGGATCTGTAGCTCTTAATTCCTCCCTGCTCAAACCATCGAAACAAGAAATTAAACTTGATTTAATCTCCACTGGGTTGCAGGGTCACAGTAATAACTTAAAGGTGGGTTCTTCAGTGTCCCTAGCTTTCTTTAGCTCCAATTTACCTACCCTTTCTCTCCCCATTCCCCAGCTCAGTACATTTGGGGTGGTAGGAAAGCAGCCCATATGAAGATGACTGACACTTAGGCAAGTTAATTATGGGCTAAGACAAACTTGGGTTAGTTTGTAATTAGCATGGAGGAAATTCTGAATTTTGGCCCCATCCATAGTTGTGCAGCTAGGGACTGCAGTGTTGGATTCCTCCAGCTTCTGATCTCTGAGTAAGCCAGGCACTGGTGGGAAATTAAATGACAGCACGGCTATCTCAACTTTTGTGTGCCATGCCCTTTTCAATACTTAGCGTGGTGAGGCAGAAAGATGTAAACCATTTGTACTGCCCTAATCATGGCTGTTAAATTGAATGAAGAGTCATGCGTATCTGAATAAAAACCAAAAACTATCAGTGAAGAAGGCAATTTACTTCCCATGTTCATTGCTAAAAGGAATCATTTTGCAACTCTGTACTGCAAGGTCCATTTAACCAGTGTTGAATTGGGCCAGCTAATTACAGAGCTGTCATTTTAGATGAACTTGCAGCATATAACACTCCTTCCTCGTGCTTTGTTTCTGCATCCCTTTTTTATTTATTATTGTACTCCATTATGCAGAAGTAGAGCAGTACCCCCCCCCCCCGCTGCTAGTATTTCCTTTCATCAGCACACTGACTCAGTTGGTTCAAGCTTGACAAGAAGCAATTTTGGATGCGTCATTCATTTGAATCAGTGCTATGAGCAATCCTTTCACTAAAAGGGGGGAAATAAAATAAAATAATGTATAGGGAGGTAGGGGGGCACACTTTCTAATGAGTCAAAAAATTCTTCCTAGAAATCCCCTCTGTTCTCCTCAGCGAGTGAGTGAATGAGGAATTGCAGTGGCGAATTCCGTTTTTTAAAAAAGATCAGATATATTAAAACCAAGTCTTTTGTGCGAGCTCTTTCTTTCTTCTTCTGTCATAAGAGAGTGCTGGTGTGTGTTAGTACAGAGTGCTGGAATACTGAAACACAGATTCCTTCTCCACCTCACCCCTGGTCTTTCATGAACTTTAAAAGGAATCTCAAACAGTTGAGATTTCCCAGAAGTCCTTATGTAACTTTCTGCACAGAACTAAGAGCACAGGAGGCAGAATGCTGATCAGGGAGAAGAGGGCTGTAGAGAGCTCTCCTGGTGGTACAAGCTGCCTGATGCATTGACAGCTGGCATCTTCTTGACTTTCATCATTTTTTCCCTGCGCCTTCCAGAACACACGTGCCAGAAGTCAGGTTTGTTCTATGATCTCAAAAGTCTGGCACAACAAACGATACAAATTGTGTGCAGAAAGTTCTAGACTAAGTAGGATGAGAAGATACTAGCCAAAGCTGAGCTTTGTCATGACCCTGGGGTCAGACTCCCCTTCTTCAGCTGGATGAGACTGGGGATTCAAGATGGGAGAGCGAATTGCTCCCAGGGCCAACCCCAGATTACATACTAAGAAGCATTTGTGCAAGAGAAACCCATTGCGCCAGTACCTCTACAGCCCAAGAAGGTCATGTTGTCCTTCTCTGATTCAGCTCAGTGGAACCTCCGTCTCCCAGTCAGAGTCGATGACTGCTAAAGCAGGCTGGGCACCATTAAACAAAAAGTCTCTTCACACAGTTGGTGGAGCGAATTACTTGGACAGAGCTGAAAATCTTAATTTAGATTCAGTCTGAGGATGGCTGCTGATGAAGCAGCATTTGAGCTGTGCTGTTATGGAATCCCCAGCCTGAGCCTTGGAGGTGTCCAAGATGTCTGTGAAGCCCCACCTTACCTCCTTACTGCCAACTTCATCATTCAAAAAAGAGCAATGATTCATTAAAAAGTCAGAGCTATTTTGGGTACCCACACAGTAGTCTTTTGATGGCTTTAATTCAAATTCAAGAGGGAGGGAATAGCAGTTGCATGCAAGATTGGCCAAACAGTGGCTGACTTGGAAAAATCTACTTTGTTCAGACGGTTTCCCATACCTCTTAGTGTCATCTTAGTTCCATGATTGACCATAGGAAACTGTCTTATACTGAGTCAGACCATTGGTTCATGCAGCTCATTGTTATCCACACTAACTGACAGCAGCTTTCCCAAGATTTCCAAACCTTCCCAGCTCTGCCTGGTAAAATCAGGGATGGAACTTGGGACCTTCTGCATGCAAAGCAGATGTTCCACCATGGACCCATATCAGTGGTATGAAAGTGATTTACCAGCATGAGGGCAGCAGGTAACCTTGTAGTAATCCAAGACAAGTTTTAACACTTGTTCTGCCTGAGGTAACCAGTGGAGTTTGGTGCTGGTGAGGTCAGAAGTAAAACAATTGCATATATTGTTGGTGAGGCCACCGTTGGGGAACACAGGGTACAGTGGGTTGTATCCAGCATAGTACTATGTGAACGTTCTATCAGCACAATGATTTCTGCTTGTGCAGCCCCTAAATCTGTTGCACATGGGAGAAGGAAAGTCCCATTGTGCAAGCAGAAATCTGTGTGCTCACAGGATTTGATAACTGAAAACCACCCAGTCCCATTATTATTATATTGTAAATATATATTTATTTATATGTCACCTTATACCCAACAATCTCAAGGCAACTTACATCTATATATATAAAATGCAAGTGTCTCTGCATCCAGTCCGTGTGTCTCTGGGTTTGCGCTACTGCGCATGTGCCCCAGGGACACAGGGATTGGATGGAGAGAGACCGGGCGCGAGCAGCGTCGGCAGTTCAAGCGGGGCAGTTGAATCCGAACGCCGTGCTCCAGAAGAGAGGGGAGGCCGAGGAGGAAGGGCACGCTGCTGCTCTCGCCCAGCGGGAAGCCCCAACAACAAGTGACGGCAGGGCCCTGAGCCCTCCCGCGCCGCACGCATCCATTTTGGCCGTCGAGCGGCCTGCTCCCGGGCTCCCGCGGCCCGCCAGGCCCAGCGGGAGGCCCCAACAACAAGCGGCGGTGACGGCAGGGCTCCGAGCCCCCCCGCGCCGCCCGCATCCATTTTGGCCGCCGAGCGGCCTGATCCCGGGCTCCCGCGGCCCGCCTGGCCCAGCGGGAAGCCCAAGCAACAAGCGGCGGCGACGGCAGGGCTCCGAGCCCCCCCGTGCCGCCCGCATCCATTTTGGCCGCCGAGCGGCCTGATCCCGGGCTCCCGCGGCCCGCCAGGCCCAGCGGGAGGCCCCCCATGGCAAGCGTCGGCGGCAGAAGGGCCCTTGAGCCCTTGCGTGCCGCCGCCAATGAAGTGGGCCCGATCATCCTGATCCTGGCCCTCCAACTCAACCCTTCGGCTTACCTGACTTCCTGGAGATGCTCCTGGACCCTGGATGAACCTGGTAGGATGAGCTCACCCTGCCTCCCCAAAAATTTGACCACATATGTTCTAGCGCCCGTTATTTTAACGGGCTGAAACCACTAGTAGTAAACATATACTAAAAACATACTACAATAATAACTAAAAGCACACATTTCCACCCATAAAATCATCACAAGCTGTCACCATTGCAGGGGATTGGATTTAGATGATCCTCAGGGTCCCTTCCAACTCTATAATCCTACGATTCCGTAAAACAGCAAGCAGCTAAAAATCATCCATTGAACAAATAAGGGACAGGTGCTAGTCTTCACCTTTTAAAGCCCTAAATGGACATGTTCCTGGTTATCAGAAGAGAACGCCTTCATAAGGAAAGATCATCCAGGAAGGCATTTTGAAGATACCCATCAGAGGTTCCATGCATGAGAAACAACGCTTGAACATTCTCAATAGTGGCACCAAACATCTAAAACTCTGCTCAGATATATTTACCTGGCTAGTTCGTTGACCTCCACTGGGATGGATAGCCCAGTTTTGGAGGGCTTTTAACATGCCCAAGATGAAATGAAATACTGAAAATCCTTAGTTTGGTAGATGGAATGTTGTTATTATTCTCCTGCATTTATTATCCTATTGTGTACTGTATGGTTTCATAATTTAAAATGGTTTTCGAATTTTTTGTTGTGCATTAGCATGGTGTTTTAATTGAAATGTACTAAGCAAGTGAGCAGGGATGCTGGTGGCACTGTGGGTTAAACCACAGAGCCTAGGGCTTGCCGATCAGAAGGTCGGCGGTTCGAATCCCCGCGACGGGGCGAGCTCCTGTTGCTCAGTCCCTGCTCCTGCCAATCTAGCAGTTCAAAAGCACATCAAAGTGCAAGTAGATAAATAGGTACTCCTCCAGCAGGAAGGTAAATAGTGTTTCCGTGCGCTGCTCTGGTTTGCCAGAAGCGGCTTAGTCATGCTGGCTACATGACCTGGAAGCTGTACACCAGCTCCCTCGGCCAATAAAGCGAGGTGAGCACCACAGCCCCAGAGTCGTCCGCGACTGGACCTAATGGTCAGGGGTCCCTTTACTTTTAAACAAGTGAGCAAGTTTTAAACAGGGAATGTAAAGATTTTGGTATCACATTGCAAAGGAACAGTTAGGCCGGGGTAGCCATCCCCTCCCAGATAATATAGACTACAACTCTCATCACCCCTGACTACTGACCATGCTAGCTGGAACAGATAGGAGTTGCATTCCAAAACATCTGGAGGACACCACATCCATCAATCCTGACTGTATCCAGGTAGACTAGGAAGCATGGGAAGAGATGCCTAGATGCTGCTGTGCATGGTTGCAGCAATGGCCAGACTGTAGTTTGTTACATTTTGATGATTATCTGTATTATTCAGAGCAGACCCATTGAAACAAATGAATAAGTAACTCAAGTCCATTAATTTCAGTGGATCTTATCTGATTATGACTTACTGGTAGTTTGGCTATCACCCTTTGTACATTTATTTGTAACCTACCTACAAACTGAAGTAATTGAAGTGGCTTCCTCCCCAACATCTCACACATCTCACCTGAGTAAATACAGAAAAGGAATGGGACCATTCCTTTGTATTTTGAAAGACCCTTTGTATTTGAAAAGGGTTGCCTTTGCGACATGGTGAAGAGGAGCTAGTATTAAGTTTTGCTAGAACATGTACTGCTAAATCCATTGTGTGTCAGGCAATCAAACAATCATTTGATCTTCATGAGCAAGTGAAAAATCAAGAAGTTAGGTTTTGGTATGTATGTATTGTGATGTATTTCTATTTCTATTATGATGTAATATGGAAAAACCAATTATATATATATATATATTGTGTGTGTGTGTGTGTGTGTGTGTGTGTGTGTGTGTGTTAGGCTACTGTCCTGAAAGCTTTTTTTCCTGTCAAAAGGAAACTGACCTATTTAACCAAGACAGACACATAAATGAGGGCGTAGTAGTCCATACACATCTAACTAAGTCATTGGGCAAAAATTCACAACTAAACTATCAGAAGTCATTCTTTTGCCCCAAATGTTGTGTAAAAATTATGTTAGGTGCAATCACAATACTGATGAGAGGAATTTTCTTTCCAGTGTGTATTGTTTTTTCATATTCTCCTGGGGAAACAACAGTACCATTTCATTAGCAATTAGTTATGACTGTTTTTTTTAAAAAAACAAACAAAAAGCATTGTCATCATATTACAGCATCTATCTGAAATGAATAAGAGAGCTCAGCTTTCAAAGATCCTGTCACAGTTATGATATACAGTCTAAATCTGGGTTGTATATTATTTGAGACTGCTAATGTGCTCATATTCAAGTAAAATAACATGTCCAGGAATCATTGCCAGTCGTACAACTAGACTCAGTTAGCATTTATAATTTGATCTCTCAGTCTCTATGTCTAGTAGTAAATTGAAAGCATACTCATTAATTAAAGAGATTGTAATCTCCTTCTGGCAGCGATTTATCTTTTGCCTGTGATATTATGCAAACCAGCATATAGCCTGATGCCGTTATATAAATAATAACCGTAAATAATAATATTGAGTCTGGGACATTGTCACAGTTATAAGATCAGTATATAATATGATAAATTGGCCACAGGATTTAATTCAGAAATACATTCCTTTCCCCCCCCCCCCTTTTGCTTCTAGGAGTTTCTTTCAACAGTGTTTACACACAGATTTGGAGAGTCCTCTTACACTTGGCTGCTGACCCATACCCAGATGTTTCAGACTTGGCTATGAAAGTGCTCAACAGCATTGCTTACAAGGTAAACTATTGAGTTCTCAAGATTTCGCAAACTATAAATAAATGGCTCTTGCACTTCTCCTTTTGGAAGGCTTTCTGTAATAATTTTACCAGTCAGTGAGAGCTTATAGAATAGATTCTCACATAAATTTGCTTATTTGGTTGTTACTTTTTTATTAATAGTCTACCGTATTTTTTGCTCCATAAGACGCACCTTGTTTTTTTAGAGGAGGAAAGGAGGAAAGCCGTGTTTTTTTAGGATCAGCTCAAAGTTGTGCAGCTTCTTTTGCAAAGGAAAAAGCCCTGGGTTTTTTGAGGATCAGCTCAAAGTTGTGCAGCTTCTTTTGCAAAGGGAGAAGCCCTGTGTTTTTTTCTTTAGGATCAGCTCAAAGTTGTGCAGATTCTTTTGCAAAGGAAGAAGCCCTGTTTTGTTTTTTTAGGATCAGCTCAAAGTTGTGCAGCTTCTTTTGCAAAGGGGGAAAAGCCTTGTTTGGGGGGATCAGCTCACAGTTGTGTAGCTTCTTTTGCAAAGAGGAAAAGCCCCGTTTTATAGTGTTCAACTCACAGTTCTGCAGCTTCTATAGGAAAGGAAAGGGAGCCGTTTCTACATTTTCCAGACAGCTAATTAATCAGCCACTCACATGTCGCTGGGGAAACAAACAGCCTCCGTCTGCAGAAATGGAGGCCTGGGCAAGGGGGCGGGGCCATTAAGAGAGCCAGCGACCTTTATCTCTCTCTTGATCGCTTGCTGATCAGCTGCTCGGCGGCTTCCTTTCAACACCCCCTTCTCTCTCTGTAAAAAAAAAGAGCACAATCTGCTTTTGGCCCCTGGGCAATTCGGCTCCAGGGATCACGCATTCGCCCCATAAGACGCACAGACATTTCCCCTTACTTTTTAGGAGGAAAAAAGTGTGTCTTATGCAGCGAAAAATACGGTACTTTAATCGAAGAACTATAGCCTGAGGAATAGCACTTAAAATGAAAAAAATAGTTAATTTTCCACACCCTGCAAAAACAACAATTTCTTGCAGTCTAAATCAGGTACAGGTCATACAGGGGGAAAGGGGGAAAGGGGAAATTTTATAATTATGCATTATGTGATTAGACTGAATGTGCCTTAATCCCATTAATAAACTTGTTACTGATTTCCTGTAGCAGCCCCTTTCCCAAAAACACAATATACAGCTATTTATCCTAGTTCACCTCTGCTTTTGTGGAGGGTTGAAACTTAACTCTTAACATTGCCCTTCTTCGCCTTCTGCAACTCTATCCTTTGAGGGGAGAAAGAAACAGGAGAGTAGATGCCCAAACAGCTCCAGAAGAGCCTAATAGGCAATTGCTAGCAAGAAGGTACTAGAGGCAGCTGATCAGATAATAGTTATTAGAAGCAACTGAATTATGTAACATGAATAACCCTGTAAATGGGGCTTTCCTTTACTGCCAGCTAGTAAATTTGACTTGCAGTTCTGGTTATTTTCTTTGCAAACTCATTTAGATTATGCAAGTGAGAGTAAGACTGGATTGCAGATTGAAGCCACAACTGCTGCCCAGTGCAGGTGATCTAGTACATGTGAGTCAGCATGCAGATACCCCATCCCACTCCTCACTTCTCCTGTATGGATTGAAAGCACCACCGTTATTGCTATTTTTCATTTTGCAAGGATGATGTGTGTTTCACTCCAGAGGCTGCCATCACTGCTGTTTTTGGAATTATTAGCTCAAATAGTGTTGATAAATGGACTGTTTTGGAAATCACTTGTGATAACAAATCTTCTACCACAAATAAAGCACTACCTAAACATTTAGATAATATTTGCTCTTGAAAATACTTCCCCCATCACTCTCTCTAGATTGCAGCTAGGGGCTATTTGGATATTGTCTTTGTTATGTTCTTGGCTCAAGCCCTTCTGGCTGCTCCAACAAACAAACAAACATGAGCCAGTCCAACATGAGGCGAGATCTCTTGCTGATTATTCATTCCAACAATGTAGCTCAAGAACTTGAGGCTAAATGTGCCATGAGAGATGTCACTATTTTAGTGCGCTGAGAGGTGTCATGTTTAAACCTGTTGTTCTCCTTACAGTGCTAATTTTTCTTTTAAAATGTTTCTTTACATTTTACATCCATTAATCTCAGCTGATTGGCTAGATCTCTTTGGCTAGTTTTACAACTCTGTACCAGACAAATTTAAGCATAAAGAATGAAAAATCTTGTTCCTGATACCGAAAATGAATGGATCAACAGTATGGATATGGATCAACAGTATGGATGCACATATACAGTGCACTTACCCGTAGACCAGATTTTTGCTATTTAGATACAATAGAGTATGAGTATGACATTTTTGAGTAATCCTTTCTTGCAACCGGGTGATTTAGCAAGCATGGCCTCCAGATTGAGTCATCATCATATTAAGATGGTGAATTTTTCCCATGGTGATTTTTCTACAGCTCTTCCTTTCAACCAGTGTAATAATAGAATTATTCAATGATGCCTCTGGCTATTTGCACATATTGGAATTAAAGCTGATGTACTTTCATGTGTGGCATAACAGAATTGCATGGTGGACAGGATCTACAATGGACCATGCCATTCCCAACCTCCAGGAAATACTGTATATATAGATGATATATAGTAGAAAGCACTAATCAGCCATGTGATGATACGGGAAATATGTGTGACTGCAGAAACCAGGGATTGGGAAATAGTAAAGGGAGCAGAAAATGTTCTTTGTGGCCAAGGATTTTAGCTGCTGCCAATTATTCACCTGCCATTCATCCTTTGTGTCTCTTACTCTTTGAGCTTTTACAACATCATGTAGAATAAATAAATTGTGGCATTTCACATTTGGCGTACTTGTTCAGATAGTCTTTTAACCTGGTGGTAATAGATGTTTTCTGCTCACACAAGAATTTCTGGATCACATCCCAGAATGTACTATGCATTTTCTTGGCTCCATAAAGAAGACAACAGAAAATGGCTACGCTTTTTGGCAGGGTGTTGTTCAGCATTCTTTGGTGGAATGGGAAATGCAGTGGAAACCTAAGCGTTTGATACATAACTGACAGTTATCATATAGTAAAAGGAACTGTTGCAGTGACCTTTTGTGTGCCCCGTGAAACAGTGCTGACATAACACTGAGCACTGATTGTGTTTACCTAGTGATGATTACTGGTACTGCTGAGCAGACAGGATATCTGCACTTGTGATAGGTCAGCAAAGGTTCATTATAAAGTGTTGATTCATATGTTTATCATAAGTAAACTTCATAAATGGTTGCACCTTATGCTTGAATCTACTCTTTCGAAGTCATGATAGATCTCATGCATTAATGAAATGCATTAAGGAAAACCAGCAGTTTCCTCTTTAAATTTTATGTTAGAAGTTGAATGTCTGCCACTTCCCCATTTTTGTTGAATGTGTGAACTAGCTCCAGGTTTTTCTGTTGAATCCTCAGGAGTTACTAAGAGTTTTTTATCTGAACTGCCATTGTTATGTGCCTAGGTGAACTTTGCATAGTGGTCTTCCTCATCACCTTTCAAAGCTTCCAAAGCACCTGTTTCTAAGTGACTGAACTTAAAAGGATCAAGTTTAAACCCTTGAAGATGAAAAAATTAGACTATTACATCATTGCCTAGGTTCTAGTTTTATGGCATTTCATTATAGTGACTGGCCATACAACCTTTATCTCTTATCTCTGCTTTTTAAAATTTAGGATGATTTGACAACTCAGCATAGCTTGAATTGTGCTTTGGCTGTTGAGCAAATTTCATTCATCACAGGGGGCTTCCAGTGGGACAACTATTTTGATGTGGTTGTAAAAATAATATGTTATGTTTTAGCACCTGGAATGATGGTATGAATACTCTAGAGCGTTTCTAACGGAGATTCCTACTTGCCATGTTCTTGAAAAGATGTGAAGTTTGATACACTTGATCTTGAAGCATCAGATCAGCTTTATTTATACAGCCATTGATCCATTATAAAATTCAACTGGCATAGCAGACTCCAAACAACATAGAATGCTGCCCATCACATGAAGTATGATATACACTAAACATCCATCAATCCAAAACTCACTCCTAAATCATGTGAACTCTTGAAGCATTGCAAGGCCAATTACCATGGTAAAAATGGAAACTTTTCATCAACACATCAAAATTATCATTTAAGTTTTCCCTGTCTGTCTTTTTTAGAAGCTAATAAAATGTGAACTTGCATTGAAAGTTAGGCTTAGCTGCATGACTCTACACATGCACCAAAACAGTAAGGTTTGGCTCTGTTCAATGAATTAACTTTCATTCTGGGTAGAATTGAAATATACACGATGCTAGTGTACATGTTGGCACACTAAAGAGTTTTTGTTCCTTGGCCCTGTCTACCCAGGCTGTCAACCTTCCTTATTTTAAGTTTCTAAATTTAGCTGTAAGGGACTACCTACAAACTGCTGTAATCATATATACAATAATACATTTGTCTCCCCTTATTTCCTATGAATAGCTCCAAACCAGCATGTCAAAAGATTTTCCCTCCAGATTAGCAAGATTGCAAACCTTTGACATCAAAATATATAACAAGAGTGTTAACAAGGCCTTGAGCTACTGGAAGGGATAAGTATTGCTTCAGAAGCTGCTGTACATCTTTGCTGTGGTGTTAGGTCAAACAGTTTAGGGGCCTGAACATCTCTTCTTTCAGAGCACTGTATTGTGTACCATCAAACAAAGACAAATACTGTTGTTGAGTCATAACAATATTGTTATTAATGCTAAATATTTCAGTTCCAATCCAAAGTTCTTGCTGCAATGACAGAAAGCTGTCCTCTGAAAAGCCTCCCTAAAAGGTCTCCTAGCTTCCTGAAGTCAGTTTTATTTGCAGAGAAGGAAGGAAAACTGTTTCCTCCTATGTTAACATACTGCAAGCCAACCTGTGGCCCTCCAGGTGTTGCTAGACTACAGCTTTATAGCTTAAACCACCCCTGACCTTTGACCATGGAGTCCAACAATATATGGATGTATCCTGGATTTAACCTATAACAAAAAGCCTTTGAGTGTTTCTTTCAAAGCCAACTTAATGACTTTGGAATATTGGGAAACATAAAGTATGTTTCCAGTTTTGGTGTAACTTGCAGGTTCCCTGTGAAAAAACTCGCCTACACCACTGATGAGGGTCAGATGGAGAAGAATATTTTGTCTGGTCCTAGAAGACCATATAAAGGTTCTGGGTTTTAATAACTCTGCATGCCCTCAACAGAAGAGAATCAGCAGGGGAATAAGCGTTAGACAATAAGGGTTTCAAAAATATAATTTACTGCTACACAAATTCCATAGCCATCTAAGACATGGTGGAGAGCCAATTTGATCCCAAAATGTAACCTGTCACGCTGGCTGTTCGAGCAGCAGCTTCTCGCTCTTATAGATGTGGCTGTTACTACATCAACTGCAGTTTCCCCAGTCAAGGGTATGGTGCTAGTGATGGCCTTGATCCTTTTCCTAATGAGCTGGGGAGGAGAGAAGAAAACTGCCTCAAAACGCCGGCTCAACAAGGTGAAATCTGAAGGAGAGAGGCAATATGTGCCCTCAAGCACGGCTGCTGCAATCATCCAGTTTGAACCCAGCAATTTTGGGTGTAAAGTGCAATTGCAGGTACAACTGGAAAACGGCCTGCTGTTTATGCTATTTATTTCCCCAAGTTCCCAAATGCCTTGTCAGTGGCTCTTTACACCTTTTGTGTAAACTGCAGAGATCTTAATGGCCATAGTCTCAGTCTTTTTTGGATTTGACACACCCCAATAAGTGAAGCGTCTGCTGAATAAGAAGCCTGGTTTTTCGCACTTCTTTGCTTGTTGTTCCCATCCCTCCCTGGCCTAAGATTTCTAAAGGCGGTGAAAGAAGCTTATCTGAATACCTTTTGGGAATTGCAAGAGCTGCTGCAAATATTTTCCTGCTTCTTTGTTGTTATGGTTGTTGTTGGTTTTAAAGTTATTGCTGCTGTTGTTTCTGAAGTTATTGCCTCAGAATCTATTGCCTCACGCCAGCCCAGTATCTCAAGTGAATTTGGAGGGAAGTGACTCCAGTTATGAGGTCAGGAAGTAGTTTTTCTCCCCTGAACGCGGAAGGAATATTATTCCCTCTATGGCTTCAGGTGGATTAAGCTACTTTTATAAAGCACCATTCACACATGTCCATTTGTTTGCAGATTTGAATGTTCTAGTTTCTGGAAATTTGTCTCCACAATATATTGGAAAGAACTTTTGCTGAGGCATCAAGTTCAAGTTTGGCATTTCGGTCAGATTGGTCATTTTAATGAGTTTTTCATTTTGTAAAGGTAACCTCATTTGCCTGTTTTCCATTGCCAGATCCTGCCCCCAAAGTACCAATGCAAATGTTAACATATTATATCTTGCATATGAATTAGGAACCTTTTTTTTAATAGGCATCAGATGAACCCTTATGTCAGGCATGGCCAAACTTGGCCCTCCAGCTGTTTTGGGACTACAATTCCCATCATCCCTGACCGCTGGTCCTGTTAGCTAGGGATGATGGGAGTTGTAGTCCCAAAACAGCTGGAGGGCCAAGTTGGGCCATGCCTGCCTTATGTGGTAAGTGCATATATCTAACTTGTATAGCAATACTATAGCAGTGCTAAAAACTGCTTCCACTTTCCACCATTGATATTGAGGTTCAGTAAGGTTATTCCTGGTGGTAAAAATATTTTTATTCCTATGACTGGCATTTGTTCTTTCTCGGTTTTTCCATTCTTTCTTTCCTAGGCGACGGTAAATGCCCGCCCCCAGCGCATCCTTGACACTTCTTCTCTCACACAGTCTGCCCCAGCCAGTCCTACCAACAAGGGCATGCACATACACCAAGTGGGGTAAGTACTACATCTTAAATCCCTTGTTATGCATAGCTGATTTAGTGCTTAAGGAGCAATGTGTATCTGTGTGCCATGCAGACATTCCGCTGTCTGGAGAGGTAAGCTATTGTATATTTCACGTAAGGGGACAATTTAGGACAAACTTCTCACTCTGTAAAACTGATCTGACAATCCTTGTAGTGAAGGCTGCAACACTGCAAAAGTATCCCTGTAAATTGACTCTGACTCATCCCACATTAGAGATGCTTTCTAATCCCTTTGCCAAAAGTTAGTCAGAAGTGACATATACAGTGTCCTACGTAACTGTTGAAGCCATCAAAGAAGGAGATTAATCTCTGTGTTGAAAAAAGTGTTGATCTCATCCTATAATGTCTGAAATGTGACACAAATGTGTGGTTTCCCCCCCCCCCCCCCGAGGCTAGGAGAATGTATTGGAAAGTTGTTGCATTGTCTTGTTTCCTAAAACTTATATTCAGTTATTTAAAATGCTACCCTTCAGACATTATAGGATACACACTTTTTCTTGGTTTTTGAATGGCCATAACTCAGTAATAGAGCATCTGCTTTGACTGCACAAGTTCCTAGGTTCAGTCCCTGGTTTTCTCCAAATAAGGCTGGGAGACCACAGTCTGAAACCCCGGAGATTGTTGCCAGTCGCCAGTCAGCGTAGAATAGACAATAGTAAACTAGATGCGGGGTGGGGGATAATGCACCAAATATAATGCATGGCTTTTAGGTACTAATTAGAAGTGGAAAAAGTTTCTCAGAACATACATTCTTCATTTGTGCTTAGTAACCCTTCCATCAGGGATAACTCTACACTACTTGCAGATAGGGGGACATGATTTTACAACTGCTGCATCAACGCTTCTGCAGGGATTTCCAACATTAATTTCAAATGTCATTTTTCCCTTTACAATCTCAACTGACCAAAGGCCAACTGGTACCACTTTGTGGGGTGGGGGGTGGAAAAGCACCTAGTGTTGAAAAACAGAATGGCTTTACCCACAAGAATAAATAAAGTGGAAAGTGACAGAGAAAACTTAAATTTGTAGTTGCAAAAGGCCATCTTCTGCAGCAGTCTGATTTCCTATTCTGCTGGTAAAACAATATCCAGTACAGCCAGTGACAGAGCTTTATGCTCCAGCAACGGGGGGCAGAGAGCAGGCGGGGGCGGGGCGCGCCGCCCGCAGGGGTATGGTGCGTGTCCTGGGGGCGGGGCACACTGCCTGCAGGGGCATGGCGCCCAGCGTGGGCATGGGGTAGCCGCGATGGCACCCTATTGGGATCACTTTGCCAGGGGCGGTACACTCCCCCCGCACTCCTCTTCCTCCGCCAGTGAGTACAGCAATATTTCCACCCATATTTGATTTCCCATTTCTAGAGGATCTCCACCAACCACCAGCACCAGTAGCTCCAGCTTGACCAATGATGTGACAAAGCAGCCGGTCAACCGGGACATGTCATCTGTAAGACCTGCAAATGTGGGCAACATGGGGGTGCAATACACTCCACACTCCCACCAGTTTCCTAGGACAAGGAAAATGTTTGACAAGGGCCCAGATCAGGTAAGATCATAGTCTTCCCTGTCTCATTCCCTGAAATAACTCTCATTTGTTTTGCTTCTTCTCCTCCAGTTTTTGCTATGTCATATTTATTTTTCCTGTAATCCTGGCAATACAAACAAGATATTTATTTATTTATTGTTGTTACCTTTACAGCTTTTTAAAAAATCAAAATCAAGAAACAACCACCACCATGTGACTTAACAACAAAACAAAAGACAATAACTGCAACAGATTTATTGCATATAACATATTTTTAAATTGCTTTTCCTCCTTAGTTTTTTCCTTGCAATGACCTGTGAAGGTAGGGTAGGCAGAGAGATCGTGACTAGCCCAAGGTCACCTGGTGAGCTTCATAGCTTGAGTCCTTCAGTCCTATTACAAAACAAAATCTTTACACCATGGATACAGTGACAAATGCAGCAAGAAAATAAATGTAGAGTACAAGTTCTAGTGCTGATTAGTCTGAGCGGAAAGTATAAGTGAAGGCAGTCCTTCAGATATGATAGTCATAACCTAGTATAATAATGTGATACAGGAAAAATCTCTGGCAGCTAGAAATGTGATACTATGCCTGCAATCTTTTCCAGCCTCTCTTCCTCACTGCATATTTTGCCATTCTTGATGGCATGCAATTTCTCTCCCTGAAAATACGGTTTCCTTTTGTAACCTAATTCTGTTAATGCATCTTGATAAAGGCATCTTCATGCGCTACGCTTTTGTGTGAACTTACAGCTTACACAATAAACATTGTGGTTTAGTGTTTTAAAACCTTTTTGAGATGGGTACATATGTCAGGGATCTTTCAGTTGGGCCCTGTCTCTCTGCAGTGTTTACTATAAGGGAAAACACTTGCAGCCCTATGTCTCAGGAGCCATTTGGGTTACCAGATGCAATTTAAAAGTGGGATTCTTTTTTCTGTAGTATTTTCATAGAAAGGATATTTGAATGTGGACATGCCAGTTTCTCTTGTCATTTTGGTGGGAGAAGCTTCACCTTCTGAAATTCTCCCTTTTGTACTTCTACTGAAGACACAGGTGCCCTGTTCAATATTAAAATCGGCACCCTAGAGAATACAGGTCTCTGCCTCTTGAACAGCATTAATATACTTTTCACTAGGCCAGTGTGTGTGTGTGTGTGTGTGTGTGTGTGTGTGTGTGTGTATTTCCTTACAAAGGCCTAAATTCATACGCTTCTTTCAAACAAATATGTACAGCATTTGGGGGAGCACTATAACACATAGTCCTTAAATTTATTTATTACTTATTATAATATTATAGCAATCTTTGGAATTCTTCTATGGCCCCCCTTCACCTCCCATTTGGAAACATGTCAATGTTGTCTTTTCTTATAGGCAGTGGTAGAATTGGGAATAGCACCCGGCCACCTGATTCATAGGTAGCAACTTTCATAGAAAATACTGTAAAGCTTGAGGAACCAAGCTGGTCAAAGTCAGGGTGGTGTAGTAGTGGTTAGAATGTTGGACTAGGACTGGAGAGATTCAGTTTCAGTTCCCCACTCAGCCATAAATCTCACTGGGTGCTGTAAAAGCAGTAACATCAGAAGACAAGGATGCATCAAGAATGACACATGGGAAGTCACTTAAACAAAATTGTATTCATTTGGAAATAATTTGTATAATTAGGTTAAGACCTGGAAAATCCATTTTTAAAATTGGCCAAAAAAAAAAATCTTGCCCAAGGTCACACAGTAAGATTTTTTTTTTTTGCCAATTTTTACAATCCAAGCAACCTCACAGGGTTGCTTTGAGAATGAAATGGAGCAGGGAAAACCTTGGAAGACAGTGGCATATATAAATGTAATGAGCATTTTCATATATTTTTTTCATCCGAGTGGCCTCATCACCAATTTCAGTAGTAAGCATATATGACTGCAAATATGATTGGGGGGCTCCCTCAGCTACTTTGTTCAGTCCTGGCTGTGTGACTCTTTAACAGCATACTGTACTTGTATTTGGGAAAAGAGCTTGACTTTATTTGGTTAAGCTTAGCAGTGTACGTTGCCCTTGAAAAGGATCACAGAAGATTGTTGGTATCTACCACACAGAAAGATACAAAGGTTGTCAGCCCTAAGAAGTGCTTCCCCTAGTTAGTGTTACCGAAATGGTCAAGATCAGGGGTCCCCAAACTAAGGCCTGGGGGCCGGATGCAGCCCAATCACCTTCTAAATGTGGCCCGCGGATGGTCCGGGAATCAGTGTGCTTTTACATGAGTAGAATGTGTGCTTTTATTTAAAATGCATCTCTGGGTTATTTGTGGGGCATAGGAATTCATTCATATATATATATATATATTTCAAAATATAGTCCGGCCCCCCACAAGGTCTGAGGGACAGTGGATCGGCTCCCTGCTGAAAAAGTTTGTTGACCCCTGGTCAAGATACATACAAGATACTTCCTTACAGGGCATAGCAACTTCTGTGGCATGTAATATTTGAGAGCAGAATATGGCCACATTATGTCACGATTGGCTTCAGAAATAATATACAGTGGTACCTCTGGTTACGAACGTAATTCGTTCTGGAGGTCCGTTCTTAAGCTGAAACCATTCTTATCCTGAGGCGCGCTTTCGCTAATGGTGCCTCTCGCTCACATCCTGGGGCAAAGTTTGCAACCAGGAGCAAATACTTCCGGGTTAGCGGAGCTCGTAATCTGAAGCGTTTGTAACCAGATGTACCACTGTACTAGGCTGTCTTCTGATTTGGCGGGGGAGAGGTTGTTCCAATAAACTATAATTGGATGGTGACGTCCTACTGTGGTTGATGTGATATACACTCAGACAAACCAGATGTGCAGGTACTGTAACTGAAGCACGTGTAACTTTGTTTCCTCACTTTTCTCTGGACAGACAGCCGATGATGCCGATGATACTGTGGGGCATAAAAACTTCATGTCAGCAACAATGCAGACGGGGTTTTGCGACTGGAGTGCCAAGTATTTTGCTCAACCGGTGATGAAGGTACAGTCTGCCTTTCTTCTATAAGCCCTTTTCTGAATTGCAGAATCGACTGAATGCTCCTCACCCTAAAAATCAAATTATTGTTTGCACATGTACACACATGCATACGCATGCATGCACACACACACACATGCATGTTCACACTGCCAGGTTCTCATTCATGGTCCTCTCTCTCTCTCTCTCTCTCTCTCTCTCTCTCTCTTCATTTACTTTCTGTTCCAGGAGTTGAACATTTATTTATTTATTTTAAACAAGACAAAACAAAACAAAACCCAGCAGCTATTGATCCCTTCTCTTCAGTAATAGCCTGGCATGCAGATGAATAAATATTGCAGGCTTCATTCACAGAATGCTTTGTCGAAACAAAATAGGAAATTCTTTCCAGTAGCACCTTAGAGACCAACTGAGTTTGTTCTTGGTATGAGCTTTCGTGTGCATGCACACTTCTTCAGATACTTCAGATGCTTTGTAACTGCTTGTCAGATTTGTGCTTTAGCTAACACTTCCCAGCTCATCCTGAATCCATCCCGTATGGTTTTTATCAGCAGTAGGAAAATAATACATGTGTGTGGAAGGGGAGTGGTGGTTTGTATTTTATAGGAAACAATTTTTCATAAGCATGTCCCTGCTTCTGCCACATTCAGAGTCCTGCCATTGGAACCCTGTGATTGTGCTGCGAACTGAAGAAAGGCATGGGGCATGAAAGTCAGAGGTTACATATGTTTATAGCCAGTGCTGGATTAATGCACAAGCTAAGTAAGATACAATTTAGGGGCTCAGATTATGAGGGGCCTCTAAATACAAAACACACATACAACCCCCCTCCCAAAGATTTCTAAAGTTTTTATGATCTGTTAAAACACAGGAGAACATACATTTTTGTTCTGATGTGACAATAATATATTTAGTACCATATTTATCATACTGTGTTTATAAATCAACTCTCATTGGGTGACATCCATGGCTTTGCTCTCAAAAAAAATCATGAAAGAAAGTGTTTTACATTTTGTGTTATGTGCAGAACACACACAGTAGATGCTGTGTGGACTCTTCCACTTAGTAAGTGATAGACTGCATGTTTAATGGCTCTTGTGCTGCTCTACATTAAAAAAAAATCATATGTGCTAAGAAGGTACATTATATAACATGAATACTGCAAGATATATGCTTTGGTTAGTTTGTTAGTTTTTAATTGTATCCCCACTTATATATTCAATATATAAGTGTATTATTTCATTGTCTTTTCTGTTAGAATAGTACACATTTGGAGGTAATGCTATGGGCTCTCTTGATCATGACATAGTTTAGGGCCTCCGTCTTAGCCCTGTTTGTAGTCCCTCTTGTTGCAAAAAGGTATAATGGGCCATACTGGGTGGTAGCAAGAACCTATATGTGGATCAACAGGATTGCAGGCTCCCTTTCCACATACACAGCACAGCATAAAGGATGCCAGATTTCTTTCCCATTCTGCCATACAAGATTCTAGGTACTTAGTGTGGCAGCCACTCTCTAGTTCAGGCATGGAGCAGGTTCAGTGTTCTTAATGGTATGTTACCAGGGCAGCTTTGTTGCCATACAATCAAACAGTCATAGTAGAAAGTAAAATGACTTGCACAGACTCCCAGAGAGATTGTGGCCCCTTAGCTCCTCCCTGGTTGTTTTCCTGCTGTGCTGCACTGAAGTAAGCATGACATAGTGTGTTTTCTAGACCTGGACTCGTAGTTTAGCTCTCCCGGTGAACCCATGAGCTATAAACCATAGGGCAAACCTTGGTTCATGGTTAGTCTAGATAGATATAAACCATAAACTCAAGTTCAGTAGACATGCCAAGCCATGGCTTAGCTGCAGCAGCAGAATGACCAGTGAGAGCAAAGTGGCTGCAATCTCCTCTCCTAGGGCTCACACATTCACTGTAACCCATGCTGGTAATTCAGGTTTTTGAAGCTGGTAATTCAGAGCCCACCGGGCCCAAAGCTGGTGGTTTGGAGCACATATAATCTGAGGCTGGTGGTCCTGAGCCCCATAGCCTAAGGCGGAAGCTTCACAGATGCTGTCCCCTGAGCCTAACCCACCAGGGGAATCTAGTGCTTTACACACTGTCATGGCTACCCCACTGTGCAGGGAGCACACCAGGCAGGAGGCCACAGAATTCCCAGGAAATGTAACCCAAATTTTCCATCAAGTATGCATTCAATAGAGAGCTGCAGCCAATCCTGGTACCATGCATATGGGAAAGACAGCAAGGCAGTTTGGCTCCCTTGTGTTTGCCAGCTTCCTGGAATTAAGCCCAGGTGAATTGATTGGGGGGGGGTGTTGGAAAGGAGATGAGTTGGAAGGGACTGTTTCCCTTTTATAACCAGCAGAAAATGCCAAGGAGGAAAGCGAGGACACCAGGACAGAGAGAGATTGTAAGGGAGGAAATGTCGCAGCAACATCAGAGAAGGTGTAAAACTCTAAGAGTGATAGATGGCCTGCAGGAGGGAGGGTAGGCAAGCCCCTATGACGAACTGGCCTGTAAACAAGATATTTGGAGGCAGTGTTCCCCAGCCATTTTTTATGGTCCACCAACTAGGAAACAAACTCAAAGATGGAGAAAACCTCATGAGAAAGAG
Organism: Lacerta agilis; assembly: GCF_009819535.1. Taxonomy (NCBI): domain Eukaryota; kingdom Metazoa; phylum Chordata; class Lepidosauria; order Squamata; family Lacertidae; genus Lacerta; species Lacerta agilis. The sequence continues at coordinate 26,352,454 of NC_046313.1, read as the reverse complement.
CCCAACTATTGCACAGTGCAAGTCATTCAGTCTGCTTTCTGGACTTAGAGAATGAGGGCTCTAGATCCATTCAGCCATGGACCTTGGATGACAACCTTTCAGCCCGTATTTCCATTAGTAAAAACAGGAATAATAGCAGCCTGCCTCACAGGAATATGAATGAGAGATGGGTTGTATGCCAAACAATGCTATATAAATTATGTATAATAATGACACCAAAATTATCACAATGGTACAGGGAAGGACAGCTTCTAAGCAGCTGTCTGCATACTAGCTGCAAACAGCTGTGTTTTCTGTATCTTTCCTTGCTAATTACTACAGAGGTTTGTGTTCAAAGAAAAACTTGCTCCCTCCCCTCTCATCATGCTTCTATTCATCTCCACAGTAAAGAGGCAGGGCTGAATTCATGATTCTGGAATTACATCTGATACCGTGAGCAAGCTAATGCTGTGCCTCTGACTGTTACCAAAAATGCCAAACCTTCATTGTGCATTTTGCACATTATATCTAACCTACACACAAGCAAGGTGAAGTGGGAAGGCTGAAGAAGAGAGCTGGGGTGGGGCGGGTTCAAGATTTGACAACAAGAATGTAGGCCAAGTACAGCACAATCTTTCAGCTCACATGCTATGTTGAGCAACTTTATGTTCATATTTTATTTGTGTGCCATGAGGGTTAACAAACAATTTTTCTCTGATCCAGATAGGACTTGAGCTTCCTGGGAGAGTTGCAGTGATTAAATATTCTGCCTGTCTGTTGTCCCAGAGGGACATCAACAACAAACTTTTTTTAAAAAGCCAGTTTTTGCTTGCTGTGTAATTAAAACCTCTGCTTTTCGACAGCAAGGGCAGAACTGTTGGTGTCTCACTCTCTTTGCTGTTTCTAGCTGTATTAATGTTGAAACAACACTGGAACATTTTGCCTTAAGTAAAAGCTTTCTAATCCAGGAGGGAGGTCAGCAAGTCACATAATCTTGTAGGACTAAGAGTTGACCCTGCTTTATTTCATGCATCTTTGGAGTTTCCATTTGTCACCAGGTTGTTTATCTACAGTCTGAATTCATTGGCATCTATCTGACTTGAGAGAGAATGGAAGTGTGTGCCATTGGACTCAAACTGTTAAGAGAGTTGCAGTGCTTGCTGTGGCTTGTAGAGAACAACACAGAGTTGGTCTACCAATGGGCCTGGTGCCTGAAGCCATTTCCCCATAGAATTGGGGGTCCTGCCATCTTTCATCTGTGGACATTACCAATCTAGTGTAGACGTCACTGAGACAGAAGTGTGACCATGCTGAGAAGGTAACCTTGGAACAACACATCTTTCAGACTGTCCTGCCATGTTTTACCCCAGGTTCTTCCTGATACAGCACATGTGGAAAGCATCCATGGCTAAGGTTGCTGGTTATGGTGGAGTCCAGTTAAACAAAATTGTCTACCACCTCAAGCCTGGGGTCAGGAATGCTGGTGCATGGTGTGCTAGCAACACCCTGACCCAAGATGTCAGGCTGATGGTCAGGCCAAGCTCCATGCAGGCTTGGACAAGACATTTGATGAGTCTCTGCAGAGCTTCCTCAAGTCTGCGTCATCTGCAAACAGCATCTCTCAGATAAGAACCCACCACACTTTTGTCTTGGTGTGGAGACATGCCACATTGAACAGACCCCCTCCCCATCTTCTGTCAAGCTGAAGGCATAGAAGAGCAACAGAGGGAAGAACATGTCAAAGAGAGTTGCAGCAAGAACACAGCCCTCCTTCACACTGCTCTTTAAAGGGAAGGTGTCTGAGGATGAAGCATCATACTGGATTGTGCCACACATGTTCTCGTGGAAGGACATGGCCATTTTGTAGAGCTTAGGTGGGCATCCTGTCTTGTTGGGCAGTGTGAAGAGTACTTTTCAGCTGACAAGGTCAAAGCCCTTCATCAGGTCTATGCAATCTGAATTAGAAATCAGGAGACACAAGGGCTCATTTTAAAATCACAAGAACATAAAAGCACCCTTCTCACCCCCATAATAACATATCCTCATGCATCACAGATGCATTTATAGAACAAAACTAAGGAGACACGCTGAAGGTTCTCATGAATTAGACTAGGCAATTGAAATTTGAACTGTGAGCATCCATCCGAAGCAGCACAAGTTTTTGGATGTAAGGTTCTTAGAGGTTGTGTTCATAGCGATGAGTTGCCAGAAATTCATGCCAATTCATACTGGCATGACAACTTCCTGTGTTGCACCTGTGTATGTGTGTGTACACATGTATATCTTCTAAAATTACTCTGCTACAGTATTTTATGCAGAGCCTGTCAGCTGAAGAGGGAGCAGAAATAAATGTCTCCCTATAGGCAGTACAATAGGTTTCTTGCATGCTGGGTAATGTTAAAAGGCTGAAATATGTCTTGCAATGAATTCATATAACTTTGCTTGCAAGAAGCAGGCACATTCATCGCATTAGAAAGGCAAGAGTACAGTTATTAAAATAAGAATTATGTATGTACTTTGAGTTGTCAGGGGGTGGTATTAACTGGTCCACTGAACGTGCCCCCCTCCCCAGTGATTTGAGAACCACTTGAATAGGCAGATTCATGCAGGATGAGTCTTAGAAGCTCCAGGTTCAAGATAAGCATGCCCCTAAATTTCTGTGGAGCCACAAATTTGCACAGGCTGTTGGTTCATGTCAGTGACTGTGGTCTTGGGTTCAAAAATGTTAATGTGCAGCAGTGTAAGGCACTGAACAGACACTGCTGCTGCTCCAGAAAATACTTATTAAAAGAACATACAGAGGAGGGCATAATAAGATAACAAGTGACAGCGGACAACTAAACAAAATATTGCCGTGCATTTTGAATAGTGCTATACTTTATAGAAGGGATGCGGGTGGTACTGTGGTCTAAACCACAGAGCCTAGGGCTTGCCGATCAGAAGGTCGGCGGTTCGAATCCCTGCGACGGGGTGAGCTCCTGTTGCTCAGTCCCTGCTCCTGCCAACCTAGCAGTTCGAAAGCACGTCAAAGTGCATGTAGATAAATAGGTACTCCTCCAGCAGGAAGGTAAACGGTGTTTCCGTGTGCTGCTCTGGTTTGCCGGAAGCGGCTTAGTCATGCTGGCCACATGACCCCTCGGCCAATAAAGCAAGATGAGCGCCGCAACCCCAGAGTCGTCCATGACTGGACCTAACAGTCAGGGGTCCCTTTACCTTTATATTTTATAGGCTATGGGTTGAGAGAGCAACGTGTTTTTCAGCTAGCCCTGAAACTTCATATACAGTTGTATGGTGGGTAGGTGGATGTTGTGTGAATGTGAAGCCCTCCATTTTCATGCTTCAATACAACAAATTCCAGAGCTGTGTGGTATGATATGTACAGAAGAGTTCAGCAAAAGGGGGTGGGGTGGGGCTGGGGATATGTACTTGAGGGCCTCTGTTGGCTGATCCCATTTTCAGTCCTCTATTCCAGCTTCTTCTCATTCTATTCATTACAGTAACCTACCTTGTTGGTAATGAGCACACATAGCTCTTGCTGGGCTTTCTGGGGGAGAGATATTTTGAAAAGTAACAAAGACACGAATACCCAACAGACCTGTGTGTTCTTAGTGCCTCTGGGAGGCCCAGAATGGGCATGTGAATAATCCATGTATTTCTCCAAAACCAACATTTATAAGGACCAGCCAAAATATCACGAACTAGTGAGCAAAGTTTTAGTTCTAGCTCTTCATCTGGCTAGGTGGTATCCAAATGGGGGGTGGGGGCAAGGGAAACAAGATTTAAAAGTACAAAAATTAGACTGAATGTTTTAATCATGTGATCAGCATTTCATTTCTATTCCAAGATCGAAATTACAGACTGAATTAGTTTCTGCTAGGTGCTGCAGATATCGGGTTACACCTGGGTTTTAGAATAAAGAAAAAATGGCTGACACACATACCCCCTTTTTAAGAACATAAAACCTGTAACAGAGATCTCTGTCAATATTTTTTCTGCATACCTGAAAGCCCTACTGGTCATCAAAGCAAAACACTAACTGGCTGTATATTCAAGCAATTTTTTTTTCTTAATCACAACATGTTTTACAGGTGGATTTGCAGTTCCTCAGTATTTTTTTTTAATTGAACCACCAAGATAATTTGCCAGGTAATAAAACATTTGGTACTTCATCAACTACAGCACAAATGCAATTAATTTTCTCTTGATACCCATAGCTACACAGGCATTGAAACATTTGGAAATGTTACTACTTTAATTACTAATTAGCTTCAAGCTGTTGGTCCAACTACTTTGGCCAAACTGACTTTTATGTGCTTGTTTCCAAGTCTAGAGAACAGTACGTAGATGTTTTAAAAATAAAAGAATTAGGATAATGCTATCTTTATTTTACCATTCAGAGTGGGTAATATATTAACTCCCAATGATTATTAAAAACATTTATCTACTTTCTGAGAATAGCTGTTCACCAGTGTGGTGCCTTATTAATCTAATAAATCACTCCAGATGGCCAATCAAAATGCATCGTTCTGTGCACACAGGGTGTGTGTTTTTAATGTGAGTACTTCAGTGTTGTTGTTTTTAAGTAGAAGTTTAAGAATATTTGGAGTGCTTTGAATAATTACTTGTTGAATGGAGAACCACAACACAGTTCTAGAGAGAGATTTGTCCAGCAATAACTATTTACTACCATAGATATGAGGCACATTCCAGCAAGAATTTTCCTTCCACAAGCTCCACTGGAAATAGATGTCCCATTTCTTTCATCAGGGTTTACAGGAATATATATATACAAAAGGGTTTTGGGTAGTAAGAGAATTTTCTCCCATGTCCTTCCCATTGCCATATTTTTAAATTACTGCGATCCTGTAATGTGTTCATTTTTACCTCATATTCCCTATCACCACTAATATTGAAGGGTTATAGCCTTTTTCCTGGAACTGAATTTTGCTGAGATGTTTGAAATTAAACAGGTGGATTGATATCTCACAGATCATACTCATAGGGCTGTCCCATCATTTGACTTGCTTTATTGGAAATAGTATTTGGTCTGCAGTCTGCTTCTATGCATGTGTACTCAAAAGTGTGCCCCATCTGTTCTGTGGGGCTTACTCCCAGGTAAGCGTACTTAGGATTGCCACCTTAGAAATCTGCAGCCAACATTGTGGCTGATTTTAAATACCCATGTACACAAAAAGCCCAAATCAAAGGCGAATCTGCTCCTCACATGTCTCTGCCCATCTTTCCCTCCCCTGCACAATCCTCACCCTCAACCACCTCCTTTCTTTGCCCTTCCACCACCATCCCCACAATCTCTCATGAGTCCACTCACTACTTCTCTGCTCTCCTGTCCATCTCTCTTCTTCTCCTCCCTTCTCTCCTACTGCACAATTGCTCATCCCCATTTGCTTGCTTTCTCTCACACACAAAGGCAGGTCTTGTTCATGACAAGACCTCACAAGCAATATAAGCATACCTGCGCAAAGGTTTGGCTCTTATTCAGGAAACATTTGAAAATGCTTATCCAATTTTGGAAGGTGCATTGGCAGTTTTTACACAATACTGGTGAACTCTCCAAACCCCACCTGGCCACAGTTACAGACTGGCATTCAAAAATGAAATGTTATGGGGAACAATAGTGCATAACTCTTTCACCATCCATTGCTCCCCGCCCCATAACACTTCCTCAAACTGCTTTTCTCCTAGAAGGAGTTCTAGACCTGTGCTTCCAGTAGAAAAACCTGTGGTTCCTTATAGAATCATAGAACTGTAGAGTTGGAAGGGACCCTGAGGGTCATCCAGTCCAGAAATCTCAACTAGATCATACATGACATTTGGCCATTCAAATTCTGCTTAAAAACACTAGAATCCATTATTAAACATCCCGTCCAAGGGATGTGCAATATACCTTTATGCTTGCTTCTTTCTCTACCTACCACCATCCTTTGCGTTTTGCTCAGGTTGCATAAGAAGTCGATTTGGGAGCCTGTTAACAGAGGTTTCATGGACATTGCACATGCTGTATTCTATAGGGTGTTCTTCACCAAAGATAGTAAAAAAAATATCCTAATGCTACACTGAACAATAATTAGTGTCTAATGAAACAAAAGCTAGCATTGCATATACTGTATCCAAGGAGCAAAATTGGTATATGCCAACAGTTGCAGCTGTGCTGTTTTCCTGATTATTCCATAGTTCATCTAGCTGAGCTTCTTGCAATCTATATAGTTCTCTAGAGTTATGTGGAATAGTCTCTTTCCTGAAAATGCCGTACGTGGCACATTCAGGAGTAAAGAATCCTGTTTTGTTCCTGGTGCCTTCTGCTGCCTGCATTAAAACACACACACACACACACACACACACACAATGAAATGTGAACTAAATGTAAGTAGGAGAGAGAGCCTGGATCCTTATGCTAAGACTCTGCTAGGAAACACATGCAGCAGGCAGGGTGACAGAGTAGATGCTCTTGTGAGGAATACATGCAAAAGGGGCTGCAAATACACCTAATTTCTATAAGGTTTGGTGTGGAGGGGAATGTTCTTTCTCTGAGAAATAGGCATTATGCTACTATGCACTGACTGGTGGCATTATGAATCATTGGCATCAGTCAGTGTTCGATTTATGGAAAAGCAGAACAATGTTTGTTTCAGGAAAAGAGTGTAGTGCTTTAACTGGTACTTAACAGCAGTGCTCAGGTAATCATAGATCTAGCCCTATTCCCACCTCACGAGTTCTGAAAACGTTTAAAGTAGGGAAGTGTAGTATTGGTGTTGTCCCTGTGTCTGACTGCAACTTTTAGGATCTTTTATGTTTAATGCAGGCAACATATGAACAAAAATATACAGTCACACCCTAGCCTCAATAGCCACAGGTTGCCACCTCAGCTCCACAGTGGCTCTAGCTCTGTTCAAATGATGGAGGATTTAGCCCCTTAGGAAACTGTTTCATCACTGTGAAACCAGCAGAGATCTCCCTATAACATTATTTATTGCTGCAAGGAGAAAATCCATCCTCTGTCCTTATTTCCACAACCCCTTGCTGACTGTTTCCATCTTGATATGGATAAAGCGGAGAACATCTTCATTGGCTTTCACATGGCACTGCTCAGTGGGATACTTCTGAATTGTAATTGGTTTCTGTCTGAGTGGAAGCCAAGAGGTGTTAGAAATCTGTAGTGTGTCATGATCCTAATCATGTAACACTATTCCAGACACCCACACACCTCTGGGAGACCCACATAGAAGTGAATAGAACAGAACAGAAGCTTGTCTTTTGTTTACTATAGAAAGACTTTTCTAAAGTCATAAAAAACGACTGCAAGGAGAGAACAAACATAGTGTGAGAATAGGCTTGCTGGATTGAGCCAATGATTCATTCTAGTCCATCATCCTCCATCTGGGAAGCCCACAAGTATGGCATGAGTGCAACAGCCATCCTCCACTGATTGACCCCCAACAGCAAAAATTGGTTTACACTTCCTTTACTGCCTCTGAAGGTAGAGATCGCAGTAGGTTTCATTACTAATGGCTGTTAATAGTCCTAACACTCAATAATTTTTCTTGTCTTTTTAAAGCCATCTAAGCCATTACGAATTGCATGTTGTGAAGGTGCATTCTTTTATCTCTAATTTTGTGCCTGTCAATTTCATTGGATGACCTCTAATTTGAAGTGTTATGAGAGAGGGAGTATCATTCCTTCCACTTCCTCTATACTACTGTATGTATAATTTTATAAGTCTCCATCCTGCCCCACCTTTGTAACCCAATCACCTAAGCTAAAAAAATGCAAATGTCCTCCTTTCTGGGGAAGGAATTAATGATATTGCTAAATCACTGATTTTGGATCACACTCTTAATCCCTTGCTGATAATTCACCACTCATTGAGACATTTGCACATGTACTGATCTCAGGTTGTTCCCATTTGTGTGTAGATGGTTTATATTCCATCCCCCTCCCGAGTTGCTAGAACTAAGTACTGCCTTGGTTTTAGCAACATCATTCATTGGCAGGACCGGCCTACCCATGAAGCAGGGTGAAGCGACAGTCTCAGGTGGCAGGAGCCATAGGGGCAGCAGATATTCATGTAGATCTTCTTTCCATCCTTGTTCCTGATGTAGATCTTCACTCACCCTTCTTCCCTGGTGGGGAATGGGCACCATTTTGTGGTTAGCCTCAGGTGCCAAAATGTTGTGGGCCAGTCCTGTTCATCAGTGCATTCCACTACAGCTCACCAGAGTATGAGGCCAAAAATACTGAGTTGTACCCAATGAAGCTGTCTTGTTCTGCTAGTGCAGCAGAACTTCTCCTTCCTCTCCTCTCTCTACAAACCCCCGCTGTGCCTCTCCCAAATCTGCCCTAGAAAGTTGAGGAACCGCCAGAATAGATGTGGGGGGTGCACAGGGAGGGGGAGTTAAGAGAGGAGAGGTTTCATTGCAAAGTGACAAAAGTATATCAATTTGCTCTGGTACATTGCCCTGTATGGAATCTTGTGATCAGGAAGCTAGTGCCCTGGTCCTCAGTGGTTTCCGGCATAAAATGAAGACGTTCTCTGCTCTAAAGTCCTTGCAGTAAAGGAACAACTTCACTGGATGCAACCTGTTGTCTGTTTATGCATGTGATAATTCCTCATATAATGACCACATAAAGAAAACCATGTGGCTCTTCTTTTCCATAATTTGGTATGGTAGAGCAGATAAGGTAAAACAAAGGCCAGCACTACAAACATACTTGGCATTATAGGCCAACGCAATATGGACAGACTAACTCCATGGGAGCTGTTACACAGGGAAGAAGCATTTCCTAATCCATACTTACAAAAGCCATGCTAAATGCCAACTGGTAATGTTTATATTATTGTCTTCTTTTCTTGACACAGAGCCCTTTAAGATCTTCTCCCAATTTATTCCTTTGAAATGACATTTTTATCAAAGTATATGTCTCCACTTGAATATACTTAAATGTATTTTATCTTGGGTTTGCTTATTGCTGTTCATTTCTCATGTTCCATCTAACAAACCTTGGATTGTTGCCAAAGAAAACTACTGGGGAGAGTGAGGGAGAATTATTATTTTTTAAATGATAAAATAAATGCTGTCTAGCTTTGTAATCTTGTTGTGATTTGTTTCCAGAGGATGGGCTGCTGTGAATTTTTTTGCATGGCAATATGATTTGGCATACTTTTTTCCGAACTGATAGGGACTGTCTGCCTATGGTTCTTAACAATAATCTCTAAGTGTGCCCTTTCTGCCTTTATTGATTGGTCTTTCTTTCTGTTGCAAACTGGGAGGTTCTGATAACCAAACTAAAATAAATGTTCTTCCTTGGATTCCTATTGATCTAGAACAAATTTAACGGCTACCATGCCCATTTTCTCAGTGGTAACCAATGCCTGGTCTCTCAGGCTACAGTACCAACAGATTAGCAGCACTGTTTTATATCAGTAGAATATTCATCATGGCATGAATAATAATTTAAAAGGATGTCATCATGAAAGCAAAACACCTGAGATGAGTGAGTGCTTGTGTTTGAAAACTGCAGGCCTGGCTATGAAAATCCAAAGTACATCTTTCTCTGCACAGAAAGCCAACTCACGTTTGACATTTAATATGTACGTTTTCATGCCGTTACACATCTGCCTAATTGTTTTCAGCAGCCATTCCCAAAATGTGAGCAGCATCAACTTCTTGCAATTGAGTGTGCTTCTTCCCTTAAATAACGGGGCAGAATCTTTACGATCCTCTAGCTGCTCAGGCCCTCGACAGGAAGAAGTACAGGATCTCCACATGTTGTCTCCAGTTTTGAATTATACCTTCTGTGTTTACACTTCCCTGCCACATACTTTATGGAGCCTTTTATTCATAAGGAATTATGCAGAAGTTGCACTCCCTCCATCTAAACAGAAGAAAGCCTTGGAGACAAGTATAAAAATGGTCCTGTACTAGGGATGAGCTTGCGGGTTCGTAACAGCAGCCACAAGATTCATATATATCTGCTGTGACAAGCCATTTATATGAGCTTCATAAATTTACGTTGCTGTTTAAGGAAATGGGATGTTCATTTGCTTTCTGAGAGAACTTGTAGCCTGAATGAGACAAGACAAAAACAAATAGACCTTTTCAAAAGAGTGAGTAAAGAATAGGTTTTGGAATATATGTCAAGTAACGGATACGGTTTATCAGCCATAGGCTTAAAATGTGCATTTTAAAATAAATGTCCCGAGTAAGAGGATTTCAGTGCCAATATCATTTTTGCAATGGATCTATGTATACATCTGCATTCAAGCAGTGCATTCCAGTTGAATTCCCTGTAGTTTGTCAATGAAAAATTATCTGCATTAGATTTCTTGAAAGTATTGCCTGTGTAGACATTTTATCATATTTATTTTAATTGGTTAAAAGAAACAACTGAGGCTTTGATCACTTGACAGCCCTGGGGCCCAATGGTGGATGATGTTCAGTTCAGAAGGTAATGAAGTGTATCAGAACAGAAAAACCTCATCTGCCCCTTGCTGGTTTTGGTCAGATTGCATGGGCTGAAGGGCCCCCTGTTCTGGTTGAAATTAGCAGGCATTTGGAATCGCAAGAACCCTTTCTTTGCCATTCTCTTTTTGTATTCATCATCATCATCATCATCATTATTATTAATTGGCAGATTCCAGAAGAACATGATTTGGAGAGCCAGGTCCGCAAAGAAAGGGAGTGGCGGTTTCTGCGCAATGCCAGAGTCCGAAAGCAAGCACAGAAAATCATCCAAAAAGGTGACCAACTTTTTCTCCCTTACCCACCCCCACTTTATACATCTCCTGGCACCAAGGAGAATGCTTATCCACTCTTTACATAAGGCCATGAACAAGAACACTGTTCATAAACCATTTGTTTGGCCAATGTTGACCTCTTTAGCATGAGCTTCTGCTCACAACTTCAGCTTGTTTTGTTGTAATGGGGTTGTTTGCTTTTGAGAGCTAGACAGTCTTTTTCTTCTTGGGTAAAGCACATGATGAGACTATGCATGTGGAGCCAGCAGGCTGCTAGTTACAAGAGTCTGGGAGATACTCTGCTCTGGTATTGCCAATACGATTTGTGGTTGTCCCACTGTTTCCTAACCCAGGAATTTAGGAGCTACACAAGGATCACTGCCATGGAATTTCTGAATGGAAAAGGCTGTTCTCTGCTCCTGTCTGTTTCCTGACTAACCCAGGAGTTTCAGCGTGCCCCAGTTATATTGTTTTCCTGGGGTGGCAGGTTCTTTCCCTACAAATTGTAGCCCCTTCTTCCTATCCTTGTGTGCCTGTGTTTTCAACAGGTATTTCAGTCCTTGCCTAAGTCAGCTTTTCACTACATTCATGCTACTTTGCATCACTGAGGTCTGGTTTTTAATGTGAGCCAAGAGAGTGATAGACAGACACAGAGGGAGAAGACTAATGTGTCTCTCTCAGCAGCAGGACACTTGCCCTCCAACCCCATCTCCTCTTGCATCCTGTGTACATGCTCCTTTTTGCACGTATGTTGCGTGGGTGCATTTGTTTAGTAGTGGTTAGAATTAATTAGCTAATTCTCCATAACCCAGGAAATGTGCATGTTGTAGCTGAACTATTCCGCACTGAAGTTCAAAGCATGTGCATATTTTGATTGTGTGTGCGTGCTCAGTAATCATTATCCCCATATTAAGATCTGTGCATAAACGTAAGTAACTAGCTAAACCTGCCCATGTAATTCTATTGCCTCTGTCTAAAGCTGGGATTCCGGGGGGTGAGGGTGGGGGTTGTGCATATGTGAAACATGTGCCTACTGAGGAAGCTTGCTAACACTGAATGCTAGTAGCAGAGCTTTTGGACAGTCATGCTGATCAGAAATGGCATGTCCCACCAAAAGCAAAATATTCGAGATAAAACGAATTGCTCAAAGACGTTGAACATATGCTGCTGAACATAGCCAGGCTTTTCTTCCATCCGGTAGAGTTTAGATGGATGCGGCAGCTTGTTTACAAGAGACGGTGTTGCAGGCGAAATGCCAACATTTTCACCTTCTCCAAAGAGCAGAGTCAGAGTTTGATAGGTGTCTAATACTGCTGGGGTTTTCAGCAAATTAGCTTGTGATCTGCAAGAGTCTGCTGTATCCCCTTCACATCCACAAGGCACCTAAAGGGTTTCAGTATCCTTTGGTTTTATGGGGCCCCATAAATGATTGTTTATTCATATCCTGTCATGTTTCTGCAATGCTTGTTTATGTGTGGACTCTTTTACACTTACAGCTTCTTTCCCTTCATATGCATTGGACTCACGTTTCATCAGCATATATATTCAGTGCTGTACTGAAAGCGCATCTTGCTTATTTATAACTCTTTATTCATTTACGAGGCAGCAGTCAGGCTGTGGGCTTTATTGTTTAATGACAGAGGATATTTGAATTCCCTGTATCTTGCTGAAGTGGCCCCTTAATTTTGCATAGCTGTGGTTAGAATTGACATTTTTACTCTTTCTGCAGCTTGGTTGGCCAGTGAATAAGAGCAAATTTGTGCTGTTCACCTATACTGCCATTTTCAGCATGACTCAAGATTGCTCTCACCAGGGATGAGAAAATTTGGGGGGACTTTCCGTCTACAGATGTCAGCTGGGGAAAGATTAGTGTGAAATATTAATCTGTTGAGAGAGATGGTCTGTCTCTCACATATAGCTCAGTCCTTTGAGACCTAGTAGGCTTGAGTCAGCAGAGAAGAGAGCCTTACATTTTTATTTTAAAGGAACAATGCATACAACTGTGCAAACAGTGAAGGATGCCAGTTTCAGAATTTTATTTTGCATACCCTTAGCAGTGGTGGAAACACTGGAGGATTTTTTTTGATGCTGTCCATTTTGGAAATCTGCCTCCACTTATCTGCAAAAAAACATTTTGTCACCAAAATATAGTCCGATTTGCTATACATTGGAACTCCAGAAAATGATGTTCTTGTGTGAACTTGCCATTAATATTTGGGGGCTTTGAGCCTTATTTAAGTTTGAAACTTTGGCTCTTATCATAGTTGCGCATTACATTGTAAAGGTATCTCTTTTTTTCACCTGCACGTTCAGCCTTTATTGGCATAGTGCAATAAGTATTTAATGAGGCACAAACATTTTGGCTGCTTAATCCAATCTGTTCTCATCTTAACCTCCTTAGAGCGCTGCTATCAAAATCTGAAAAGATTTGTGAGATCTCCAATTTGTCAGGAATGCAATGCAATGTCAGGAGAGGCTATCAAACAGTGAAGACAACTTGGCAGTCTTTCCCTGTGCTCTCACATAGAAAATAGACATGTAATGCTGGAGGGAATCAAGTACAATAGTTGGGCACTTGCTGAGTGATGTTTTCATTTTCTGTGTGGACCGAGGACAAATAAAGATAGCCTGGACAGAAACAGGGTGGGTTCCCTCCTTTAATTTGAGGAGACCAGGCATAGCATATTTCAAGAACCTCCTTTGTAGAATACTAAATTATGTACATTCAATGTAGTCTTGAGTATCAGAATTTATTTTTTATGATTATGAATATTTATTACATTTCTACCCCGCTGTTCCTCCCAAAGGAACCCAGAGCAAAAAAAACAAAACCACCCAAATGCTAAAACAATATAATAAAAATAAAACATATTTATAAGCAATTTAAAATATTTTAAAACATAAAACAATCACATATCCTCACAGCTTAATAATTTCAAAGTTACCATGAACAGTCTTTCAGCTATCCGGTACTTGGGTAAACAGGAGTGTTTTTAAGTCCCTACTGAAAGTTACTAATGAGGGAGGGAGATGCTCCTCCCGAGGGAGGGCGTTCCATAAATAGAAAACCACTAGCAGGGGAAGGCCTTCTCATGAGTTAATGCCAATCAGGCAGCATATCATAGAATCATAGAGTTGGAAGAGACCACAAGGGCCATCCAGTCCAACCCCCTGCCAAGCAGGAAACACCATCAAAGCATTCCTGACAGATGGCTGTCAAGCCTCTGCTTAAAGACCTCCAAAGGAGACTCCACCACACTCCTTGGTAGCAAATTCCACTGCCGAACAGCTCTCACTGCCAGGAAGTTCTACCTAATGTTTAGGTGGAATCTTCTTTCTTGTAGTTTGAATCCATTGCTCCATGTCCGCTTCTCTGGAGCAGCAGAAAACAACAACCTTTCACCCTCCTCTATATGACATCCTTTTATATATTTGAACATGGCTATCATATCACCCCTTAACCTTCTCTTCTCCAGGCTAAACATACCCAGCTCCCTAAGCCGTTCCTCATAAGGCATTGTTTCCAGGCCTTTGACCATTTTGGTTGCCCTCTTCTGGACATGTTCCAGCTTGTATATTGTATATTGTATATAATGGCAGTCCCACTGATAGGACCTCCCTTGCCAGTCTTAGGGCTCAGGGTGGTTGGCATTGTGAGAGGTCCCGATACCACTATTCGTGTTGTTTTTCTCTTCCTTTTCCTCCCTAGGTATTTCACGACTAGATGATCAAATCTTCCTGAACAGGAACCCTGGCATGCCGTCAGTGGTCAAGTTTCACCCATTCACCCCATGTATAGCGGTGGCTGACAAGGACAGCATCTGGTAAGGCACTGGCATTTTAAACACTCTTGAGCTGGTGCCCTGTTCTTGCTGCTAAGCAAAAGCCTCATACATGCAGTCATCTTGTTGTGCCTGGATTTGTTACAGACCCTGCTAATAGAATTTCAGCCTTATTACTTTCTCTGTGGAAGCCGGAGGTGTAATGAAGAGACATTAATCAAAAGTTGTTAAATACTCGGGGGGGGGGGGCACTGGAGGAATACATTTGATTTGGAGCCAGTATATAGAATAACATTATTATTATTTTTATCCTGGGAACTTAAAATCCACTTGGAACCTGAATCCAACTTACCTGTCTGTTTCCCCCCCTGCCTTTCCCAGTTTTTGGGATTGGGAAAAGGGAGAAAAGCTGGACTATTTTCACAATGGGAACCCACGCTACACAAGGATCACTGCCATGGAATATCTGAATGGACAAGACTGTTCTTTGCTCCTGACTGCTACAGGTGGGTATTTTTTTTAAGGGAGGGCTAAGAAAGTTTTTTCTGCCCTGTCTATGGACCTCGTCTTGCATTTCAGTCACACAGAGGTTTATTATTATACATGCTTCTTTATTTTATTCATCTGTTTTAGTAAAGGGACCCACCTTTTAATAAAGGTTGTATTTTTCTGAACCAAAAGTGAAAACTTCCATAGCCTTTTATTTTGCACTGTCTTCAGTGCATCCTGCCACAAACTTATTGAGTCACCACAAAACTCTTCAAGCACACTGGAGCATCTCTGTTTGAGAAGCTTCTTGTGAGCTGTCTCTCACTGTGTCCGTTGCCCTCACCTTCATTTCATCCCAAGTTCGGAAAATGCTTTGGGAATCAGGACAGTCTAGCACTAGCCTATTCCCCCATACCACTTTTTCTCATCCTGACATCAGGAATCCTAACCATCAGTTTTAACCCCTGTGCACTTTCTTCAGCTGTCACAACTCCAGAGTAATCCTCTGCTCCATAGGACTTCAAGCCGGGTTAACGGATTAAGTAAGCTTCTCCAGAGACCATTCTTCTTGCAGGGTGTGTCTTCAGGAATATCGTGCTATGTGACAATCGTTTCCAAAAGCAGCATTATTTTGTGCAGCCTATTGCCCAGAATATCTTTCCTAAGCATATCATTGTTTTGGAGCAAAGTGCTAGTGCTAGAACAACACTAATGTTGGGTGCATAAGCAAGACTTCAGGTCCCATGAACTGCAGTGGGAATCGTATGTGTACACATAACCAAATGAAAAACTGTGCATCCATTCAGGGAAACATCCACCTCAGCAAAGTGTGACCTGATTCTCTCCCCCCCCCCCAACAAACAATACATTTGAGGGTTTGGTATGTGAAATTCATTTGGAAAATTATTGTGCATACTATAATTGTTTTCAGTTTTAGCCTTCTTGCTTTGAGTCTATAGCCAAGGTAATAACAAAACCTTTATAGATAATAATCTGTATTTATTCTAGCCCTATCTAAGTTTATGATACAGTTAATGAATACAGCCTTGTCCATAACAAGCAGGAAGAAGCTAAACTACTGAGTCTATTTTCATTAAGCAGGTCTGAATACTGCTGCTATCACCAATTTAGAGAGACAGAGACTTAAAAGAAACACACAAAAAGCATCAAACAGCACTTCAGACAAATGTGCTTGGAAGGATACAGTAAATCCCATTTATTTATTACAGTGACTACTGGAACAGATATATTAAGGCAAAATGTTTTGGCTTCTGCCTTCTGTGGCTCCCTTTTACTCTTGTGTCAGTCAAAGGGTGCTGTAGTCGTCTGACCACCTTGACTACAGCACCCTTGATTTATATGAGAGCTGGTGAAGAAGGTGGAAGCTGAAATGTTTTGCTGTAATACCTCCATTTCAGTAGTCCCTCTACAGATAGATAGGGGGATGGTGGGGAGTGAGCACTGTACTATTTTTAGATTAGAGCATCCTCAATGTTCCTGTATAGTCTCAAGCATATAAACTAATAAAACATGTGCTGCTATATACTGTAGCAGCAGCAGCATAAAGTGCTGTTTTTCCTGTTTCCTTAAACAGCTGGATTTTTTTTATTGCTGAAGTGTTTGACTTAATAAGGAAAATTGGGCCAAGGGACTGTGATACAGCTAAAGCATTACTCCCATAAACAGTGGGGGGGGGATGTTTGCTGAATGACAAGAGGGAGCAACAAATAAGTTGAAGGTTTGGAGAAATAAGGTGCTGCAAGCAGACTGGTCTTAAAGATTGCCATGCCAGGCTAGAATCATTCATAAGATCCTTGCTCATTTTCAGGGGGAAAACACACTTCAAGGAAAAGATTAAAACAGAAAGGCAACAGAATCTTTATATTACATGTTCTCCAGTTTTGTCATAATGTGTGCCTCTAATTTAAAATCAAAAAGAACTTCCTATATGGTACCTATATGTTTAGCCCATAGGGCAAATAATGGTTTGGGAGAATATTTCTTAGGAAAGTGTTGCATGGATAAAACTTTAACCTACCTATCTTAATACTGCAACACAACCTAGATCAGATCCTTTCCCCTGCCTTTAGTGGCTACTGTTACACCAATGGAAGAACCAGTCCCCATCTCTTCTTGTATTATAACTCTCAGTGGGTTTTTCCACATGGCAGTTTATTGGAAACTCTGTGTTGCTCCTACAGGGCACATACAGTCTCATCCTCATCAAAATGAACCCCATATTACGGTATTTCCCCCCCCCCCCTGTAATCCAGATTGATTGTTTCCCCCCTCCTTTTTTAACCTATCAGAATTTCCACAGAACTGGTATATCCAGATTAAATGGGGAGAAATATGGGGTGGCATTTTGATGACAGCAATTTTGTGCAGATGCTGCAGAACTGTTACATTCATGGACAGCATAGAGTACACAGTAAGATGCTATTTGCACCCAGTGATCATCTAATTCAAAATCAAAATTGGGATAATACTAGGACTGCAGTAAGCAAAATTTCTTCCAAAATGGTTGACTTAATTACCAGTGAGGCCGTCTGGAAATACATAATCTAGGTTGCTGCCTGTGACTCTGAATGTAGCAGAGGATAGTGGAGCTTGGCATATTACTCCCTTACTTAAGTGGAAAATGGTCTCAACAATATGATTAGAAAGTGTCAGATCAAGCTTTCCATAGTAACAATTGATCTCTCCATAAGGATGCCTGCTTCCTGTTTGGAAAACCATGGTTTAGTGGAATCTGTCTGAAGCGGCATGAATTTTCTGCTGGAGCCAAATCAGTAATGGTGATTAACTTATGGTACTGGGTAAGCCCAGCTTAACCTTCTGGGCTGAATTGCCATAATTTTCTTTCTGTCATTCCTTCAAGATGATGGTGCTATAAGGGTGTGGAAAAACTTTGCTGACCTGGAGAAGAATCCAGAGATGGTAACGGCCTGGCAGGGCTTGTCAGACATGCTGCCAACGACACGCGGTAGGTATGACCTAGCATTCTATCTGAATTTGAAGGGGCAAAAGTACCGGTAGTTTGCCATCATTTGGAAGAGGGCTAGGTAACATGGAGTGGTCTTCACTGTCTACGGTAATACCTTGTTAACAATGTTTTGGTCTTTATGGAGCTGATGAGAAATTTCTGCCCCGCGATACTTTGAAAACAAATAATAAATGTGAGATTAAACAGAGATGCCGGATGGGGAATAGATGCAATCTTTTTCATAGTGCTGAACAGAGGAGTACAGGTGAGTTCTCTTCCTGGACTGCGCTGGCGTTTCATCACTAGAGGTCAGATCTAACTTTTTTGCTTCTAGATAGAGAATTGTTGTGTAAGGCTTTTCTAAGCACTGCCCTTCCTTGGACTCATTATTGCAGCTGGTTTTCTCCTCTCACTTTGGGGTTTTACCCCCAAAAAACTCACCTCTTGCCACTATCCTATTTTTTTGTTTGCTTGTTCCCTTTTGCCCCAGCTCTGCATGCTTCCCATATTACCTTGCTCAGCCTGCCTTGACTTGGGCACACCGCTTGCGGTATTTCCTGCTGTTCACTGTGGAGGGGGGATGGAAGGTCAAGTGAAATGTCACATTTACAAGATGGTAGTGCAAGTAGATTTGATGTTGAGAATCCAGGAAGGGTTAGGTGTCAACAAGAAACCCATTGCTTAACAAGCCCGGCTGAGAGACTGATGTGCAGGGTTAGGTGACAAAAAAAAAACCCACTATGCCGGATGTGATAATGAAGGATACTTGCTCTGCTTCCAAGACACGAGGAGTCATTAATGCTCTGACAATTCTCATTTCTAAACCTGTGCATCTCAGCACTGAAGCCTGACAACCGCTTATTTGAAAACTTCCTGTTGCTAAACCAGCACTTTGCATTCCCTTTAAAATATTTGTGCTGGCATAGCCAGTAAGTGATAGTGGTTTGACACGTCAAAATAAAAATCTCTGCCCTTTGAACATTAAGGGTTTTACATTTCAGTAGCGCTGCCTACATGTTTTCCTTTAATGTCCTCTTCCTCCCTCACATTGCCCTGCTTTTCCTGTATAATGTGCCTTCTAGCTATTCATTGGAATTCACAGAGGATGCCTCACTCAGATCTTAAAACTTTGACAGACCTTCCTCTGGTTCTTTCCATGAAAAGAATATTATGGTGATTCTGTTCCTTTTGGGCCAGGTAGCCTGAAATTTGAGGTGCAGTTGCTGCAAACCCAAGCTTCTGTAGCGCGCCATTACATGTGCACAGAACCAGTCATAAAGTATGGGAAGTTAGATGTCTGCTATAAACATTGCTGTGAGTGAAATCCTGCCATTTACAGGAATATTGCCAATAAGAGCAATGGGGAAGCAGCTAAAAGATGCTTATCTTGTGGTTCTTGAACTCCCTCTGCTGCTTTGGGTGGAGAGTAGAGTGCCAAAGTCAAATCTTGTTGATCTCTCCAGGTCTTGTCCTCACAGTCCCTTTACCAAGCTTTAAAGCTTACTTGATGTTCATTAAACACACATCTCACCCTAAAGCATCTTGAAAGCACATATTTGAGAATCAGCATAGCCAGTGCTGGATTACCCAGTAGGTAGACTTAATATGTGCTGCTTAGGGCACCTGCAAAGTAGGCACACCAAAAATATGAGGGTGTGTATGTGTATATACATATACATATACATATACATATAAACAAGCACTGAATTAGTCATCATAGGAGAAATTAGAACTTTGTTAGACTTCCTTATGCTCCATGACACACACTTCTCCCATTTTTCTGTTATTTTTTATGACTTATCACCACCTAAACCAATGAATTTATCCAGAATTTGCAATCAGAAAATCTAGAAAGAAATTACAGTGCTACCTCGGGTTACAGACGATTCAGGTTACAGACGCTTGAGGTTACAGACTCTGCTAACCCAGAAATAGTACCTCGAGTTAAGAACTTTGCTTCAGGATGAGAACAGAAATCGCGGGGTGGCGGCGTGGCGGCAGCGGGAGGCCCCATTAGCTAAAGTGGTACCTCAGGTTAAAAACAGTTTCAGATTAAGAACGGACCTCCAGAACGAATTAAGTTCTTAACCCGAGGTACCACTGTATCTTAATTTTAGCATATTTGTAAGGTTTGTGCCACACACACACACACACACACACACACAGTTACATTAGCAAATACTTCAAGTACAAATGCACTAAGCAAAAAGGCTAATTTAAATGGAATATGTATAGAATCATTGAGACAGCTAGAGCGCCAGTGGCACAAAACTAATTCTGAATCGGACCGGACACGGGTTAGAGCTGAACATCGAGCCTACCAAGTGGTGATAGCGACGGCGAAGAAGACTTTCTTCTCTGCCTCTATTGCATCTGCAGAAAATAGCAGCAGGAGACTCTTTCAGGTGGTTTGCAATATTGAAACCACCTTTGTCATTGGGGCCTGATAGGGATCCCAAGATCTCCTGCAATGCTTTTGCAAAGTTTTTTGCAGATAAAGTTGCTCAGATTCGGAAGGAGGTAGATACCACCATGGGAGCAGGGCCGGGGTAAGAGAGTGCTAGAGCCCTGTCTGGTCAAGTTGCATGGAATCAATTTCAACCCGTTACCACCGATGATGTGGACAGGCTGCTTGGACACATGAAACCAACTACCTGTCTCCTTGATCTTTGCCCATCCTGGCTAATAAAAGCAAGCCGGGAAGGGCTGGGTGATGGGCTCTGTGGGGTGGTGAATGCTTCCCTCTGTGAGGGTGCATTCCCAGACCTGCTGAAAGAGGCAGTCATTAAACCGCTTCTTTAAAAAACGTCTTTAGACCCGGCCAATATGGCCAACTATCACCCAGTCTCAAATCTTCCATTCTTGGGCAAGGTGATTGAGCGGGTGGTTACTGAACAACTTCAGGCACGCTTGGAAGAAGCAGACCATTTTGATCCCTTCCAGTCAGGATTCAGGCCTCATCATGGGACTGAAACTGCCTTTGTCGCGCTGGTTGATGATCTCTGGTGGGCTAGGGACAAAGGTGAGAGCTGTTTCCTAGTTCCTGTTTCCTAGTTCTGCTGGATCTCTCAACAGCCTTTGATACAATCAACCATAACATCCTTCTGGACTGTCTAGAGGAGCTGGGGGCATTGTTATACAGTGGTTCCGCTCCTTCCTCATGGGCCGTGTCCAGAAAGTGGTGTGGGGGGGTGAGTGTTCAGACCCCTGGGCCCTCACTTGTGGGGTGCTTCAGGGTTCCGTCCTCTCCCCCATGCTTTTTAACATCTACATGAAGCCACTGGGAGAGATCATCAGGGGGTTTGGGCTGGGTGTCCATCAATATGCGGGTGATACCCAGCTCTACCTCTCTTTCAAATCAGAACCAGTGAAGGCAGTGAGTGCCTGGAGGAGGTTGGATGATGGATGGTGGCTAATGGATTGAGGTTGAATCCTGACAAGACAGAAGTACTGTTCTTGGGGGACAGGGGGCGGGCTGGTGTGGAGGACTCCCTGGTCCTGAATGGGGTAACTGTGCCCCTGAAGCACCAGGTGCGCAGCCTGGGAGTCATTTTGGACTCACAGCTGTCCATTGAGGCTCAGGTCACTTCTGTGTCCAGGACAGCTGTCTACCAGCTCCATCTGGTACGCAGGCTGAGACCCTACCTGCCCGCGGATTGTCTCGCCAGAGCAGTGCATGCTCTAGTTATCTCCCGCTTGGACTACTGCAATGCGCTCTACATGGGGCTACTAGACTGGTGACTGGGGGTGGCCGCCAAGACCATATAACACCGGTCCTGAAAGACCTACATTAGCTCCCAGTATGTTTCCAAGCAAAATTCAAAGTGTTGTTGTTGACCTTTAAAGCCCTAAATGGCCTTGTCCCAGTATACCTGAAGGAGCATCTCCACCCCCATCGTTCTGCCCGGACACTGAGGTCCAGCGCTAAGGGCCTTCTGGCGGTTCCCTCACTGCGAGAAGCAAAGCTACAGGGAACCAGGCAGAGGGCCTTCTCAGTAGTGGCGCCCGCCCTGTGGAACGCCCTCCCTTCAGATGTCAAAGAGATAAACAACTACCTGACATTTAGAAGACATCTGAAGGCAGCCCTGTTTAGGGAAGTTTTTAATGTGTGACATTTTAATGTATTTTCAATCTTTGTTGGAAGCCGCCCAGAGTGGCTGGGGAAACCCAGCCAGATGGGCAGGGTACAAATAATAAATTATTATTACTGTATTATTATTATTATTATTATTATTATTATTATTATTAAACAGCCAACCCCATCATCCCCAATCAGTGTGGCCAAGGCTTAGGGGTTATTGGATTTGTAATGCAAAATGTGGAGGACACCAGTTTGCGGGAGGCTAATATTAATGATACTGCGTCCAACGCTGGCAATAATATTTGAGAGCTGGCTTTGAAGTCCAAAGAAAATCTGATAAATCCTGTGTTACATTTCACTTCACAAAAATAGACAAGCAAACTTCATAACTAAAATTTGAAAATATTCATCTAAGATACTCATAGTCTGATAGCCAATACATTGCTTCTCTCAACAATCAATAAGTTAAACTAGAAATGTAGTTTTCTAACCCCTGTAATTCCTTTAAAGTAGGTGGAGAACTTGTGGCCTTCCAGTTAATGTTGAACTTCAACTCCCATCAGCCCCTGCCAGCATGACCAATGGTTCAGGGATGATGGGAGTTGTAGTGTAGCAACATTTGGAGGCCCATAGGTTCCCTAATCCTGCTTTAAAAGGTTTAAGATAAGGCGAGAACCTCCTATCACATGGACACAACTTGATATGTATTGCTGTACTCTGATATCCTCAGTTCTGATGTTAACAGCCTATAAGCCCTTTGTTATAAATTCTGAATGAGAGTTCCCGTTTTTGGCTAAAAATATACTCTGTTTAGCTATCATCTCTTATCTTAAAATAATTCATTTTTATTGTTTTGAGTCACTACCAAAAAAAAAGTCTGAGGCTGAAGAGAAGTGACATTTCATTGATTCAGTTCAATAAAATGTGTACAAGCAAATGTTGCCTTAACCCTTGGACTCCAGCATAGAGGCTGGTGTGTGCAGTCAAATCCAATTGTATCCTTGGCTCTTCCTTTGAAGTGTCTGCCACTGCTGTTGTCTGTGGCTGCAGTTCAAAAGATGAGAAGACAAGAAAAACCTGCCCATGTGACAACTCCTTTTAAACAACGTTCAGGCATCAAAAAATTAAAAATAAAACATTTAAGAGTTATGAGAGCAGAGCAAACCAACATATTGACATGAAAAATATACCCATGAAACATTGATTTACAGATGCAGCCTAGTCTGGGTAATAGGCAATGGTTTGTTTTTTGATAGTAAAGATCAGCTGTTCCTGATCATCCCCTTTTCACACTTTTCTATAGCATGAGCAAATGAATTCTGTACTGAAGAGTCACGCAGGTCCCTTGTGACTGTTGTTTCTGATTTCCACTATGGCTTGGATTTTCTCCCAGTAATTTCCTCACTGTTTCGGGGAATAAGAAACAGCACTAAGGGAGAGTGATTGTGCTTCCTTTACAGAACTATTAAATTTCTCTTTCAGTCCTTGATTTTGTTACTACCTATGCATATTGCTGTGGGAATGAGAGGGTTAGTTAAATTCACTCTGTGCAAAGGTGCAGGGTGAATTAAATGAGTCCTCTGTAGAAATGAAATTATTGTTAGAAGTGCTGGCCTTTGCTGTGGAGACTGCTGGTACAGTTTGGCACAGGGCTGTAATCTGACTCCTGCCTCTCTGAGATCATTGTGCTTGTGGCCTCAATTATGTGTATGGTACTTCCTCCTCCTTCCTCTTTTTTACATGGCCAGTGGAACGATACCTGAATTTTAGCATCCTCTGCTGTTGGTTGTTTTTCATCCATCTTTCTCCTCCATCTCCTAATCCTTAGTTGGTGATGTAATCATCTTGATGAAAAATGGGTCACTGACCTCACAAGGGGATTGAATGAACAGCAGGAGCAGAGGACACACTTAAAGGAGTGGGTGGACCTGACCTCTTTGTGAAAGCTTTCTCATTTGTGAAGAACAGGCTGGAGTGGATTAAAAGGGATGGAAGGAAAGGAATCTTATAAAAGTGTGTGTAATTCTCGAGGAAAACATTCATTTGCCTATATATAGGAAACCCAAAGGCTTCAGCTCTGTACTGACTACGTACTGCAAAAGGCTTTTTTCTTAGCATTGGTTATGCCCTTTCCTGGCTTAAATCTACCAAATACATCCATTGTCCATCTAAAAGTTAAAGGATTAGGTCTAAGAAAGACAGGAGCAAATTTCACATTATGCAAAGTTGTAATATTTTGGATCATGTGAAGATTAGAACAACTGTGTGAGCACTAGAGAATCAGGCAGGGGGTGGAGGGAACCACAGAATCTATGCACATTATGAGTCAGCTCCAGGCTGGTGCTGAATTGGTGTTGATATAATGACCATTTTAATGAAAGCACCCAGGCACCACCAGAAACAGTGCAGGCACAGTTCATATTGTACCACTCTGAAAGAGGTGGGGGGGGGGGAAGTTGCTGAAATTAACATCCGAATAAATTCAGCACTTGGCTGTTTTGGCCAAGCAGGTCTGTTCCTCATAACAAGAGATGGACCCTTTATTCTCCAGGTTTTCTTTGTGTGTGTGTGTGTGTGTGTGTGTGTGTGTTAGCAGTTGAACCAGTGAGAAGGGTGACATGGGGAAATGTGAAAGATATAAAAGCAGGGCAAGCGTTGTGCAAGTTAGTGCTTCAGTAGGTTACAGTCTCAAGGTGATTCCTGAGAGGATGCTACTCCCACAGGTGTCTGTTTTGTGGTTTCAGATACTATTTCAAAAGGTCCTGGTTTGTGTGGATTGCATGCAAGGTTTCACATGGAATAGACAGAGTAACTTTTTTTCTTTTCTTTTTTACAAAGAGGATGTTTAAGGTGAGTGGTTTAACAGAAAGCATAATGCAGGCTCCCAGGTCAGTCTGTAAACTGGTAGGGGAAGGACATGGCAGTTCCCATCAGCATAACCACATCCTGTGTATTACCAGTTAGGAGAGAAAGGAAGAGCAACAGCATAAGGAACATCTTTCCCTGAGGTCAGGTAGGCAGTCCATCTAGCCAAGGAGAAAAAAAGGTGGCATATAAATGTAAATAAATAAAGTACTCTGGCTGGTGCTCTCAGACTACCATACAGAACAAGTGATGCCTTTCAGTGGAGAGAATGGGCTGTCACCTCCAACTGGTGCATCTCTGACCTCTTTGCGTGCATCCATCACCACTGCTTTACTTCCTCCCAGTTTTGGGGCTTGTTTTAAAGGTGAGCCCATGGTGTTTGAGAGTGGCTTTTGCAAGTCCTGCCCTGGAAAAGGTCAAGCAGGTTCTCTTTCTAGAGTTCCGTGGGCAAACCAAGGGCAGCTAGGCTCAGCATGTGCCTAAGCTGCCCTGTCCTTAACAACTGTGCTGCCTCCGCCACCCTGCAGCTCCTCTCATTATCCAGCCTTCTTCCTGATGACTTCAAATAAATCCCCTTGTACTGCTAATTTCCCCCACTTAAACAGTTGTTTGAGCAGAGTCCTCTGTAAATTGTCCTTCCTCTCTGAATGAGTGCTCATTAGCAAATCATTGAAGTGTGCTTTGTTGGTGCCTACTGCGTTGGTTCACAGCTGAGCTGGTGGCTCAGAGTGAGGCCTGAGCAGCACATTGTTTGGCTGTTTGGATTCACCTCTCCCCTCACAGGGTGTCGGGTTTCTTTTTGGGTTTTTTTTTTTTGGATGAAGGGTCATTTGGAGCGCAGCTTTCCTTTCTCACTCCTCCGCTGACAGTGAAGTGCCTTTCATTCTAGGTAGAGTATAGCAGGGCCCTTCTGATCGGGATTTGAGCACATGAGCAAAAGAAGACCGGTCTTGCTTTCCTCCCCATGGCTAATGGCTTCCTAGGATGGCTGCTGTGATCAAGCTACTCGTCTTCCTTCCTTCCTTCCTTCCTTCCCTGAATGGAGGCCTCTCTGCTGCTACTGCTTCTCTCTAACTGTGTTCTTTTCTGTTCCTTTTGGGTTGCTTTTCCTAATCCTTTTTTAAAAATTTGTTTTGCTTTGGCTGACCAACTTACCCTTAGCATCAACCCCTTAATCCCTGTCTTCTCACAGGTCTGGCCCGAAGGGTTTCAATCTATCTTGACAGAAGTAAACAGGGAGGTGAGTGCTCTCTTTCCTCTTACCTACAATCAGCGTGGGAGGGGTGGTCCTTCTAATCATATGTGTTGTTGTTTTTAAAATGGCATTCCTTCTAACATCTCCTGGGTCCTGTTAATTCTTGGAGGCATCTTAGCTTCTCCTGGCCATCCCATTCCTTGCTTTGTATTGCTTGTCTGTACTATGCAGTGTGGGCTTCTACATCTGATATCCTGTCAAGATGGGCCTCAAGTGTCCACGTGGAAGAAAGGCAAAGGGCGGAGATTTGTGCATTTTCCTTCGCTTTGGGAGCCTGGTCACAAAATATGGAAATTGGAAAGTTTTCAAGATATGCAGAGGCAATATTGTTGTGTGATCACTTTAAACAAGGATCGCAGCAGGCCAGCCATACTCAGGGTACAGCAGCTTCTCGGCCACCACCATTACACTCATACAGTTCAAGAGATGGTCTGGAATGTTTGAGCATCTCTTCGTAAAATGCCTCTGTCTTTGTTGACTGCTACATTTCTTTGATTTGTAATTATGGGATGCTGAGTGAAAGTAAATGGCAGGTGTGACCTTGTTTCAATCTGGAAAGTTGGTTTCCGCCTTTGGCGATCAATTGTCTGGAAAAGGTTTTGAACATTTCCATCCTACAGTAAAGCATGTATTTAGCTCTATAGACTGAGACTGTGGGGAAAAAACCTGTGGAGGGTTGGGACTTGAAATCCTTCTCTGTTGCTTCAGCTTTTGAGATAGTGACAGATGGCTGGCACAACAGGACATGGTATGTGTGGTATGTGTTAGAAAGCTGATGTAATCTTCTTAGGCGCTGTATGAATTATTAATATTCACTAGTTGATAAGGGCTGGAATGTGTCTGCAGTGATTATCAGAACAAAGGTGGCTGTGTGTTCTGTGATTCAGGGTTCTCTTAGGTGGGGGGCCCTTTAAACTTTCTCTGGTTATTGGGAAGCAACGGAGAAGAACGTGCAAATACAATGGATTACTATGAGCACCCCATCTTTTGTAGAAACTTGCTGGCAAGCTGACAAAGCTAAAATTAGTAAGGGTGGAGGCTGAGGGGGTTTCCTTTTGATATGCTGAGCACCAGACCAGCTTATTGCAACCACCATAGAGAATCAATACTGATGATGCTTTGGAAGCAACAATCTGTTAGGGGCACACAGATAGATAGCTCCGCTTCAGAGCCAGCCTGGCACACCTGTTGAGGTCTTTGAGAACACATTTCTTTCTGTGAGGAGTTGGAGAGTTTCAGAGTGGCAAAATGACTGCAAAAAGTACAGAAATATTTGCTCCAGATTATAAACTGCAAAGGCACTGCCATCCCATCTGATAAATGTGACTAAACCTGTCTCTGGTTCATTATTCTATGTCAAATGTAACAAAAAAGTGAGAAAAGCTCCATTTGGGGATGTGAGATTGCAACCAATAGTATCTACCACAATGGCATAACCATGTGGTCCAGCCTCATTTCTCCTCGCTCACTGGTTGATGGCTAAAGGCAATGCAGGGCTGTCTGTGAATGGGTTTGCTTTTTGTTAGTGTACTGATATTTGAAGGAGTTTAGCAAATGTGGTAAATGTGCCCTGGACAGTCGTTGGATCCTCTTAGGCTATCCTCCATCTTGCCTCAGTCTCACAACTAACAGAAAGTGTGCTCCAGACCTCCCATCCGTGCTTCCAACAACCATCGAAATTTACCAGGGATCTTCATCAATTGCTTCTAGGAAATGAATGCATTCTAAGGTCCAAACCAGACTTGACCTGGAATAACTGTGATTAGGATCTTTTGTAGTTTATTTGCTAATTAGCGGTCCCATGGGGCTGCTTTGAAGAGTGGGGAAGTAGTACTCCAGGAGAAAAGAGATTTATTAAACACTATCCCATGGCTTTTTCTCCAATGCAGTTCTTCTCCTATCTGCCCACCTCCCACTATTAGCTCAGTGGGAGAGCTGCTGTCCACTTCTGTCTTCTCCACCCCAGTTATAGCAGAGGGGGGAGTTTGCTTTAGGGGTAGGGTATGGAAGGAAAGAATTACAAATCTCCCTGAGCACCACTTCCACACTCTTCAAAGCAGTCCCATGAGGCTGCTAATTAGCAAAACAAAAGCCACAAAAGACATTAATAACAGATTTCCCTAGTCAAGTCTGAGGGTCTGATTCCCTTCAATCTGACACTTAAAGTAAGCAGTGCTTAAAAATCCAACTTATAAATTAAATAAATATTCAAAATCAAAGAAGCTCCAGGCAAGGACTGGGACTGGATTAGGAGCTTCCCCCAGCCCAGGAGCTCATAAAAGTTATCGGGTCTTGTACTTTTTTGGGTTTGTTTTTTTAGAGTAAGGGGTGAGAAAGCTGGAGGGATGACGTGGGGGGGCAAGGAGAGAAGCAGGGCAGAGAACAGGAATACTACTAAGTAAGGAACACAATAAGGAGTTTTGTTTTTGTAAGGGAAACATTTTGAACTTAAAAGGCAGTGTTAAAGCTCCAGCTAGGAGAGACCTTAGTAACTCTGCTTTGTGGGGCAGAAATCCTCTAGGAGAACCGCATGTCATGCCATGTTTGTGCTGTATCAGAACCAGCATCCACCATGATGTGGATGAGACAGAAGGAGTCTCATGAGGAGGTGATGTGTTATTCTTTTTTTAAAGGCAGCAGGTGAATCCCAGCATTGATTGGTCTGTGGGATTAACTTATGTTGTGCCTCTGTAGTCAGAGACAGAGCATGATGCCTTGAGAGAGGTCAGGTCTTTTATGAAAATAAAGTAATTAGGGGAGCTGCAGCTCTATTTTGAGGCACTTTTCACTAGGTAAATTAAGGCTCCTGGTGTTCTAGAGAGTCTTCTTTTGTCATTTGGGTGATGCTTGGCACAGGAGTGTCACTTGAAGGGGCATTTTCAGGAATTAATGAATAATGAGGTAATGCAGCCTCCCCACTGTTGCCTGGAAATTAAAACAGGGACATGGCTCATTTATCAGCCCGGAGGGGGGGGGTGTATAGAAGATCAGCTTCCCTTTTCTTGGATACTGTTGTGTTGTGGCCTGTGCACACATTTCTGAACTAATCAAAATGCCAGTTAGACAAAGACTGTGATACAGCAATCATTTTGGGAGAGGGGATGGGGTGGAAACATTATTTAAATAGAATGTATTTGGAATGCATCTGCTTCTGATGCCAGGGTTCTTTGCTGAAACATATGCAGGGAACTATTCCACTGAGATGCATCTCTGACTTTGGGGGAATCCAGTTCCAGTGGCTGACATGTTTTAAAATATACCCTTCTATACCACGCAGAACTTGCATGAAAATGCCAAGAGGAATTATTTTTTAAATTAGCTTTCTGCCATGTGTCTTGTGCACTCAACTTCATGTAATGCCTTATAGAAATAAGATGGAAATTCTTTTCTGTGGTGTACGGCATGGCATGCCTTGTCTGTGAGAATATGTCAGCTGTCGTGAACCTTGCCTCTTTGGGAACAAATTGTGGCAATAGGCTCCATTACAGATTTCCCCATGAGCACATAGCAGCAAGGTCTCTAGTACCTGAGCAGTACCTTGCATCATGAGCCCTGTGGGAATGTCATGGAGGGGAAGGTTGGATCTGGGGGAGCTTCACAACATCACAATCAGAAACCACAACAAATATTAAAATGCTAACAAATGCAATCAAACATCACCAGCAGATAGATGTTAAACCAGCTGTAACACAAAACACACTGGAAAGCAAAAAGATGCTGAGTAAAGACCATCAAATCTAGCACCACATGAATGGATAAGGGGAGAAAAACAACTGAAGCATCACTGCTGAGAGAGCCCTATTGCCAGTAGGCACACTCCTCACTTTCAAAGATAGGGGTATGCAGAGAGAGGCTTCTGACAAAGATCTTAAACAACCAGTTTCAAAGGTTGGTTTATGTTGTGTTATGTTGTGCTGCTGTGTGTGTAAAATCAGGAGATATATAAATATATAAAGACAGTTCACAACATGGGAGGACATTGCTGTGAAGAGGAAGGGATGGTGTTTGTGCATTCGAGTTGTACAGCAGAGGAACGCTGAGCATATAAGGAAGTGAAAGAGCAATAATTTATATAAAGAAATGAAAATGTCTCTAAAATAATACAGCCATGGAAGCAGGGGAGACTCACTTCTCTCTGTTGGTGTTACTAGTCCTCTTCAGTCGGTGTCTGTGATGCTTATGCTGTCACACTTCACACTCTGCTCGCAACTATGGATGCATTTTCACATGAACTAATACTGCTATTTGAGTGCTGAAAAAAATGCAATATCCTTGCAACAGAGAGCACTGTTTTGCAAACAGGCATTTGGACTCCTGGAACAAATAAGAAACAACTAATTGCACACAGATTTTATTGTTTGCAAGAACATTGTTTGGAAAGGCTCCAAAAGATCTATCTTCTTGACTCTGTGCCCCACCTCCCCCAATCCCATGGAAAGGTTGGTTTTCTTTTTTTAATTAAAATGAAATCAAGATTCGTCAACAAGCCTCTGATCCGCAAGACGCAAGGAACTTGAGATGTAAACATGAGTCAATAATGCTATGATAGTTCCCTCTTTGAAAACCACTGGAAACCTCAGGCCTACTTTAATAAACATTCGTTTGCCCTGAAGTGGGTAATGCACACAAGCTACTTTGCTCATCATCATGTAGCATTTTCTATTAGCATTTCATAGCATTCTATGTGTTGTTGTTCAGTCGTTCAGTCGTGTCCGACTCTTCGTGACCCCATGGACCAGAGCACGCCAGGCACGCCTATCCTTCACTGCCTCCCGCAGTTTGGCCAAACTCATGTTAGTAGCTTCGAGAATACTGTCCAACCATCTCATCCTCTGTCGTCCCCTTCTCCTTGTGCCCTCAATCTTTCCCAACATCAGGGTCTTTTCTAAGGAGTCTTCTCTTCTCATGAGGTGGCCAAAGTACTGGAGCCTCAACTTCAGGATCTGTCCTTCTAGTGAGCACTCAGGGCCGATTTCCTTGAGAATGGATAGGTTTGATCTTCTTGCAGTCCATGGGACTCTCAAGAGTCTCCTCCAGCACCATAATTCAAAAGCATCAATTCTTCGGCGATCAGCCTTCTTGATGGTCCAGCTCTCACTTCCGTACATTACTACTGGAAAAACCATAGCTTTAACTATACGGACCTTTGTCGGCAAGGTGATGTCTTTGCTTTTTAAGATGCTGTCTAGGTTTGTCATTGCTTTTCTCCCAAGAAGCAGGCGTCTTCTAATTTCGTGACTGCTGTCACCATCTGCAGTGATCATGGAACCCAAGAAAGTGAAATCTCTCACTGCCTCCATTTCTTCCCCTTCTATTTGCCAGGAGGTGATGGGACCAGTGGCCATGATCTTAGTTTTTTTGATGTTGATGTATATTTATGCAATTATGAATGAGTTAGATTTAATGCAAAGGGCGGCTGTCTCCATAGATCTTTTTTGGCTTTTCATGTCTCATGAATGGTTTTAAAAACACATCTTAAACATCTCAGATTCCGCTTGTCTGCTGCAATCCTTTGAGAGTGGAGGGATGCTGTGACATCCAAGTTCTCAGCACATGGGCACCCTCTGGTGGCAAGAGCTACCGGTACATAAACCTCCATGTCACTACATGGAGGAGGAGCATATTCTATATTCTATCAAGGGCCAAAAAGGGTTCCCCTGCTTCCTTATATTGTAAAATGGTTGTTACCACTGACAGCATCGTTTGCCTGGAACTATGTGGGAACAGGCCAGGTCACTTCCTCTTGAGCATAGTTGCCAAGGAAGTTGTCAAGATTTAGTGAACAGAAAGCAGCTGAGAATCCAGAACACACTACAGTACTTACGGAGGAAGGCAGTTCTCATAAAACACAAGTGACTGGGGAAGGAGGCAAAAGGCAAATAAGCATATTGAGAAGCAATATTTGTCATTCACTGCTAAAGATTCAGCAGAACCCCCACTGCTCAGATAGTGACTGCTTCCATTTTTATAGAGCAGCATAAAGAAGGGAATCCTTCTCACCTGTGTTTGCAGAGGCTTTCATTTTTCATTAGTCCTCAGGAAGAAATCTGTATATCGTCCACTAAAGAGTAGAGTCTTGTTCATTCCACACAGTTAAACCTTTCAAGAGAGCCAACTCCTTTTAAGTGATGTATGATGAACATTCTTTTTGTGCTTCCCTTCCCATAAAAGGAGAGATAATTGCTTTATTAACCCCATTTTACAGTTGTAATAAGTGAGACTTGGGCAAGAGCAGATGTCTTACTCAAGGTCACCCAGACCATGGCAGAGCTAGGAATTTAAATCCTTCCTCCTTTATTTAGCATTCTGTTCACGAGGCAGTTAAATATTGAACACTTTATTTTACTTTGCTTCTGGGAAGATGTGAGAGCAGAATAGCTCCACACTTCCATGGAGCCCCACAAAGAGACATTACAGTAGTTGATCCAAAAAGCTATAAAAGCATCAATCATAGGCAGCTTAGTTCCCTCCAGGACATTGTGATTACCCACCAGTCCATCTAGTCTACAGTCAGACTCATCTACCTGACAACTTCCTCCAAACACTAAGTAAACAAAGGTGCCATGCCATACAAGCAAGGAGAAAAATCCACATATTGTGTATGTGTGGTCTGCAGATTATGTTGCTGCTGAAGCAGTGTTAAGATTCTTGTGCTGAAATGTAAGTTTGAATGACTGAGAAACTGGCAGCTTAAGCATCTCTTCCTAGAGTGCTGCCTGCTTAAGATGAAAAGGCATCATCCATCTCAAGCCTGCTGGGTTTATCTTGTCATACGGACCATAAACAGGATGACAAACGCAAAATGCTTTAGAGGTGCTTATAATCTAAACTGCCGCCTTTTTGCTTGCTCTGAATCTGTAGCACCCCTCCAAGTTGCCAAGGAAGCTGAAGAAACAATAAGTTTGTACGTCCAGATAAAAATATGCACTGTCCGTTTTGCTGCCACGTTCTTCCACCCATCCTACACCCCTCATTTCTTGCAGTAAGAGCAAACGAAGGGCCCAAGGGCAGCCCCCCCAAGTTCCATACTTGCTCAGGTGTTTTGGCAGCCGGCAGTTCCAGCAGGCCACAAGAAACATTAAAGTGGGCCTGGGCATCGCCACTAGATGAAGGGAATGAAGACAAAGATAATTAGGAAGATGCTTTCAGAGCATATACCTTGATCATCCCCTATATCACAGAGTTGGAAAGGGACTGTGGGTCATTTAATCCAACCCCCTGATTAAATCAGGATCTGCAATGTGATGTGCAGCAACGGCACCTCTAGCAGGTGACGATCCAAGACAGGCAAGAGAAGTAGCTTCCCCCCCCTTTTTTTTGTCCTACAAGACGCTTAATAGGTGCTTGTGTTTATAGCACTAGGTAGAATGTTTGTGCTGCTGTTATGTCTTGATGTCCCCAGCTTCAGGCACTCTTGGAGGATACTGATTATCTCTAGACACGTTCCAGTCTGGACTTAGGCCTGTTACGGGGACTGAATCTTCCTTGGTTGCCCTGATGAATTATCTTTATCAGGAGAGGGGCATGGGATGTACGACCCTGCAACTTCTGCATGATCTCTCATTGACTTTTGATACCATTCGCTGTTTATATAGAGTTGTATATAGACCTTGGTTTAATACAACTAATAGTTTTTATTGTATGATTTTATTATTTTGCTGTACCCCGCTTCGAAAACATACTCAGTACAAAGCAGTATAGAAATGCATTGAATTAATAAATAAATGTCACCCTGCTTTATGGTGCTACTGCCCTTATGGTGGCAGTTAGTATCTAAGGGAGTGGAACGTGTTTTTGCTGTTAAAAGATTTAAAAATGCAAGAGTTTGCTTTTATCTTTTGACTAGATATCTGGTCTTTTTTGTAGGGCTGGATACTTTTCATAGTACTTCCCTTTCAGAAGATTGGTGCATTAGTCATTACTGTATTTGGGTTCTGTTTTGTTGTCCTATAAAAGGCCCTGGTGGAAGTGATACTGTGTTGTTGGCAGGAAGAATCAACTGCTGCCTTGTTGGGTTAAGGAAGAGACTGCTATGAATCCTAAATTGTTTCAGAGCCATTTGTCATCGCAGCCCAACCTCCTTACAAAGGAGCCCAGGTGCAGAAACCAGAGAAAAAACACATGTTGCATTGGATTTTGTTGATTAGAAACAAGAGAAGGTCGTATCACTGCAACAAATTCATTTGAGTATTTCCATGCCTAATGCAATTTACTGCTTATCTCTATGTAATAAAAGCAAAACAAAAGAAAAACCTTATGGCTATATTGGAGAGGAATGGTCTTTTTCTTCCCTGGGAACAAAAGCAGGGGAACAGATAATTACTAAAACACTTTCCCCTCACTTTTGTGTATCATACAAGCAGTTTGTGACTCCTGTGAATAAAACCATTCAAATGAAACCAACTAGAAACCACTGTTGAAGTCTGCCACCACCAACAACCCTGCACCCCTCTATATTTTTTCCTCAAAACTTGCCACTTCCCAAAGTCCACAGTACCTACCACATTCTAACATTGATGCACGGTGCACTCATTGTGTTGGATTGCTCTGCTTTTCTGGAAGATTTCATTCCCACCATGTTCTGACTTATTTCATCTGTCCACGTGTACCAAGTATAAATCTGTATGGCGCACCTTTTTCTTTCCTCAGG